>NC_138772.1:389591927-390191927 GCF_965119305.1 Pelophylax lessonae | reverse complement strand
CTGGCTGCAGCCCCTGGAAGCTGGAAATCACTGAAGCAGACAATGCTACTCCAATGATCTTCACTTTGCTAAAAGCAACCGCACCGCCACTCCACCTCATCCAGAGAATGCTCCTGTATTCAGAATGTAGCAGGGCGTCCACTCAGCACGGGACCCAGAAGCAAGTAGAAAATCACTGAAGCAGTGGTGTCTACTTAACCGATTTCTAGTTTTTCGGGGCATAGGCCAGGTATGGTGTATGCATGGTTACACCGGTCTAAACTGGATCAATGTAACTATGAATAAAAACATCTATACCTGGAATTTATCTTCAAGAAACCAGAACTGGGTGTGCTGGCCACTTTGCAGTTATGTTTGTAGGGCCTAAAATAAGTCTTCAATATACCTGATCTACTCTGACAACATGATCTTGAGGGTCAATTCCTCAAAACAGTGCCAGTGTTCAGTGTTTAAACAGCATACTGGGGCAGTGCACAGACTTATAAGAGGGGAACCCACCCCCCAAAAAAAAGTGTTGTCCAAGCAACCCTTGCTGTCAGAGGAACCAATCTGTACAAACCTCCATGATGCTAGTTGTGAGCTCCAGTGTGGAGCACAGTCAGGAGCGTGAGCAAATTAACTTGAGAAAACCAACTGAAAGCAAATGGTGACAGCCTTGAAGGTGCTTGAGGCCACTATCAAAAGAGCTGATTGTTGAGGGAGGACCCTGGAGAACACCAACAGTCAGCGGCTGGAAGACAAACCCATTGTTTTTTTGTTTTCAGTGTAAAAGTTGAATCCTTCTTTGTATGTACTGTGCAGGAAGAACATTGATAAGACATGCTCATTTTGATCAGAATGGCTGTGGAGCATTAAAAGAATTAGCATGAGAAGCCTGCAAGGAAGAAGCACAGTGGGGAAGAAAATCAAACTGCTCATAATGCATGCATGACAGATATAAGCTGCTTTTGTGCCCTAGGATAAGCTACGATGTTTGCCATTCCTATCACATTCTTTACCTTTTCCTACAGAATTAGGAAGCAAAAATAAACAAATAACAAAAGTGACACAGTTAAAATAATTGTAAATCAGGGCACAGTGGTTTACATTTAATCAGAGACGTTCTATTACCCAATTCAACATATATTTTTTTCTTAATCTGTCTATCCTTTACAAAACTTTGCCTAAGCCCCATTTAAAAAGGGGCTTTCCATCTTCATGCATCATTTAGATGCAACCTAAAAAAATACTGTCACAAATACCGTATTTTCCGGTGTATAAGACGACTTGGCGTATAAGAGGACCCCCCTAATTTTCAAGTTAAAACATAGGTTTTGGGCTATACTCACCGTATAAGACTACCCCCCTTCTGAAGCAAGGCAACACCATTGAAAAACAGATTTCTCATAGATCTCCATTCTCCAAGGTACCCCAAGTACTGTAATACATGTAATCTCTCATATCTCCAAGGTACCCTAAGTATAAGTATTACCAGTAGATGTAATCTCAAGGCGCTGGCTGTGCGGGAATCCTGTACCAGTATACCGCGCTGAGCCAATCACAGTGAGCGATGTATTCTATTATTGAATGCAAAGCCTGCTCGGTTTTGCAGAGTCAGATAGGCGGGCTGATGTTACTCCACCAATCCGAGCAGGCTTTGCATTCAATAATAGAATACATCGCTCTCCCTGATTGGCTCAGCACGGTATACTACATAGCCGAAGCTACGGTACATATGGTATACCGGTACAGGATTCCCACACAGCCAGTGTCTTGAGAGATTACATCTACCGGTAATACTTATACTTAGGTTACCTTGGAGATATTATACTCGGCATATAAGATGACCCCCATTTTTGGGGGATTTTTTTGAGGTTCAAAAGTAGTCTTATTCGCCAGAAAATACAGTAAATAAATGCAAGTAAAAAAATCACTTACTTCCAATATATTTTTCCTTTTAAATAATTTTTAATTCAGGTGCAGCATGTCTTTAAATATGCAAGGAAATTTGACTTATCCAGGGGAGGCAATTTCCTAGGACCACCCCTCCTTCCTTACATGCCATAGCTCGCTCCTATTCTGGAGCATACAAATGCTGTCTGTGCTGGCCAAGGTCCTACATCCTTCGCAAAGGGGAATACAATAGAGAAGGAGTAGGCAACTGTATCCCTGTGTTTACTCTCAGTGGAAACTCCAGCTGACAACTTAATGGGGCCAGGGATGAGTCATTTGTTGCTCTGACACTGTCAGCTCCACAGCTGAGAGCATCCTAACTAGCAAGGACCGTGTCTCCACAGTATGGACACTGGCCCCAGAGCCACCCACTCCATGTAACAGATTCATGTACTGGTTCCCAATAGGCACATGAATCTGTCACCTGCACAGACTTTTGCTGAGAAGAGAGGAAATTCGAAACAGTGTCTATGCTACTATTTATGAATTCCTCAAAGTGTGTATGTCCTTTTGTGCATTTTATTGGACAAAAAGTGTATAATCTTTCCATAAACTGGCACAAGCGCAGTATAGGGCTTCTACAAAGCTTAGAAAACATTTCCTCAATCCATTCATTTATAGATAACTTGGAGAATGTTCACATCTGTCTCTGTCTTCTGACACCCCCCTGGTTGATTCTTTTTGGGAGACAAGATCATTTTTAAAAAGGTATGATTACTATTGTCAATACACCACTCCAGAAACAGTCCAGCATTGAAGTGCCAACAGAGCACTCACCTCTCTATTGAGCAAGCATGTTTTCTACATGGAAACATCCATATGTGTACAGTGCTCATTGGAACATTAACAATCCAGCCACTGCATCTGTTCCAGGTGCTGGTTGTTTGTTTGTAGGAAAACATATTGCATTGTATAATCTTTCCATAAACTGGCCCAAGCCAGTGGATGACAGTTGTACCACCCATTGGATCCCTAAACACATTCTGGCCAGATCACAAGAAGGTCTTCCAATGACTACTGGAACCAATACGAAGGTCTCTTTCACACTGTCGTGTTGTGGGAATGCGCATGTTCTACTGCAATGGCTGAACAGCACACTACTTGCAATGGTGTGAGCAGTGCCTTCTATTCTGGATGCCACTCCAATGAACCTTGCTGATAGAGGGGTGTAAACTAAATTAAATTGATATTGGACACACACTGTTTATTGCCATTATCTCTTCTATTTCTGTATCAGATTGATGGCACTGTAATTATGTTAACTGAAAAAAAAAAAAATTTCCTAATTGATATATAGAAGTTACATGACCCAACTCTTTCCCAGCTTGTCTGCAGGGAAACACAAGCAGGGGGTTCTAGTCCTCTGCTGCTGGTCACATGTTCAAAAAAAAAGATTTTAAAAACAATTAATATCCATAAACTGTTAAGTTGTCAGACAAATTATATATTTGAAATCAAATCTTTATTATTTTTTGGCAATAACATGGTGTGGGCGGATTTCTGTCAGTCACAGCCTATGTCACACCCCTTCAGCCCGTGTCTTAGAATAAAAAGGGAGGTGATTCCTCAATTAATCTACATGCAACATCCCTACTCCATTGTGTTTAACTGGTTAGTGGGCATAGAGGAGGGAGGGAGGGAGTGGGCTGTCATTTACCACTGTGTATACACCCACGTGTGACTCTATAGTCCCATGGGCTGCTCAGATATGATAAGATACCTAACAGATTTCTATGCACGAGTCAAAAAGAGCACAATACTCCATTTTATGGTCAAGAAGTATTTTTTTAAATCTAAAAACATACAGAACAAAGACCTTGACTAAACATTTTTATTGCTTTAGAACGGTTATTAATAGTTCTTATGCAACATATTGATAATCCAAAATTGATCAGAATAATGCCATAGCACAGATATAAACTGGCATTTCCAGCTCTTCTTGATTGGAATGGCAATTTGTATGACTGATCAACATCTTTGTTGCAGTGAGATGTCCTATAAAGCAAACCATGACTCAGAATATAAAAGGACGGAGGGACTTGGAAAAACTGGATAGGGTTTATGCAGGGAAGAACTAAGCACTGCCTGCTTTTTCCCCAATTTTAAAAACCTGTATAAGTTTATGAACTCTTATTGCATAATAAATCATTTAAGGCTGCATATGTATAGTGCTGTAAAACCATTTGATATGTCATAGCTACAGCTTGCCTGTTCCATGTAATACAAGAAGCTTTCTGCACTCTACATATATGCAGTTTAGTGATGGCCGCTTTCTACTGCCTGGTACACACCATCTGATATCGTACGAAAACATTTTTTGTGCTTGTCCCATCGGATAATTTCGGATGAACGGTCATGATTGGCTCTCGAAAGCTGTGTAAGAATGATCAGATTATCATACGATTGCTTCGAAAGCGTTCATTTTTTTCTCTCCTTAAAATATTTTATTGCAAAAAGAAAAAACCAGGCAGATAGCTGGGTTTTGGATAAGAAGGAATTACAGTCTTATAATGCAATACTTCTAAACACTTTGAACAGAGTTCAAATGAACTTGACAAATACATAAATTGACAACTGTATCCAGGAGGCCAACCCAGACAACCACAATCAGGGCTTATGTAGTAGAAGAAAAAGAAAAAAAGGGTAGGTTGGCCAGAATAATCTCGCTCAGGCAAATCAGGTAGCTAATAAAAAATGCAAAAAGAAACAAAAAAAGGGCGCACCGACCTAGCGCATTATTCTCAATAAGGCTTTATTGTACAACATATAAAAAATGGCTACGCACAAACAATGGTAGAAAATAGTCATATCAAGCTCATTTTCTACCATGGTTTGTGAGTAGCCATTTTTTATATGTTGTACAATAAAGCCTTATTGAGGATAATGCGCTAGGTCGATGCGCCCTTTTTTTGTTTCTTTTTGCCTATAGTACCGTTGGACTACCCCAGTCCTTTTGTGGGCAGCAAGACTCTAGCCTTCCGAGATGCCTTATACAAGTCCTGTGGCAAGTGTGGCCGGGGAGCTTGGATTCTAAGCGCAGGAGAAAGGTGTTATCACCGTATTGTTTTGGAGCTAATAAAAAGAGGTATGACATTGGTGACTGCAACTCCAAATGGGGTTATGCCCTTTTAGGGGGGAAACCCAAAGGAGAGACAGGAGGAGGGAGGAGAGACAGGAGGAGGGAGGAGAGACAGGAGGAGGGAGGAGAGACAGGAGGAGGGAGGAGAGACAGGAGGAGGGAGGAGAGACAGGAGGAGGGAGGAGAGACAGGAGGAGGGAGGAGAGACAGGAGGAGGGAGGAGAGACAGGAGGAGGGAGGAGAGACAGGAGGAGGGAGGAGAGACAGGAGGAGGGAGGAGAGAGGAGGGAGGAGGAAGAAGAAGGAGAAGGAGAAGGAAAAAAAAAAAAAAAAAGGGGGGGTTGAAAATTGAGAGGAAGGGGGAGGGGTGAGAGTATGGCAAGGTGGATGGGCAAGCTGATGGCATTTCCAATCGTGGAGAGGGCGGTATTTTTCATACAATATTCTGATTGTGTGTATAGGCCATTAGGGGAGGTTTCCTGATTGTGACAAAAGTGGACCATGCCTGCATAATGTGTGTTGAACCAACAAATTGTAGTCAGTCATCACAGGAAGCCTATGTGACTGGGTGGCAAAACAGGAGCACAGCTGGGAGACAGACACATAGGGTTGTCACCGTTTCACAGAAATTATCTGATTATCTGAACAATGACCTTCATGGTAGGATTAACATTTTTTTTTTTTTTTTTTTTAACGAAAGCTGTAGATTAAAAAATATTTCAAAACTTCTTTTGAAATTACAGCAACATGTTAAAGCTTATACGATATTTTCGTTTTTACATCGTTTCAGAATGTCATTTATCTATACAGGTGAAGAACCTTCAGCCAAGATCTTGCAGTTAGAAAAATAAATACCAATGACAAAAAAAAGGTAACAGTTCAGGTTGGAGAGCCAAACTTTGCAAGTGAAGAACAAAAACAGAAGTAATGTGCGGTGTTATCTAAACAATATGGCAAATCTACAAAAGTCCAACCTGAAGAGTGCCAAGCAAACAGCCAAAGGAATACTGCTCTGAACTGTCTAAACCCCAATAGAGCTTGAATGGGTTATATCATATTCCTAAATGAACCAACATAGCTATATTCTATTAATGCGCAAAAAGAACATCTGTGTTGTTCTCAGCTCATCTTGTGGTAGGTAGATATTTTTTTTTCCAATGCCAAATAGTCTACAAACATTTATACAACAATCTGCTTTCCATGTTATGAAGGGAAAAAAAAAGTGCAATCCTAGGAGCTATAAATGTAATATTTCACATTAACCAGCCCACATTCCACCAGGTCTGGTTTCATAGGACACATAAGAAACTAAACTACAGTGCTGTTCTTGCACATACACTAAAGCTGCATCCTTATTATTAATACTGGAAAGTAATCAAGCAACTTTGGCAAAGTTTTATGGAAAGCTGCCGTTGTAAAATCTGGCGCTAAATGCTCATTTACAGCACATTCCAGCTCATTTCCTTTGTGAGCAGAAGGCTAATGAACAACATTACATGAGAATAACATTTCAAGCAGGTCACATTACAATCTTATTTCAGCAACAAAAATATAACAATCATATGAACCAACTGGAATCCATCAGGCATTGCAGACATTCCCTGCGGTGTCCAACAAACAGAGCAATACCCCTCTACTAAATTGCACATGCTGCAATTATTCAGGCAGTGAAAAAAGAAGGCTGTGTGGTTATTATATACATACACATATACTGTGTATATACACAATATTACCATAAGTACCAAAAGTATTGAGACACCTGACAGGTGCAAGTTACCCCATATGAACTATTCATCTTTAAAGGCCCGTACACACACGTAGCGATTGTCGGCCGTAAATATTCGGCCACTAACCGATCGGCCGATTGTCGGCTTGTTAGTATGATGCTTCAGACAACCGACTGCGACTTTTTGGCCGAACAGAATCTGGTGTGCAGGCTTTAAAATTTTTGTTGGCCAACACCAGAACGGCCGATTGTTCCTCAGTCAGTACAGAATTCGGCCGACAAACAGCAGATGAGCAAGACTGGGCATGCTCAGAGAAGAAAAAAAAAAACAAACGGAAAGTTAACCATCACATGACATCACTTGTTGGCCGACAAAATTCGTGTGCAGTCTTTAGCACTTTTCAACCGACAGGACAGCACCGGACAAAAGACGGCCGATCGTTCGGCCGACATTCGGTACGTGTATACGGGGCTTTAGTTTAGATGTGTGCCTTAGTATCCATGTGATATTGACTAAACTGCACCACAAATAATACATTTACATTCATTGAAATAAACCATAATACCTAAAGTATTGGGACGCTTCCTTTACACACACATGAACCTTAACGGCATCCCAGTCTTAGTCCGTAGGGTTCAATATTGAGTTTGTCCACCCTTTGCAGCTATAACAACTTCAACTCTTCTAGGAAGGCTATTCACAAGGTTTAGGAGTGTGTCTATAGGAATGTTTGACCATTCTTCCAGAAGCGCATTTGTAAGGTCAGGCACTGATGTTGCATGAGAAGGCCTGACTCACAGTCTCCACTCTAATTCATCCCAAAGATGTTATATCGGGTTGAGGTCAGGACTCTGTGCAGGCCAGTCATGTTCCTCCACCCAAAACTTGCTCGTGCATGGTCTTTATGGACCTTGCTTTGTGCACTGGTCTTAATCATTTGGTGGAGGGGGGGATTATGGTGTAGGGTTGTTTTTCCAGGGGTTGGGCTTGGTCCCTTAGTTCCAGTGAAGGGAACTTAAAGGCGTCAGTATACCAAGACATTTTGGACAATTTCATGCTCCCAACTTAGTGGGAACAGTTTGGGGATGGCCCCTTCCTGTTCCAACATGACTGCACACCAGTGCACAAAGCAAGGTCCATAAAGCCATGGATGAAAGAGTTTGGGGTAAAGGAACTTGACTGGCCTGCACAGAGTCCTGACCTCAACCAGAAAGAACAACTTTCGGGTGAATTAGAGTGGAGACTGCGAGCTAGGCTTTCTTGTCCATTGTCCAACATCAGTGCCTGAATTCACAACTGAGCTTCATGGAAGAATGGTCAAACAATCCCATAAACACATTCCTAAACCTTTTGGACAGCCTTCCCAGAGGATTTGAAGTGGTTATAGCTGCAAAGGGTGGGTCAACTCAATATTGAACCCTACTGACTAAGACTGGGATGCAATTAAAGTTCATATGCATGTAAAGGCAGGCGTCCCAAAACTTTTGACAATATAGTGTATATGCGCACACACAAACACACACATACACACACACCACATATACACACCCAACTCCTAGGTTTCTCTGCTAACAGGTTTATTTTATTGAGGTGCAGCCACACTTTCAGTTTTAACCGTCTGGTTTGTTAATTTACGGTGAACACTCCGACTCATGCCTGGGAACAGTTAAGCCTACCATGCCCAGGACAGTTCACTTCATTGTGAGTGCAAACCTTGCCTGAGCACAGAACTCTCCTTAGATCACCAAGCACAGAAGCAGGAATCACTGTAGTTTGAATGATGTAAAAACCAGTGTTAGTGCAGACTAATGGTGGAGTGGGTAGGAGGGACAATTGAACTCAGTCACTGTCCAATTTCACTATTCCCAGTGTGAGTGCACCTTTAATTCAAAGCTGTTAGTTCACACCTGTGAGATTATTGTAAAGAAAGTCACTTGTGTGTACAACATATCATTAATACATCCATCGTAAAAAGCAACACTGTCACTTGTCTACAAAATTCCAGTTAGTAAGCTCTCTGCAATAGAACCAGCTGAATACTTTCCTCTCTGGCGGGCAGCATCTGAAATCTTGGCTGTCTTACAGATCTAGGAGCACCACAGCTATCCAACACTTGGGTGTGCTGGATAACATGTCTCATATCGGGGGAATCCAAGACTCTCGGAAATGTTGGATTTTCAGTAGGTAGTTTCTCTTCAACAAAGGGGATCAGTACTGCAGGAGGTGGAAAGTATTTACTTTCTTCTTAGAAGAGGAACCATTATTTTAGAAACATAGATGCTTTAAAAGTAATGCCATACAAATATTCATCTCATGAGATTATGCAAGAAAAGAAAAGAAAAATCTCCCATGTGGTCCTAGTATAGAATGCCCATATACTTCCATCTAAACAAAGAAAAAAAATCCTTGTATTTTTGTTTTGTTAAAAATAATAAGGTACATATAAAGAAGTCGACAACATATATTACTTACACACACTAATATAGTGTGTGTGTGTGTGTGTGTGTGTGTGTGTGGCCTACTTCTAGACTGTTAGATTTAGATTTTGCTTTTTGTACTTTTTGTACTTTGAAAGAATATCCCTTTTAACAGTTTTGCTTTTTATATATTTTATATATTATTTATGGAGAAAAGGCCTCATTCACACTGTTGCTCCTAAACTGATGTTTTTGGGCTTTTGCCATTTTTTTTTACCTAAGCCCCGCCTAAGCACTCCTCAATAAAAAGGGTTGATTTCCTAAAACTGTAGTGTGCAAAATCTGGTGCAGCTCTGCTTGGAAAACAGCTTCCAGGTTATATTAAGTTCCATTATGCTAGGTGTATTTAGTGATTGAGCATTAATGCATTACAATAAAACTAAAATTCTGGCCAATGAATTAATGCCCACACATCAGACGCAGCTAAACGGACCTAAACAAGCTTGAAAAGACGCGGTTTGACAAATTTTCTCTGGTCAGGAGAGCCAGCATTTGAAAAATAACCAGTGTACATGAGGCCTAACTGGGCAGCATTTATTTTGTAGACCTACTTAACCAATTTATGAGTGCCTGATGTGTTTTCCCAGTATAAGCCATCATTTCCAATAGAAAGAAGCTTGAGAAGAAAATCTGCTTAAAGCGGAGTTCCGGGCACAAAATTGACCTAATCGATTTTTGTGGCCATCCGCTTGCTTTGCTTCACCTGAAAAGGAATTGGATAGTTGGGATTATTTTTTTTTTTACTTACCTTGTAATTGTAGAAAGAAATACTCCCCTGTTTTCCACTTCCTCCCTCTGTGGCCGCGGCCCGCCCCGTCACTTCCGGTTTGCAATGATTCCTGGGAGCTGAACGTCATCGCTCCCAGGAATCAATGCGACGGCACCGGCCCCACTCGTCACTTCCGGTGCAACGCCGCATTCCCTGCTAAACAGCTTCTGGGCATGTGTAGGAATGCGGCGCCGCACCGGAAGTGACGAGAGGGGCCAGTAAAGGCGCATTCTGGGACGCGGAAGAGGACGCAGAAGAGGATTACGCTGGCTTCAGCTGCCCACAACAGAGATGGCAACGCTGTAGAAGAAATTTTATAAGTGAGTATTTCTTCTTGCAGGTAAGTGCAAACCGGGACAGATCAGAGGCTAGCCATTGTGGAATGTACTAGCCCTGACTGTCCCGGGGGTATGTTCATTGAAAGAATGTTTGTGCCCAGAACTCCGCTTTAAGTTGGTTTAGCTTTTGTTTACCAGATTTCCTATCCCCCCCCCCTTTTTAAACACTCTCCCACATCAAACATGGAGTTAAAGCCAATTGATATTAGACTGTACTATGAAAAACAATTGTATTTTAAAATCTATATTTATTATTACAGGTATTTATATAGCACCAACAGCTCTTTACATATACAGTATATTGCACATTCAAATCAGTCCCTGCCCTAAAGTTGCTTACAATCTAGGGTCCCTAACTCACATTTAAACATACACATGCTAAGCCAATTTAGACAGGAGCCAATTAGGCTAGCAGCATGTCTTTGGTACCTGGTGGAAACCTGTGCAGGCACAGGGAGAACCTGCAAATTTCATGCATGTAGTGTCGTGGTTGGGATTCAAACCCACAACCCTGGTGCTGCCAGGTAGAAGTGCTAATCCCCTCGCTACTGTACTGCCCATTTTTTTTTCATTCTCCATTTATTAATTTTTGCATGAACAAGATACAGTACGTGGAATAATTGCCCACACATTTAAGGTACAACACCACATCAGAGTATAAAGCACAAGTGTCAAACACAAGGCCTGTGGGCTAAATCCAGTCCTCCAGGCCACTTCATGTTGCCCTTGCACCTCTCATGCAACTGCAGCAAACCCCACCCCCCCTATAATATCTGCCCCCACCTTGTCTCAGCAGTTGGCAGCAGAGAGCAGCACAGAACTCCTCTGCCAGATCCTACGTGTCTCCATGATGCAGCCCCAAAGTGGCTCATCTTTGCTCCCACTTTCCCATCTCAGCAGAACGGAGGACTCCTCCAACAGAGCCTGCACCTCTCTGTGCAGCTGCAGAACCCCCTTGTCTCTGCCTACCCTGGTCTCAGGATTCAGCAAATTTAACAGGGGACTGCAGCCCTCCCCTGGTCCACCTCCAAACCCCACACTTTCTGCTTCCCAGCTCCATCCCCAGCAGCAGCACAAGGTAAGGGGGGTGCACTGTGATTTAAGAGAGTGGGGGACTGTTGACTTGACGGAGAGTGGAAAGGCTCTTGACATCTGATGTATGGGGGGGGGGGGGGGGGTCTCTGGAAATCTAGTCCTACAAATTCAACCAGCCCTTTTAGGGCAACCATAATGCTGATGTGGCCCATGATAAAATGGAGTTGACACCCCTGAGAGACATCAGCTGTTCAGTGAAAAATTGCCTGTATGCAAGGAATACAGATATTGATGTAAATTAAAGTGAATAATTTTTACAGCAGTGGTTCTAACAGAACCACTAAACAGGCCAGGACACACTAATAGGCCAGGTTTGCAAGATAACTGAAATACAACACAGGTGACATTTTCTGCTCAGTGATTGCAGTATTCTAGTTTGCATCTCCCCAAGGAATACTTAAAATCTTGCCTGTTAGGGTCCTTTCACATGGGCTTTCCGCCCTACAGACTCAGTTTTACTTCAATCTGCCGATCCCGCTGAGCAGGCGGATGACAGGTCCTGCTCCGCTTAGACGCAGACCTGGGAGATCGTATGAAAATGAACTGCCTGTCCATTTTCATCTAATCTGATCCTCCAGACAGATAGAAAATAGGGTTTCCATCCATCTAGATTTCACAGACAGGAACGGGTCGGATAGCAGCGGGTGTCGGCAGAGATGTCACCGCTGACATTCGCTGCTCCATAGGGGAGCATGAAGTGTCCGATCAGGTCCACCAGAAAAACTGACAGGGGGACCGGATCGGAAAGCCTGTGTGAAAGGGGCTTTACCACGGTTACAGGGAACATAGCTCCAACTGGGTGATGACCTGTGAACGGCAATGCATATGTGCTGCCAATTTTTAGAATCCTGCTCCAAGAAATCTCCATTACAATCTTGAGTTTACTCAAAAAAAATAAATACTGCCCTAATACATTTTGCAAAAAAGCCAAAATCTAGTTTTCTGGTCTTGTTCCCCTTTAAAAGAAGACAATAAACGGGCGTTTTTATTATTATTTGGATTTTCTTACATTAGTTAACACAATCACAAATGCTCTACTACGTGCCTAGGGACCACAGCTGTCATTAACATTCACCCCTTCTGCTATCACAAGTCTTGATCCCAAAAAAGGCTTCTCAGACTATAATTAAACTTTCCATCTGCTGCTGCAAATACATGTCCCCTTGTTTTAACCCTATGGGTATTGGAGATGGGCATACCGCTGCCACTGAAGGAGTTAAACTTCCATTACTGCAGGCAGACAAAATGTTCCACACATCTGCTCCTTATCATTTAAAGGTGGTAAAGAATGCCCTAGGGGAATTTCTGACACTTGCCGGAGGTAGTATGTGACCCCCATTAGACAGCCAGTGCTAGGAAATATAACTCCACCCCACCCCCTACACACACCGCCCTTTGCCTTATAAATTCACCGCTGTGTTTGCTTTAGCCTGTTCTCTGTAGCTATTTTTACTACCGTGTTTACTGCCGATTCAATGTGCCAAGAATGTCATAATCATCAACATGGACTAGTAGTAAAAGGTGGAGACACAGCAGCAATTTGGAAATATTAAATAACAAACATAACACTAATTTATTGCAAAGCGCAATACCAATGAATAAATTAAAGCAGAAAGTGTACCATTAGGAGCTTTTCTTTTTTTTTTTTTTTTTTTTTTTTTTTTAAGTAGCTTTTTTTTTTTACTTTAAATCTTACTGGAATATGTAAAGAGGGAACATGGTGCTCAAACAGCATATTAAAAACTTGCAAAACAAAGCCATATAAAGTAGCGCAGACATATAAACACAACAACTGCATTCTCTGTCCTAGTAATCTCTCCGCAAGAAGATAACACATTCCTTAAAGTAACATGTTTCTCATAGTGACCATATTATTGGGACAGTGTAATACGAAGTCTAAAAATTTAGTCCGGTCATGACCCATTTTCAATAATTCAATGCTAATATTCTGCTACAGCAACAGCTAAAAGATTACATATATGTTAACTACTCATTTTGTGGTGTACAAATGCTTCCATGCATACAGCAAAAATAAAAATAAACTGTTTCCAAATGCAGAATTTATTTATTTTTTGAGATCTGAAGGTTGTTCTATCAATGTAAAAGATGCAATGTACATGGACTAATTAGCTATAAAAGAGCTGCATTTCAATTAAAGGAAGGAGTTGTACAGTTCTAAACTCTGCATTTTATGTGTCCATATGCAAGGCGTTGTCTAACAGCTTAGGTCTCATGCAGACAGGACGTTTAAAGAAAAAAAAAAAAAAAATCAGTGCTGCTGTCAGGAAAGAGGACCACTAAAAGTATGCTTTAAGCCGCATTTTTTGAATAGTGTTAAGCCACATTTTTTCACATTAGCGTTTTTAAGCATTTTTACAGTAAAAAAAAAAAAAACACTCCCTAAAATGTAAAAATGCCAAAAAAACACCAAACGCGGCTATAAGCTTGTTAAAGCGTTCAGCTGCCCTTTGCATTTTTACAATCAAACAGCCCCTGCTGCTGGATCCACAGGCAGTTGTTTTTACCGCCCCTAAATGCTTATGCCTCCAAACTCCTCTGAAAGATTATGGACACATAGGCTAACATGGAGGAGAATTCAGAGGCAGTAAAAAAAAAAAAAAAGTTTATATATATATATATATATATATATATATATATATATATATATATATATATATATATATATATATATATATATATATATATACATACACACACACACACACACACACAGTGTGTGTGTGTGTGTGTGTGTGTGTGTGTGTGTGTGTGTGTGTGTGTGTGTGTGTGTGTGTGTGTGTGTGTGTGTGTGTGTGTGTGTGTGTGTGTGTGTGTGTGTGTGTGTGTGTGTGTGTGTGTATATATATATATATATATATATATATATATATATATATATATATATATATATATATATATATATATATATATATATATATATATATATATATATATACATATACACACACACACACACATACATACATACATACATACATACATACATACATACATACATACATACACATGCCAGACGCCCCTAACAGCAGCTGCAAAAACCCTCCCTTATTCTATTCCAAGCGGGAAACACACCCTAAAGGGCCATACACACTAGAAGATTTTCTGGAGACTTTCCTTCAGATTTACCTTTTCTATGTAGTGCAAGGGCCTGCCAGATTGCATACAAATTGAAAGTGTTTAGGTCTGACCTCATATTATATGGTTTTGGTAAATCTAAAGGAAAAAGTCTTCAGAAAATCTTATAGTGTGTATGGCCCATTAGTTTTACTTTATTGAAGAAACTCCCAAACTGACTTTGAAGCAATGGTGGACTGATTAAGCAGTAGAACACTATTGCTGGGCACCAAGTTGTGCTGAAGGGGAGGGGGGGAATTATTCCTCAAGGGTCACAAAAAGATATACAAGTTTGTTGCAGTTTAAATCTGGAAAGTGCCTACAGAAAACATTAAAAAATATGAGTCTTGCAGGTGTGGTGTGTGGAACTTTGGTGCTCTTGCAGAGGTTCAAGTGCCACTGATTCCACACTCCTGCGCATTTCTGAAAGCTTGCCACCCACCCCTGGCCCATGTGGTTCCTTCCACAAACCCATAATCACTACTGAGTTCTGTAGTTAGTTAATGAATACCAAAGCCAATAGTGGGGTTTGACAACCAGTGCATTCTGGTAGCTGTCAAAGGGAGGGAAATTCTCAATGTACTCTCAACCCATGGCATAGTGGGAAATATTAATATAAAGAATGGAGGACAAGGAGGGGTTTAAAGAGCTGATCAAGCGATGGATTATTTAACCCCCTTTTTGATCTTTGTGGTGTAGAATATAACACACACACACAGCTCAAAAAAAAAAAAAAAAATGAAAGGAACACTAGAGTATAGCATAAAGTCAATTACTCTCCTGGGATATTGATCTAGTCAGTTGGGTTGTGCTAATGAAATTACCACAGGTGCACTAGATGGGCAACAATGACTGTTTATCCCTAGTTTTTAAAATTTGGCTAGGGTCAGTGTTACTACCGGTAGCATGAGGCGATACCTGGAGTTTATATAGGTAGTGCAGGCAGTCCAACCCCTCCAGGATTGCACATCAATACGTGCCATTTCCGGGAGTTTTGCTGCATCTCCCCAGCACAGTCTCAAGAGCATGGAGGAGATTCTAGGTGATAGTAAGTTACTCTAGGAGAGCTGAACAGGGCCGTAGAAGGTCCTTATCACTAAGCAGGACCGGTACCCGCTCCTTTGTGCAAGGAGGAACAGGAAGAGCACTACCAGAGCCCTACAAAATTACCTCCAGCAGGTCACTGGTGTGAATGTCTGTGACCAAACAAAGAGAAACGGACTTCACGAGGGTGGCCTGAGGACCAGACATTCTCTAGTGGGCCCTGTCCTAACTGCCCGGCACTGTGGAGCTTGATTGCTATTGAACACAAGAATTGGCAGGTCCGCCACTGGCGCCCTGCACTTTTCACAGATGAGAGCAGGTTCACTCTGAGAACATGACAGACGTGAAAGGGTCTGGAGAAGCCGTGGAGAACATTATATTGCCTGTAACATCATTCAGCATGACCGGTTTGGTGGTGGTTCAGTGATGGCCTGGGGAGGCATATCCATGGAGGGACACACAGACCTCTACAGACTAGACAATGGCACCCTGACTGCCATTCGGTTTCGAGATGAAATCCTTGGACCCATTGTCAGACCCTACGCTGGTGCAGTGGGTCTTGGGTTCCTCCTGGTGCACGACAATGTCCGGCCTCATGTAGCAAAAGTATGCAGCCAGTTCATGGAGGGTGAAGTATCTGTTACCATGAATAGCCCCTATGCCCGAATTACCTAAATCCAACAGAATACCTCTGGGATATTATGTTTCGATCTATCCAACGCCGCCAAGGTGCACCTCAGTCTGTTTAGGAGCTCAGTAATGCCCTGGTCCAGATCTGGGAGAAAATACCCCAGGACACCATCTGTCATCTCATCAGGAGCATGCCCCAATGTCGTCAGGCATGCATAAAAGCACATGGTGTCCATCCAAACTACGGAGTACCATTTTGAGTTGCTGCAATGGAATTTCAGCAAATGACTAGCCTGCTGCATAATTTTTTCACTTTGATTTTTGGAATGTCTTTGAATTCAGCCCTCTGTAGGTTGATAATTTTTAATTTTCATCAAACGTTAGGACATTCTCACAGTCCTAACACATTACCCAGTCCATATCAGTATAGCTATCCGGCATGATATTTTTCCCCATTCATATCTGATGCATTTTCTAAGTGTTCTTTTAATTTTTTTGATATGGAGATATATATATATATATATATATATATATATATATATATATATACACACATACATATACACATACATATATTATATACATACATACATACATACACACACACATATATATATACATACATAGAGATTATATATATATATATATATATATATATATATATATATATATATATATATATATATACATACATACATACATATACACACACATACATATATACACACACACACACACACAAAAACACACACACACACACAGTAATATGGGAAGATGCATTTTTCACAGCAGACCAGAACTTCAGTTTAGGGTGTGGTAGCTCATTTTTATAAAAGGTAACAAAATCAAAGTTCATACACGTGTGGATTGCCCACACAGGGGTTCTTCTCCTGCAAAAATACAAATAAAAAATGTCAAGCCGGCTGGCTCTCAAGGCTCACTCAGCCTCAATCGCAGTACCATGTTGCGCTGGCCCACTCCTAGCCCACTCCTAGCCCCTAGGAAGGGGTTCTTGCTGACACTCCAGGCTCACTCTTCCAAGACTCATGGTTTCCTCGTCCCCAGATTCTCTCAGCTAGCCCAACTCTCTCTGACCTGGAACCTCTCCCACATGGAGTGCCATCTCAAGCTTGGTTTTGCCTTGGATACAGGATATTGCCTTGGTTCCTAAGCATTAGCACACCTCCCTCCTGACTGCAGCAACCACTCCAACACCAACTCCTACTCCACCAGCCCATCATTATATGGGCTGCATGCACCTGGGCACACACCCTGCTGGCTGTCCACAACCAACTACGCCCTACTCAAGACTCTTCGGAATCTCCAAACTACAGTGCCCCATCCGGAAATCGCAAAACCTGGAGAAAGCTGCCAGAGCAGTTTTCTCCTCTCAATATAAATTCTTGGTCTGTTTAAACCCTGTCCCTTTTAAACCTATTTTTCCAGAGGCACGAACTCTCGCTATCACTATATTATATTTTATATATATCAAAAAAAAAAAAACATAAAAAACTTTCAAAGGAGTAAAAGAATGTTAGCTCTAGGCAGAGCCTTGGTGTCATGAAAGGTACAGGGGGTGCTACAGACTAGATGTGGAAGGGGCACAGTAAGAAGTGTACATTCCGATGTCACAGTTGCTATGATCTTACTATTTTCTATTTGTGCTGGGAAGTTACATATAAAATGCAGCTACATTTCTGACAGATGCCCTTTGCTACATTGATGTATTTTCAGTTAGCCTCCTTTCTTTCCTCTGGTAAAGATGTGGCAGTCAACTTAACTATTTAAGGATGACAGCCAAGTTGAAAAAGCCACAAGCTATCAGGTTTCATGTCACGATTTTAATGGTATAACAGTGTTCCAACTCTATTATTTGTTGTTGGAAAGCTCAACTTTTCTCTTTAATGGCTTAGAAAAGGCCTTGGAGCAACTCTTTGTCTCAGTATAGTTGTTAAACCAAGTACTGTAACGGATCTGTAGTCTGGGCCATTTGCAATGAATTGTTTTTTTTCATCAAGTGCTGTACAAAGGACAACACATTTTACATCAGAGCAGAATACCAAGTCCGTCATTACTGGCAAGAAAAGAGAAGACAAATGTAAGCCACCGTTTCCTCAAAGCATGGATGTCAATAGCAATGATACACACGCTTACTAAAACTAAATGACACTAAACCCCTTCACTACAATTAGAAGAAAATCATTTCATGGTCCAATATACTATTCAAATTACTAAATTCTGATTATCGTCTATTCTACTTCATCTCCTATATGGGCAGAACAGTGGATTAGAGGTTAGCAAGTTTTAAAAGAAGTTTTGCATGGAGTTTACATGTTCTTCGTGTGCTTGTGTTGGTTTTCTGCAGATAATCCAGTTTTCTCCCACACTCCAAAGACATGTGGTAAGTGAAAAGACTCCTGTCCAAATTGACCCTAGTATGTGGGTATGATACCTTAGACTGTAAGCTGCTGAGCGGCAGGGACTTGTGAATGTGCAGCAGAGCGATATATACAGTGTTTTGCAAAAGTATTCAACCCCCTTGAACTTTTCGACCTTTTGCCACATTTCAGGCTTCAAACAAAGATATAAAACTGCAATTTTTTGTGAAGAATCAACAACAACTGGGACACAATCATGAAGTGGAACGAAATTGGATACTTCAAACTTAAACAAAAAACTGAAAAATTGGGCGTGCAAAATTATTCAGCCCCTTTACTTTCAGTGCAGCAAACTCTCACCAGAAGTTCAGTGAGGATCTCTGAATGATCCAATGCTTGACCTAAATGACTAATGATGATAAATAGAATCCACCTGTGTGTAATCAAGTCTCCATATAAATGCACCTGCACTGTGATAGTCTCAGAGGTCCGTTTAAAGCGCAGAGAGCATCATGAAGAACAAGGAACACACTAGGCAGGTCCGAGATACTGTTGTGGAGAAGTTTAAAGCCAGATTTGGATACAAAAAAAGATTTCCCAAGCTTTAAACATCCCAAGGAGCACTGTGCAAGCGAGAATATTGAAATGGAATGAGTATCAGACCACTGCAAATCTACGAAGACCTGGCCGTCCCTCTAAAACGTTGCAAGGCACTGTACATTCCTATAAGAAATAATATACAAATGCTAAAAACGCAATAATAACTTCTAAAACATAAAAGGTCACATTATACAAAAAACTAGGAAAACATGATAGATTTAGAGGGTGCCTAAAAAGAAACTTGTAATTAAATCTGGAGCCAAACTCCAGCTCACACTTTATAAGCAGTTACAGCCATTTTTTTTCCTTTTAGGAGAAAGTTTTTTTTTTTTTTTTTTTATAAATAAAAATTGATCAATTGAGCAAGCACCCCTGTCAGTAGTAAATGGTTTGTCTCATCCCTGCAAACTGATACATCTGAAAAATAGCGTGTTCTTTTGAAAAACAATAGACTTTCTGGCTGGATCAACACGTGAAAATCAAAAAACGAAAGCCAAAAAGAAAATGAATGCAGCCATCACATCTAAGAATTGGTAACCTGCAATATAATAAATGTTTGCTTTTGTATTTAATACTAAATAATAATAAATACTAATAATATTAAAAGGAGAAGCAGTATTTTTCACACTAGGTCAGAAAGTATTTTAGACTTACAAAACACCTTCCCCTCTTATCTTCATAACATAGGGTTGAGGCTTTCTGACATTTATAGAAAGAACTCAGGCAGGGTGGAGAAAAAAAAATAATAAAAGGAGCGGTGACTGGAATGAGGCACGTTGCACAATTGGTAAAATGGCCAATACATTTTATATCTATACATACATATGCATATACATATGTGTGTGTATATATATATATATATATATATATATATATATATATATATATATATATATATATATATATATATATATATATATATATATATATATATATAAATAAAATGTGTTTTTTTACAATTTAAATCGGTCATTACATGATGGCGCGATCGTCTTCTCTCACTGCCGAGTGTTCGTTTTTCGAAAAGGAGTTTGAACGATTATTTGTATAGTGTATGGCCAGCATAACTAACCAAAAAGGGAAAAAAAAAAAAAAAAAAATGTTGTGCATACCCTATAAACATGATGGTGGAATAAAGGAAAGTTTTAGAACTTTTTAAATTTGCTTACCTAAGCTTATGCCCATGAAGGTTTTCCACAAATGCAGGCCCGACGGTAGGGCAATAAAACATTTAACGTACACGAAGCTCTGCTTAAAACTAGAACTAAAAAAAAAAAAAAAAAGAAAAAACTTTTTTTAGTATACTTCCTGTTTTGGCTTTGGGACAGGAAGTAAAATGTCCCCACAGAAGGCAAAAAAAAAAAAAAAAACTAACTGACAAGGGTTTTTCCCTCCCTTACTCCATCCAAAATAAGAAAAAAAGAAACTCTTTCATTACCTTGCACAGACTTCCATGTTATCTAATATGCCCAGTGGTTCACATTTTACTTTGTCATGTGGGAACTGTAGTGGTTTTGTGGATAATTAAGGTTCAGTCATGGTCAAGAAACTTGACAACACATCCTTCTTTTGCTTCAGATACAATCAATGAATACTTCAACAGGCAACCATGGAAACTAACACAATTATGATCGCTGTATCACGGTCAGGCACAAAAAGGAAAAAACAATATACAATTATACCCAGCATTCTGAAAACTTAAAAAAAATAAAATAAATAATAATGCTAAATTCTAAAGAGCAAAAAAAAAAACCTGACACAAGCCTGGGCAGTTCAAGTATTCAAAAAAAAAAAAAATAATAATAATAATTTGTATTAGCAGAAATTGTCTGCAATGGAAAACCGAAATCAAAATTAATGGTAGATCCAGAGATATACAGATGTGGACAAATTTGTTTGTACCCTTAAAGCTCCTTGAAACAATGATTCAGTCTTACTAAAAAAGTGATAAACTTAAAAAACAATTGTCTTATGTATACCTGCATGCCTTTTAGAATGTCAAGCTGAGAAAGCATGAAAAAAGAAAAGTTAGTGCTTATTCTACAAAATGGCCTGCACATATCTGTTGGTACCTCTAGAAAAAGAGTTTTTAAGAATTATTAATCACAGGTTTTCAACCCTGAAATCATTCAGTCTGTGCTGTTTGGTATTATTGTGTGCACCACACTGAAATGGACCTTGGAGTTGAGGAGAGCAGAAAAAAATTATAGACCAACATGTCAAAAGGTAAAGACTATAAACCCATCTCCAAAAGCAGTTTGATTTACCTGTAACTACAGTTGCAAGTATTAAGAGGTTTAAGGTCCACAGGAGAGTAGCAACCTCCCTGGAAGGCAAGGAGGCCAGGGAAACTTCAAAGAGATATAAGCTGAAGGTTCCAAGGAAAAAAAGACTCAGGAGGAATCCACCGTTGAAAGAAAAACAAAAAAGCCAGAAAGGAACTGGTAAAATGCATACTGACAAGCAACAATGCTTCTGGGAGAATGTCTTAGTGAACAAACATCATGAAGGCCAAGGAACAGACAGGTCAGAGACAAAGTTGGAGAAGTTTAAAGCAGGGTTAGGTTATAAAAAGAAAAAAAATAATATCCTATGGAGCACTGTTCAATCCATTACCTGATAATGGAAAGAGTATGGCACAACTGCAAACCTACCAAGATATGTCGTCCACCTAACCTGACAGGCCCGGCAAGGAGAGCATTAATTAGAGAAGCAGCAAAGAGACCCATGGTAACTCTGGAGGAGCTGCTGAGATCCACAGCTCAGGTTGGAGAATCTGTCCACAGCACAACTATTAGTCCTGCACTCCACAAATCTGACCTTTATGGAAGAGTGGCAAGGATAAAAGCCATTGTTGAAAGAAAGCCATAAGAAGTCCGGATTGCAGTTTGCGAGAAGCTATGTGGGGGACACAGCAAACGTGGAAGAAGGTGCTCTGGTCAGAGGAGACCAAAATTGAACTTTTTGGCCTAAAACCAAAACTGAAATTGTGGAGGAAAACTAACACTGCACATCACCCTGAACACACCCATCCTCACCATGAAACATGGTGGTGGCAGCATCATGTTGTGGGGATTCTTTTCTTCAGCAGGGACAGGAAAACCGGTCAGAGTTGATGAGAAGATGGATGGAGCCAAAAATCGAGAAATCTTAGAAGAAAACCTGTTAAGAGTCTGCAAAAGACCAGATCTACAATGGAATGGTTTAAATCAAAGCAAATTCATGTGTTAGAATGGCTCAGTCAAGGTCCAGACCTAAATCCAATTGAGAATCTGTGGCAAGACTTAAAAAAAAAAAATGTTCAGACGCTCTTTATCCAATCTGACAAAGCTTGGGATAAAAATGTCAAATGTGCAAAACTGGTAGAGGCATAACAAAAAGACTTGCAGCTGTAATTGCAGCGCAAGGTGGTTCTACAAAGTATTGACTCAGGAGGCTGAATACAAATGCACGCCACACTTTTCAAATATTTGTAAAAAATGTTAAACCATTTATCATTTTCCTTCCACTTCCTAATTAAGTGCCAGTTTGTGTTGGTCTAGCACAATAAATCCCCAATAAAATACATTTAGGTTTTTGGTTGTAACATGCCAAAATGTGGAAAATGTCAGAGGGTATGAATACTTTTTCAAGGAACTGTACATATGAACGTTCAAACTTGCGCACACAGTTTTTTTTTTTTGTTCAACCCAACAGGCTAAATTAAAGAAAAACCGGACAGATCGCGATAGCATAACAAGCAATGTTGGCGCAGAAATCTCCACCGCTGTGCCTTTGTGTTCTGACAGGGAAACTCTCCCCACTAGAACACATTGATCGGCGCTTGCAGCCTTTGTCTGCAAGCACTGATCTTTATTGGACTTACAAACATGTTGGACCTACGAATGCCCCCTGAATGGAACTCATTCATTGGTAGGGAACATGAAGTAGCCTTCTTTGAGCCCTGATCTGAATCATATGGAACAACTTTGGTAAGAGCTGAAACCTAAAATCTCAATAAAGCAAACTTCAAATCTGAGACCGCTTAAACAGTTTGCTCTAGGACAATTGACTAAACTACATGTTGGCAGGTTCAGTTTCACTGAGAACTACAAAAATCACTTGTTTGCAGTGATTGCTTCTAAAAATAGCACAACTAAATATCCTCTGCGTCACAGTAATGCACTTACTTTTGCTCTCATGTGACCCAGAGTCAGCTAATAGTAGGCTAAAGCCCGCTGTCAGCTGATGTCAGAGTCGTTCCAGGTTCTGGAAGGATCCTGACCATATTATGGGGACCCACCCACAAAGATTGATAGCTGGCGCTGGCTCTCCCTGGGTGACAGAGCCAAAGCCTGTTGCACCCACCCCCCAGCCAGGCACTCTAGTGAATGCAGAGAGCAGTGACTGATAGTACCTCTCTTTGCTCAGAATCGACCAAGAACTGAACGGTGGTCATGTGATTGTTCAGTTCTTGGTCTTAGAGACGGTGGAGGACTGCTACAGCATGGGGGTGAGTAAGCAGGTTTATTTATTTATTTATTTATTTTTTTAATCCCAAACTTCTCCCTTAATAGCCCCACCATTTTTGTCCTTCCTTTAATTTTTTTTTTTATTTAAAAACACTGTATTCTGTTGAATCAAAAGCTATTTTTTTTTTTTTTTGGTAAATATGGCATAGACCATGATGGATGCCAATACCTTTTGGCAATTTTAGGTTATTGCAGAGAAAATTATGGGCTCTTTTTCACCAACATGTTTGTCCATGGTTGTAGAGCGCCAAAATTACATGCATATGTATCTGCCCCAATGGAGAGGATTTTTTATCCTATAATACTTTATATAAACAAGCACAAAACCATTTACATTCTTTTCAATTCTGACAAGATGTGCGCTCTTGATTCATGTTAACTAGAATTAAAAAAAAAAAAAATCCAAAACTTGAATAAAACCACTTGTTTGGCTCCAGCAACATTCATGAGAATGTATGTTAAATTTATTCTTTACCGAACGCCTCATCACTAGCTACCAATATGCAAGTTTACATTGGCGCATATGCATAGTGTCTTTTCGTGGCTGAAGAGTAAATTACGATAGAAAACCATAGCAGTAGGTAATTTATAAAAAGTGATGTTGATATTTTAGGTTTGAAAACAAGTTGTGTAAAGCAAGTTATGGTTTGTAATGAGTGAACACAGCAGTAGTTCTGCACTGGTTTATTATTACTGTGGAGTTATGATCTAAACAAATGGTCTCCAAACTGGAGCCTGGGTGCCTGGTGCTGCCCTTTTCTGGTCTTTATACAGCCCTTGAAGAAACTTTTTTCCCACTGATACGAGAAACTATTTCTCAAGGAACCCCTAGCAAACCTCTGGAGAAACCATAGGGTTCCACAGACCCCTGGTTGACAAAGGCAGGTCTAGAGCCTCCTTCGTCCCTGACCCCCACTATGTGGCTCACGATCTGTTGGTAAAGCTGCCCATTGTAATGATGGGCAAATAAGTGATACACAGGGAAGGATAGGACCAACTCCTAGGCCTGGTGCACACAATTAAAATATCGGCCAAATGATTTTTGCATGCTAGTCTCCATATCGAAAATTAAGAGGCTACTAAAGTGATGTAATATATTGCATTAGGTTTGTATGGTATTTTCAGACAAAAACTGTACTGATCAAATGAAAATCATGATCTGGTATCGTACAAGAAATTTTTGGATAATCTCAGATGAATGGTCGTGATCGGCTCTCAAAAGCTGTGTACTAACGATCAGAATATTGAACATTTTCTTCGAAAGCATAATTTTTCATCTGATTTCCTAATCGTGTGTACTAGGCTTTAACCAAGCTGATAAAAACTGCTAATTGAGAGTGCCCTTGGATTTAGACACACACAAAAAAAAAAAATTCAGGCACCTAAAAAGGGCCCACATTGGTTAGTTCCCAGCATTTTTGATGACGTCTACTGTAATTTATCCACCCCCCCCCCCCCCCTTTTAAAAAAAAAAAAAAGAAAGAAAAAAAAACTAACACTAAATAAATGATGTATGTTAAAAAGGACTACCACCACCTGAATGAATATATATATATATATATATATACACACACACACACACACACACACACACACACACACACACACACACACACACATATACACATACACATACACACTTATACATTTTTTTTTTAATATACACACACACTTTTCAGAAATGCATCAATTCTGCCATACTAAAAGCTTCATAATGAAATCTCGATTACATAAAAAGGAAGCAGCTTCTGATAGTACAAGAGGAGCTATGCAATTAAAATAAAAGGTGAGTTACTCCATAGGTCAAAGCACTGAGATTGACGTGTGTGCAAGATTGCGTTTCATGGCATTACAGAGTGAATGTGTTATTGGAAAAAATTTTAAAAAAGTTGTATTTCATTAAATGTCAGTTCTATTCTTCTGAAAGGCTATGCAAGGAATGAAAGACAACCTACAAATCAGATTTCAATCTCATTCCTGAAATATAACAGAATCAATTATGTGTGGGAACAGAAATGACAGCAGAAAGCCTTGACTATAATCTGTAGAATTCAAAAGGAAATAGGTTCCTCTAATATGCAACTGAATTCATCATTTAGCTACCTTCTTACCCTGTCATTCACAAAATAGAAAAGATGTACGAGAAGCAAAACAGCATTTACGTTCTTCCTAAAGGTTCCAATAAAATAGATTGCCATATGCTCTTTACAGACAAAGTCTCCAGATTTCAAAAATAATACACATTTTTTTTACTCCTATGCTACCTACATTTCTATAGCAAAGTACAAGCAAATCATTAAAGTAGTATTAAACCCAAACTTACAATATCCTTTTATGACTTAGCTCAATTTTACTGGCTGTAAATAAAAACTATTTTCCTGTGTTCTGCTGTAAACACATTTTCTCTTTTTGGAAGATCACTGCTGTGTGTCACTCTCCGTTGCGCTTCAAAAACTTCTGAATTAGTGTGACCGAATGTTTCAAGATTACATGCGCCGTCAACATGATTCCTGGCGTGCTGCCGTTAATGCGCATCTACTCCTCCAGCCAGTGCTGTATTTTGGCCTAGGCCAACAAGGCCCAGGCCTAGGGTGGCAGCAAAAAAGCTGCCCCCCCCCTCCACCTGAGACTCTTTTGGCCACTGGTTGCTAGAGCTGCCTCTTACCCCCCCCCCCCCCCCCTCGAACCTCTTCTCTCTCTCTCTCTCTCTCTTTCTCTTTCCCCCCTCTCTCTCTCTCATCCCCCCTCACTCACTCACTCTCTCTCTCACACACACACACACATCCCCCCTCTCTCTCTCATCCTCCCCATCGCTCTCTCCCTCTCATCCCCCTCTCGTGAGATCTCAGGGGTTCATGCTGGGACTTGCAGTCCTTCAATTTTGGAGAGAGTCACATCCGTTAGAAAAGGAGTGGGGCAAATTTACATAGGAGGAGGAGGGGGGAGCACCCAATTTTAGTCTTGCCTAGGGCAGCACAAAACCAAAATACACCACTGCCCCAGCACAACACCAGAGCACCTGAACACAAATCATTGCATGCTTCGAATGCATATTTATCCCTCAGCACACCAAAGTATGGCACAAAGCAGCATGCAAAGACGTAGTCTCAGCCAGAGGTGTGCACATCAAGGTGGCTACGCATAGCCTTCAGGGAGATCCTACAAGGCATTGGAGACACCCTGAAAGAACAGAAATTATACACAGCAAACTTTTAAAAGGTCATAATGCTGCAAAGACTGCACACAAAAAAGGGACAGAAAACAAGGATGTAGGTATGCTGCTATAATTTTTTTTTTTTTTTCCCATACAGGGTTTTAATCAACATTCTTTTGTATGGGAAAGAAGTGAAAAGTTAAACTGAACCTCTAATAACCAAGCTTGCCTAAGCTAGCAATATTACTAAAGTGGAGGTACCTTGGAATATCTCTAAGCAAGGCCATGTTTACATTAGTGGTTGGGGGCGGTAAAACAATGAGTTTACGCTGCAAAGGCTGCAGTCCCGTCCACTGAACGTGCAACCCGCAAAGCACGCGATTGTGGTCCACTAGTGTGGTTCAGGGCAAGGGTTTGTTTTCTGGGTCCACATTAGGGAGATTTACCATCTTGCCTTATCACCATTGTCAGTGAATGAATGTGAAGTTAAAGCCAAAATTTTGAGCTGCCACTGGCACAGGAATAGAGGAGGAAGGGGGAATCCTCACTTCCTGTTTAATTTACAGGACTGGAATTGAAGGTAAATCTTTCTTCTGAGACACCAGTAGGTTTTTTTTTTTTTTTTGTTTCAGTGTAAATAAAACATTTTTTTTTCCGTTACTCTGTAAATAGTCCCAATTAAAATGTAACTAAAATAAAGTATCTGGTACAGAAAATGGCAAGGTTATTTGCAAATGCAAATGACAAAAGGCAATTTTTTTCAATTTTATGTAATTTTTGTTTGGCGACACTAAAAAAACAAAAAACAAACAAAAAAAATGAAACTAATGAAAATTAAAGAATAAGCAAACGAACAGTAAAAAAAGAGAAATAAAGAAAAAAAAAATTGCAGATAAATATTAGCTAAGGGGAGAATGGAATGAAGGAGCTAATGATGGCTGAGTTATTTAAGAATATATATATACTTTTTTTTTAACTTATAGGGTTTCTTTAACTGATTTCCTATGCAGACCAAAGGGTGACAACTTTGAACAACATAAAAAAAGTAAATACAATTTAAAAATACATTGAGTGGCTGCAATACAACTGTTCGCAATTTTCGGCGGTCATTATGACAGGTGGTAATTGACAGTACCAAGAGCAAGGGAGTCCTAACAGGTGAAATAAAGCATAATGTGGAGATGAGGGTGAGGAAATACACCCTAGAAATTATTGATGATGTTTTCTTTAAGACATATTTCCCCAGAAAAAAAAAAAAAAGGATTTATAAAAGTGCTACATCCATGGCAGCACAGAATTATAAACTTATCCCTCTTCCTATATACATTTCTACAGATGTCAGATTTTCAGTGGGCTGTAAATGTTCGGGGATTTTAACGATCATCAGGCCTAAAATGTGCAGTTTAATATGCATGCAAAAAGGCTCTGGTTGCAATAGGATTAAAATGCTCAAGTGTTGAAATAAGGCCTGTGTCTCCTGTGTAGCTTTGTGGATTCTAGGTTCTGGATGTAGATCTTAACTTCCATCCAGGTCCACAGTAAGCCTTGTGCTTAGACCCAGCCCACCTACTCCCAGTCATTCAACTGTCAAGCCACTAGGAGAAATTTACAAAGACTGGAGCAGAAAGAATCTGGAACAGCTGTGCATGGACACCCTTCACCTTTAGCTTCAGCTTGTTCACTTAGGCCCCTTTCACACACTCCGTCCGTCGGACGGAGTCAGTTTTTCTCAGCGGGGGATCGATCCGCCGATCCCCCGCTGAGCAGGAGGATGACAGCTGTGTCTCCGCGCTGTGTGAAAAGAACACAAAAAAGCAAACAATCTTAACATAAATTGTATTTCAGCTGGACTGCCTCCCTTTATTTTATAATGTGCTGTGCAAGCTGCTGAATCTATACGATAACTGAATATTATTGTTATTAATAATAATAATACTTTGGTCTTTAAAAGAAAAAACAATAACTGCAGCAGAACAGCTACTGTCCCTCCTGATGTTTTATGGTTCCCAAATTCTATTTAGGCATTAAAGAGGAGTTATGGGTAAAATTAGAAATAACATGATGCAGTCACTAGCATAAACATAGCCATTTGTTTTTCTAAGTAATCTTTGTAACCTAGTTTTATGAACGGTTGTCCCTGTCAGTAGATCCAATAACTTCCATTTTTCTAGCAAAGGTTGGGACAAAACATTTAACATTGTCAGGGTGCTTAAAACGGTCCATCTTTAATTTTTCCCAAAAGAGACTTTAAGTTGGGCTTTAGTTTGTTTTTCTCCCGCCTGTATTATCTTTAGGCTCCATGTACATGGGACGCTGGAAATGGCCGTTTAGGAGCAGTTGGGCGTTTTTTTCAGAAGCCCCTGAACCCATCTACATTTTATCTTATCTGTCCATGTACACATGGTCGTTTACAGTCATTTGCAGGCAGTTGAGTTCAGGGACTTTTTTTAGAACGCAATTATTTGCGTTCGAACGCGTGTTTCCCGGCGTTTCAAATGCACAAACGCGTCCGAACGCGATGACCCGCGTTTAGCGTTCGCGTTTTTCCATTTTAAAAGGGGAATAATTTTTTTGACCTCTAGGAACGCTTCTAAACGCAAACGCCCCTAAACGCCCGCTAAACGCGGGTACAAACGCGACTGAACGGACGTTTCAAACGTCCTAAAAATTCCAGCATTCAAAGGGACTTTTAACAACGTCCCGTGTACATGGAGCCTTAAAGCTACCTGTTTAAGCCTAAACTGTACCACAGGGTGACAACACTGCTTTGGAATCTGTTGAATGTTGTTGCTTTTTTAGAGGATATGGAAGAGTATTTGATCTACTAGCCGAATCAGCAGGTAATGAGACTATATTACAAGGGGGGCCTTAGAAAAACAAAAATGCTGCTTTTATGCAAGGAAGACTGTATTACATACTGCGTGTCATTTTGGATTTTGCCCATAGTTCCACTAACATTATCACATATTGCAACTCTGCAGTTCAAACCGTTTTCTGAAATCTGGTTAAGTTTTACCCCCAACTGAACAGTTGGCAAAGCACATGAAATTTTGATAATTTGCTTGGTAATTACTTTATTATTAAATACTATATATTATTAAATACTATATATAGAAAAAAAAGGAGTATGACACATTTTTAGTTGCACGCTTAGAAAAAGTATTAATCTAGCTACAGCTAAAGGGCCTTTCCCTAAGGGGAAACTAGGAGCCATTATAATAGAATTGGTCATACAATGAGCAAATTTTGGCTGGTTCCTGATGAACTGGCCTAAATTCTCTTTGTGGGTGGCCCTGTCGGCACCCTGCTGACCAACATCTTAACTGAAAAACTGTAAGAGAGGAGTCAAACACTGTCATATAAAAGCAGCTGCATCCAAATCAGATGTGCCCATAATTCATCCTAAACTGCAAAAGCTGATGAATAATTTGGCTAATTTCTGCATCATCTCCTAATTAGATAATTAATAAAAGCGATTCTAAAATATTGGCTCTCGCATTTACACCCTTCTTCCAATATTGGTCAGAGCAGACCAATTTTGGTTCGTATATTAACTCCAAATTCTCCAAATGAATAACCCACTTAAAAGCTGAACTCCAGGCAGAACCCTTTTCCCCTGTTGTTGCTCGTGTTTTCCTACTGTGAGCAGATATGTACCCCATTTCTTTACTGTTACTTTCATTTTCTCTTAATGTGCTTTTTTTTTTTTTTTTTTTAAATCACAGGTTTCATTACCTGTGATTTCCACTTTGTAAGACTGGTGGCTGCTATGTCCTCTATTGCCCCAGCTATCAGTCCTGTAACTTCCCCACTGTAGTTCTAGAACAACATCCCTGCTCACTGAAGTGGGGGAACTCGGGAGTCTCAGACTGCCCGTCTGAACTGCCCACTGGTGATGCATCTTCCAAAGACAAGCCTGCTCCACCCACACACACGGATGCCTTTACTCTCATTTCCCTAGGAATTGCGTGAAAAATAATGCAGTTTCCCTGCATGGATGTGACGTTCAGACATTAGAAAGTCCTCCATCTGGGGCCCAGAAGTAACACTTCAGTTTGAGCGACATCACTTGGGCAGAGAATTGGCTATTACATCAAAAATGAGTATTTTTCATTAAGGCTTCTTTCACACGGTCCGCCTCCGCAGGCGGATCCGTGTTGCTCAGCGGGGATCGATCCGCGATCCCCGCTGAGCCGGGCGGATGACAGCTCCGTCTCCGCTTGCAGAGCGGAGATGGAGGTGTCTCAGCCCCCGCTGCCCTCTATGGGGGATCGGAGGCGAGCGGACCGCTTGTCCGCTCTCATCAGATCTGCTCCGCTCCGATTACTGAACGGATGGAAAAATAGGGTTTCCATCCGTCCAGATTTCAGCACAGGATCGGATGCGGATGGCAGCGGGTGTCAGCGGAGGTGACCTCCGCTGACACCCGCTGCCCCATAGAGCTGCATGGAGGATCCGATCAGATCCGCCTAAAAAACTGACAGGCGGATCTGATCGGACCGCCCGTGTGAAAGAGCCCTAACACTTTCTCAGCGATCTGGAAGAGCTTGGGGAGAGGGATCTGGGAATGCAAAGACAGTAGGATCCTGGAGTTCTTCTTTAAATGGGTAGAGAATATAAATGCGTACTTTACTAATAACCAATGGGTTATGGCTTTAAGTTGTCACATAGGGTAGGGTATATCTTTCTACTCTACACTGGGATTTAGCACAGAAAATAATTACTTCTGTGGTTCCATATACACCCTGACTGCATGTCAAAGTATTCAGGAGAGTGCTGAAGGGGTTGAGGAAATATTGGTACTATTTTACATATGTGGTGGGCCTGTCACAAAGCGACTCATTTCTTTCTCTTTTTTATATTCTTTGTACTTATGTGTAACAATGACCCAGGCCCAGCCTTGGCTTTACTTGGCTTGAACTGTGAACAATTAAGACTAAAACCTTTTATTTGTCATACCAGAATGGCTTACAGAAAGTGCACAACTGGACCGACTTCGGAAACAGCAGGACTATCCACTTTTCCAAATGTTATTGAAAATCCTCAATGAACGTACCTGCTTGAAGTAAATTTTTACCAAGAAAAGTAATTCGCTGGGACAATTCTAGTATACATAGAAGAAATGCTTCAATGCTTCAGTCTTAGGAACAAATGCTTTGCCCAGATCTAACACTTGTGAATATCTGTTGTTGGATATACCAATTAGCCAGATCTCAAAATGGAACCTTATCTCTGCTTAATCCGATTGGGAATCAAATGTCATACTATCTTTAATTGTGATCATCCTGCTATACTAAAAAGGAACATCTTTTCCTGTAATACTTATTTGCAGTTTAGCCCACTAGGGACTATCCCCCCAAGGTGTCAAATTTAGCAGCAGTTGACAGGCCCCCACAATCCCAGTGGGGAAATACAATAAACATAAAAATCAGCGCCATTAGAAGTCCTAAATACACCAGTCCATATAAATGTCTCCCCGAAAATTCTCAATCTTTCCAAGTCCAATGTAGACCAAAGACTTCAACACCGTCCTCTCTAGTTATGAATCCCTTGTAGAGCTTCACCCAAGGTGAATAATCTCGAAAGAAAGAAAATGCCATATGGTGTGGTATTGTCTGACCCAACAATGCGTCAGCAAAATCATAAAAAATATCTCCACTGGATCACAAGATGTGTAGAGATTGTATGCATACACACACACATACATATATTTATATATATATACATATATATATATATATATATACACACATACACACACACACACACACACATATATACATACATACACGTACACACACACATACAGTATCTCACAAAAGTGAGTACACCCCTCACATTTTTGTAAATATTTTATTATATCTTTTCATGTGACAACACTGAAGAAATGACACTTTGCTACAATGTAAAGTAGTGAGTGTACAGCTTGTATAACAGTGTAAATTTGCTGTCCCCTCAAAATAACCCAACACAGCCATTAATGTCTAAATCGCTGGCAACAAAAGTGAGTACACCCCTAAGTGAAATTGGGCCCAAAGTGTCAATATTGTGTGTGGCCACCATTATTTTCCAGCGCTGCCTTAACCTTCTTGGGCATGGAGTTCACCAGAGCTTCACAGGGTGCCACTGTGGTCCTCTTCCACCATGATGACATCATGGACCTGGTGGATGTTAGAGACCTTGCGCTCCTCCACCTTCCTTTTGAGGATGTCCCACAGATGCCCAATAGGATTTAGGTCTGGAGACATGCTCGGCCAGTCCATCACCTTTACCCTCAGCTTCTTTAGCAAGGCAGTGGTCGTCTTGGAGGTGCGTTTGGTTCCTTATGTTGGAATACTGCCCTGCGGCCCAATCTCCAAAGGGATGGGGAATCATGCTCTGCTTCAGTATGTCACAGTACATGTTGGCATTCATGGTTCCCTCAATGAACTGTAGTACCCCAGTGCTGGCAGCACTTATGCAGCCCCAGATCATGCCACTCCCACCACCATGCTTGGCTGTAGGAAAGACACACTTGTCTTTGTACTCCTCACCTGGTTGCCGCCACACACACTTGACACCATCTGAACCAAATAAAGTTAATCTTGATCTCATCAGACCACAGGACATGGTTCCAGTAATCCATGTCCTTAGTCTGCTTGTCTTCAGCAAACTGTTTGCGGGTTTTCCTGTGCATCATCTTTAGAAGAGGCTTCCTTCTGGGACGACAGCCATGCAGACCAATTTGATGCAGTGTGCAGCGTATGGTCTGAGTTTCAGGGCCTTGGCAATCTTCTTTATATTCCTATCTCTGAAGACATCCTATTGGAGGAAACTCGTCAGCAAGAAGGCGTGCCGTCACAGCGTCACTCGGGGTCCGCGCTGCAGCCGGACACGGGTATCCTAGAATCTCCTCATTGCTCTGTATTATTATTTCAAGCGAGAATATACCATCTACATGCAAGTGCATTTTTTCTTCAATAAATGTTTTGAAAAGGGTAATGCACTATTGGCTATTATTGCTTTGCATGTACGTGTTGGAGAGGATGATATAAGCCCTGATGAACTTTGGGAACCTGCTACACCTGTTTGTATGGAGAGAAGCAGTTTGATAATCCCCATGATTTCACAGAGCGCCATTTACATATCGTTCTGGTAAGAGGCCATCTTGGTTTCTGCACGTGTGGTGAAGAGCACATTTCTTTTGTGTGGTCACAAGGAGTGTTCATTTGGAATATTATATTTTGCACTTACCTAATATCCGCAGGGTAAGGAGGAATTTCACCAGGTGGAGGGATTTCAACACCATTATTTGATACATCACCTTTATTTACACCTGTTTATGTGTCACCATATTTATAATCAAAGGAGTTTCATCACTTTGGACTTTGGGACTTTTATGATTATATTTGTTTTGGTCACATTCATTTGTTTATGTTTCATTGGATTTAGCGCACCATCCACATTTACACATTTATCATTATTTTTCTGGTAGCAGCTTAATCACAGATCAGCACACCTTTTTTTCATACACACAATATTATTTATAGCCTAGGCCATCATTATGTAGAGCAATAATTCTTTTTTTCAGATCCTCAAAAAGTGCCTTGCCATAAGATGCCATGGTGAACTTCCAGTGTCCAGTATGAAAGAATGAGAGCGAGAACACCAAATTTAAACACACCTGCTCTCCATTCACACCTGAGACCTTGTAACACCGAGTCACATGACACCGGGAAGGGAAAATGGCTAATTGGGCCCAATTTGGACATCTGGACAATATTTACAAAAATATGAGGGTGTACTCAACTTTTGTGAGCTACTGTATACACCCCCCCCCCCCTTTACCTTCCTATTTTTCAAACAAACCTTCTGTGAATCTCCAGTGCAACTTTTCCCCTGTGCCTTTAGCTCCCTTCCTTCCTCCAAATGGGTGTCAGAAGCCCCCGAAAAAGGAATCATAAGCACATAGAGTAATACTGCAAATAACTTAAATCACCACAAATTATCATTTATACTACTCACAAAAAAGTGTGTTTATACAGTGGGGAAATTTATTATTTGCTCCCTGCAGATTTTGCAAGTTTGTCCACTTACATAAAAACGAAGGAAGGGTCTATAATTTTTAGCATAGGTGTATTTTAAATGATAGAGACAGAACATCAACCCAAAATCCAGAAAACACGATACAAATGTTAAAAAAATGGAGTTGCAGTTCAGTGAGTAAAATAAGTATTTGATCCCCAAGCAAAACCTGACTTGGTACTTGGTGGACAAACCCCTGTTGGCATGCACAGAGGTAAGAGGTTTCTTGTAGTTGGTTAGCAGTTTTGCACACATCTCAGGAGGGAATTTGGTCCACTCTGCTTTACAAATCTTCGTCGTTTCAGCTCCTGCTATACATTTTTTATAGAATTAAGGTCTGGAGACTTGCTAGGCCACTCCATGACCTAAATGTGCTTCTTCTTGAGCCATTCCTTTGTTGCCTTGGCAGTAGGTTTTGGGTCATTGTTATGCTGGAAGACCCATCCCCAATCCATCTTCAGTGTTCTGGCTGAGGGAAGAAAGTTCTCACAATCTTTACGATGGCCCCATCCATTAGCCCCTTAATGCGGCAGAGTCTGCCAGTACCTTTAGCAGAGAAACAGCCAAAATCATAATGTTTCCACCTCAATGCTTGACTGAAGGGGAAGGTGTTCTTAGGGTCATGGTCAGCATTTTTCTTACCCCAAGCATGGCGAGTGGAGTTAATGCCAAAGAGCTCAATTTCAGGCTCATTGGACCACAACACTTGCTCCCAATCCTTCTCTAAATCATTTAGAGGTTCATTACCCAACTTCAAAAACGGGCCTGTACATGTGCCTACTGGAATAGCGGGACCTTGCGGGCACTGCAGGATTTCAATCCATGGCAGCGTATACTGTGTAGTTCTGGGCTGATCCCTCACTATTCTCATGCTCATCCATACCCCATGAGGCAAAATCTTGCATGGAGCGTCAGATCGAGGGCGATTTAAGGTTATTTTGGATTTCTTCCATTTGTGAATAATCGCTCCAACAGTGGTCTCCTTACCAAACTTTCTTGCTGATGGTCTTGTAGCCCATTCCAGCCTTGCGCAGGTCTACAATCCTGTCCCTGATGTCCTTTCACATTTGTATCGTGTTTTTTTCTGGATTTTTGGTTGATATTCTGTCTCTATGATTTAAAATAGAACTATGATAATTATAGACCCTTCATTTCTTTGTAAGTAGGCAAACTCACAAAGTCTGCAGGGGATCAAATAAAATATTATCCCGTATGTATGTATGTATGTATTCATTCATGTATCCCTTTAAGCATATAAATGCACTTTTGTGTATAGTATGGATTATAAATTGGGTGAAGCACTGGGGATTTATAACCAGAGAGGACAGTGTTGAAGTTTTTGGTCTACACTGGACTTGGAAAGATTGAGAATTTTTTGGAAAGACTCGTGGACTGGTATATTTAGGACTTCTAATAGTTCACACTTATTCTTCGGTATATATATATATTATATATATATATATATATATATATATATATATATATATATATATATATATATATATATATATATATATATATATACATACATACATACATACACACACACACCAAAAAAACTGAAGAAAAGAGTAAGGGCAGCTATACTAAGTATATTAAGGGCAGCCCCACCATCAGAACACAATAGCACTGAGGGAGTGATTCCCCCATCCACCTCAAATATCCAGAAGAAGGAATGGGATGTTTTGTCTTTCATTCAATCCGCTGGTTAAATGAAAAAAAAAAAAAAAGAAATATATATATATATATATATATATATATATATATATATATATATATATATATATATATATATATATATATATATATATATATATATATATATATATATTATATATACATATACACACACATATAGCTTTAGTATCAAACCAAAGGCAACAAGCCAAGAGGGACAACACCCCAATACCACAAACTAAAAAGAACACAACCATTGAAATACATATATGTGGACCATTTTATCTGACAAAAAAAAAAATTGAATACAGCTATTTTTTTGTCCTTTATACATACTTTACAAACATAGCAAGGTGACAAAAATATTGATGAATGAAGCTTCCTGTATCATCTGCCTACTGTTCTGGTATATAGCATCATCACATAAATAAGTTTCCCTTTGCACTCCCTTCTCCTCCTGTAAGTTGAACAATGCTTCCTCTGTCTCCCAGTGCCTGAAAACATGTTATATTGACAAATTGCAAAGCAACCAGACTTGACTGGTTGACAGCATATAACCTTCCACAATTGGTCTAATTGATTTGTGGCAGGAAAGTAAAGGAAGATCATTTCATACAGTGGTATAGGCAGTATGTTAAAGCACAAGTATTCAGTTTTGTATACATACCCAATAGCACCTCCTGACTGTCCATACCGCAGTGACTGTGATTCTTTGCATTGCGGTGCAGCAATTTAAACACAATGCCGAGTTTGACAGGTGGCAGACTGTAAAACTCTGCAAAAGGACCACGCTTCGAAAGCAAGCTAAACGATTGAGTGACAGTTGTGGCACACTCCCGTAATGCAAAATTGACCAATCAACAGTTGGCAGCAAAAAAAAAAAAGAAGCTCAGGTGGCAGAATTGCCATCGGGGAACAGTAAACACCGCTGCTAGTGTGAAAAGGGTATTTATGTATAGCTAAAGATTTTTTTTTTTTTTTTTTTTTTTTTTAACATTTGAAGAAGGTGTCAGGTTTTTACTGCTGTGTCCCAATTGGAGATTCACCCTCTCTAACTGTCCTGACCACCAATGTGAGCATGAATAAAAGCAGAATTTAGTTAAAGGAGCTGTAAAGTCAAAAGGTTTTTTTATCCTAATGCATTCCATGCATTAAGATAAAAAACATTCTGTGTGTAGCAGCTGCCCCAGCACCCCCTAATACTTACCTGAGCCCAATCTCTATCCAGCAATGGCCATGTGTCCCTTTGGCCGTCTGGGATTTTCTATATTTTTTGGCTGAGACACAGCAACAGCGCCCATTGGCTCCTGCTACTGTCATTTAAAGTCAGTTAGCCAATTGGGGGGGAGAGAGAGAGGCGGGGCCAAATGGCAGCTCAGTGTCTGAATAGACACAGAGCTGTGGCTCGGCTTGGGTGCCCCCAGAGCAAGCTACTTGTTGTGGGTGCACTCAAATGGAAGGAGGGGCCTGTGGGTGCGCTCAAATGGAAGGAGGGGCCAGGAGCAGCAAAGAGGGACCTGAGAAGAGTAGGATCCAGGCTGATCTTGCAAACCCAACTGCACACAGGAGGTAAGTATAACATGTTTGTTATTTAAAAAAAAAAAAAAAAAGATTTTACAATCACTTTAAGAGTTGAATTCCCCAGATTACTCATAACACTGTATTCAAGGACCAGAGATGACTAAGACGTAGAATCAAGAAAAACAAAAACAAAAAGGGAGGTTTAGCAAAATGGCACTACCTTTACATAAAGTAATACACTACTATCTGAAATCAACCTTTGTAAATGTACTAGGTCAATTACAGTTCAAGAGACAGCGGTAAAAAACTTATCACCAGATGGTATTACACACCCTCTCATCTAAACGTAACCTACCCAGAGGTCTCCCTAAATGGCTTTAGGGGGTGGCCATCTCCTGGGACTTTCCTCCACATATTTTGGGAATGAGAACAGTTATCCCCCACATGGAAGGAAGTTTTTTTTTTCCCCTTATCAATAGACTTGCAGATAAAAACATTGTACTAACCCATCTTAACCGTTTACTATTGCAAAACATCTCGGATATATAACCACCTCTGTTACAATTAATCCACAAGATGTGTCACCACACACTGGACAATTGCATACCATTGGAAATCTAGGGTTGCACCCTTTTCACAAATATTAGTGAGAATAGAAGATATCATTTTATGGAAAATATTCTCCATGATCTAATACCAAGAAAAAAAACTTAACCTGAAATGGGATCCTTTGTTTATCGACAAAACATCAATAAATGCATAAAAATCAAACAGACACCTCTATAAGATTGTACCCTATTTATTTTTCTATTTTTTTTTCCCTTTTTTTTTTTTTCTTTCAGGATAATAGTTATTTGAAGCAAAGCTTAATCATACGATATAAAATATCAGCATCGGTTTACAAGAACACATATTTTCAGAGTACCCTTAATAGACTACTTTCATATGTATTGTTTTACCAATATTGCTTCAAACATATGTAAGAAAGCCATTGTTTTTTTCAATAAAAGTTTGAAATAAAAAAATAAAAAATATTCAAGTAATACACATAAATGATTTCTTTGAAGATTGTTCTCTTGAAGCAATCTCCAAGTCCCCAGTGACTTTGGAGACACGTTGACCGAGCAATTTAAGCATTTTAGTTCAGTCCAGCATAAAAGGTAAGATGTAATCCTTTTTAGAAAAACAGCTTGCTGCAGAGGCCAACCTGGGACCAGTCATATTCACTTAATTAGTGATGTGAAATCATACAGAAGATCCAGACAGTCACCGAGGACCCCACCCTTATCTCCCTGTGCTGTAATGATGTCATAGGGTATGTCTCAGCTGGGACCACGCCATTATCATTACAAACTGCAGAGAACCATATGAATTCAGAAGATGACCAGATGATGCCAGATCACAACCCCAAAGTGAAATACAGAATAAAACATAACTTGCACATTATAAAAGAAAAAAAAAAAAAAAAATCACGTAACAGAGACGAGACCTTGGCATATTCTACAAAGAATGTGGCCAACCTAACACTGAGCTCAGCATTATGTCATACCCTGACATCGTACCAAACCCTGCAAACGTCTACAATAAATGTATAAAGCATTGAAGTAATCAAGCTCTTTTTTTGGTAGGGTGAGCACTATAAATCTGCATGTTAATCTGCCTTATTTTAGAATTATACTGAAATTTAAGAATTAAAAACCATACAAAACATCTCATAATACATTGGATTATGTAACTGTAAACATGAAGCATTTTTTTTTTTATTATATACAACTGTTTCAGAAAACCAAAATTTTATAAACGGCTAAATGATGCATCTTTTGCACAAAATGACTAACCACAAGCAAGAAAAGCCCCACTATGGTGCTGAAAAAGTTAAAAGTAAGCCGAGGGTCCCAAGAGTACACAAAAAGCTAAGAATAAAGTATGCCTCTTTTGCACAAAAGGCTAACCACAAGTAAGAAAAGCCCTGCTATGGTGCTAAATGGGTTAAAGTAGGCTGATAGTCCCAAGAGTACACAATAGATAACGATAATCTAATAGAAAAAAAAAGTATGCCTCTTTAGTACAAAAAGGCTAACCACAAGTAAGAAAAGCCTCACTATGGTGCCGAATGGGTTAAAGTAGGCTGATGGTCCCAAGAGTACACAAGAGTTGAGGAGGGGCTGCAAAGGTCACCAGAAATGAGGGTTTGCTTCATGGATCAACCCAGGCTAATAGAGCTTTATGTCAAATCATGCTACAGGGCAACACAATCTGGCCGAGCAGAGTGCTATGCAGTGCACAAAACTTGGAGCCCGCCGTCCGCCAACACTACAAAAAGGATGAATCACTGCAAAAGCACATCTGTTACTGTATTCAGCTACAAGGTTAACACACAAGAACAGAACTGCTGCCAAATGTGCATGACCAAATCCACATTATACACATGTAAAAACAATCTTTAAAAAAGGAAGTGTAAGAAAAAAGAACTACTGCCAACAGTGCATAGTCACATCAACATAATACAAATGTAAAACAATGTTTAATATTTAGAAGTGTAAAAGAAAAAGGACTGCTGCCAACTGTGCATCACCAAATCAATTGTAATATATATATACACATTTTTTATATTAAATAAAAATGTTTAATATGTAAATTAAAATACATAAAAATTAATATGTAGTTAAAAAAAAACTGCTGCCAAAATATTAAATCAACAATATACAAAATGTAAATATTAAACATTGCTTCAATTTTTTTGTAGATTGTTGATTTAATAATTTGGCAGCAGATTTTTTAACTTGTAAATATTAAACATTGCAAGTTAATAAAATCTGCTGCCAATTACATCAACAATATACACATCTAGAAACAATGTTTGATATTTTAAAGTGTAAAAGGAGAAAATGACTGCTGCCATTTGTGCAGTACCAAATTAACATTATACAAAAAGGTAAAAACAGAAGACTTTACCAAGATTGGAACAGACAGAATCTGGGGCAGCTTTGTGTAGTAACCAATCAGCTTCTAGCTTCAGCTTGTTCACTTCTGCTTTGAACATGTAAGCTAGAAGCAGATTGGTTGCAATGCACAGCTGCTCCAGTCTTCCTAAACCCTGTTAATGATTCAATAATATTTAGAAGTAAAGTACTGCTGCCAAGTGTACACAACTAAATCAACATTATACAAATATAGAAACAATGTTTAATATTTAGAAACAAATGTAACTATCTATTCAATACAAAACATGCACTGCAGTAAAAAGTATAGCAGAGGAAGAATAAATTGTGGTTATGATTGCAATAGCAATGTCAGAAATGATGATGAGTGGATCAGGGGATTGGATGAGTTGGGATCAGAGATGGTAAACCTGGACTGAGTGCAAACTTGGACAGCTCACCCCACACCCCATCCAGTGATCGCCTCCTAGGACAGCCCAGGGAATAGTCACTAAATCCAGAATAAGTCTGGAAACAAGAGCCCTTTGCATTGCTGGGAATCCAGCTGTGCCTAATGGAAGCCATATGTCCTGTACTCACTCAGTCAGCAGATCTAGGAGGACACAATGACACAGTGCTGGATGTTTGGAGGTGAGGATGCCAAAGCTGGAGAGAGGGAGAGCTGGCACTGCAGAGGTCCACATCTCCAATTTACTGGCTCACCACACCCACCGCATTGCAGAATCCAGGGGCTGAGGATGATCACAAGCTGGAGAGGGCTCACTGACCAAGCTGACTACATCAATAACCCCCCCAGGGAGTGGGCAGACCCCCTGATCACCCACCAGAACGGGGCAGTTAGGTCAGGGAATGAAGTTGCAACATTTTCATTCATTGATCCCCCTCCCCCGCACTGCACCTCTGATGTGATTTATTAGGTAACACGAGGAGCCCCCCTTCTCTGGAAAGTGATCCCCCCCCCCTGGGGAGCCCAGGCAGCAGACGCAGCACTGATCATGCAGCAAGCCCCCCTCCCAGACACACAGGCACCGATCCGCTTCCCCAAAGCGGGCAGCAATGGCGCCTACAGAAGGCGATGTATAGATGCAGCAGTCCCGTACACCCCGTACTGCTGCAATATTGCATGCATTAGATGGCAGACTAGGAGATCCTCTGCAGATCGGGGCATGCAGGCGGAGGATAGCATACCTTGGTGTCGGCACAGCCGGGGAATGTCACTGGGATCGGGTCACAAGAGTGTCAGTTGCACAGGACGAGCCGCCCGGCCCAGCACACGGCACACCAGCTGCAGCAGCGCCGGCTCCCCCTTCCCCGCTATACGCACCCTCGGTACTGAGCGCCGGAGCCAATGGCAGCGATGACAGGGCAATGAAGCGGTCCCGCCCACTGGATAGGGAGCCCACCAATGACTGCGGTGACAGGGTGCAATCAGGCGAGGTATCCCTCTACGACTGGCACTCATTGCTGAGGCTGGGGTCGGGGCTATCTGGTTTACTGCATTAAAAAAAAAATATATATGCCATCCAATAGATTCTATTATTCAATAGATGGCATATATACTTTACTGAGCTTCAATATAGATAGCATCAGTCCTGATCACTGCATTATTGCAATTGGGGGGGGGGGCCTCAACACCCAATGACTAGAGTGATCACTGCATCAATGCAATGGGGGAAGGGGGGGGGGTCAATACCCTAATGGAGCTGGAGTGATCACTGCATCAATGCAATAGTGGGGATCAATACCCAATTACTGGAGTGATCACTGCATCAATGCAATAGTGGGGGATCAATACCCAATGACTGGAGTGATCACTGCATCAATGCAATGGGCGGGGTCAATACCCAATGACTGGAGTGATCACTGCATCAATGCAATGGGGGGGTCAATACCCAATGACTGGAGTGATCACTGCATCAATGCAATGGGCGGGGGTCAATACCCAATGACTGGAGTGATCACTGCATCAACGCAATGGGGGGGGGGGGGAATCAATACACAATGACTGGAGTGATCACTGTATCAATGCAATGGGGGAGACCAATACCCAATGACTAGAGTGGTCACTGCGTCAATGCAATTGGGGGGGGGGGATCAATACCAAATGACTGGGGTAATCACTGCATCAATGCAATGGTGGGGATCAATACCCAATGATTGGAGAGATCACAGCATCAATGCAATGGGGGGGGGGTACTCAATGACTGGAATGATCATTGCGTCAATGCAACAGGGGGGATCAATAACCAATGACTGGAGTGATCACTGCATCCATGGGGGGGGGGGGTCAATATCCAATGACTGGAGTGATCACTGAATCGTTGCAATAGTGGGGATCAATACCCAATGATTGGAGTGATCTAAAAGGGAGGGCTCCTGTTGCTGTCAATCAAATTCAGTGGTGGGGATCAATACCCAATGACTGGAGTGATCACTGCATCATTGTTTTGCTGCCTGCACTGGGGTTGTTAGGAATCACAAAACTCCTCCTATGACCTATAAACCTGGTCCTTCCAAATGTGATAAGAGGACTATTGTAACAAAAAAAAAAAAAAAATTATATATATATATATATATATATATATATATATATATATATATATATATATATATATATATTTCTCTGAAGTTCATTGACAGAAGCAGCTCCATATTCTTCTTGACCATTGAGTTATGCTGCCCCCTACAGGAATAGGACACTAGGCAGAAAAAATCTTTACCACGCCTTTAGGGCAGCTCCTAAAGGCATACACCCAAACACTCTGCTATAGGCTTCAGTTTTGTTGCAAGCAGTGTTTAGGAGAAAAAAACCCATCCCACTCAGAAATAGAGGGGCGGGTGCCGCGTCTGTCAAATGAACTTCAGAGAAAAGGATTTTATGGTAAGTCAAGGATCCAGTTTTCTCTATTGTTCATTGACAGACGCAGCTCCATATTCTTCTTCACCATTGGGACGTCCCAAAGCAGTATTTGCTTGAGGGGAGGGAAAAACAATGCAGAAAAGGATGTAATTCCCCAAAGACTAAACTTAGCCAACCAGGTAACAAGGAGCTCAACCAGGAACAACTGGAGCTCACCTAGAAAAAACATACACCCTCAAAGAGACAAATTTGCTCTTTTAAACAGCAGCCTGCAAAACTTTGCAGCCAAAAGAAGCATCCAAGGATGCCAACACATCTACCTTATAGAATTTTCTGAACGTGCACAGATGACCAAGTTGCTGCCTTGGAAACTTGCATTACTGACGCCTGATGGCGAAAAGCCCAAGAGGCACTCAGCGCCCTAGTGGAATGCGCCTTCACAGGGAAAGGTGGAACATGACCCTTCAGTGAATAGGTCTGTACCACCGTCTGCCTGATCCATCTGGATATGGTCACAGAAGACGCAGCCAATCCCTTACAAGGTCCTTCCGTGAGGACAAAAAGAGTCTGATTTCCTGAAGGATTCAGTAGCCACCAAGTAAAACCTAATTACCCGAACCACATCCAAAGAATGTAAGGCTATTTTTTTGGAAAGCTTGGGCTTGGGACAGAGTGAAGGCAGCACAATGTCTTCATTCCATAGGTGTGCGCACAGGGTGTGCTGGGTGTGCCTGGGCACACCCTAATCACCCCCTGCAGTGCCGATTCCCCCTGCTTCCTGTCTCCCCCCTGCAGTGCTGCCAGCTTCCCTCCTCTCCTCTCAGGAGCGGGGAAGGGGCTTGTAAATATTTCATTAACTGGCTCCTTCCTTTTTTAATGAACACAGTGAGTGATCTGTGCTGATCACTCCTGTGTTCATTCCTAAATGAAGCATAGTAAACTATGTTTACTGCAGGATGCAGTGAAAGGGACTGGGGAATTTCTGTCCTCAGTTTCTTTCTCTGACTTATAAGTGAGACATTGGTGGTCTGTTTAGATCCTTAATATTTCACCAAAGCCCCATAACGGGGCTCCTAAAAGAAATTGTAAAAAAATAATATTGTAAAAATATTTTAAACAAATTGTAAAAAATAATAAAAATAAAAAAACTAATGACACGTCCACTGCCCTACTGACACTAATCTTTGCTCGACGGACACCTTTCACTGCTCTGCTGTTATACATTCATATGTGTTTGTGCTCTGGGGTGCACATCAATGCTTCATTCAAATGGAAATCAGAAACCACTTTAGGAAGAAACTACTGATTAGGTCGAAGTACCACTTTATCTCTGTTGACCACCATATAAGGTGAATGGCAGGACAGTGCCGCCAATTCAGATACTCGGTGGTCAGAAGTAATAGCCACCAAAAAGGCAACCTTCTGAGGCAGTGTAAGCAGAGGAATCTCCCTATTGTTCTCAAAAGGAGGTTTTTGAAGAACAGATAATTCCAAATTAAGATTCCCCCGAAGGTAGCGGGGGATCGCCTTGGAGGAGCCACATGGCAAACCCCTTGAATAAAAGTGCGAATCGAGGCATGCGTAGCTAAAGGATGTTGGAAAAACACAGCCAAAGCTGACACTTGGCTATTGATAGTGCCCAAAGCCAACCGCTGTTAAACTCCTTTTTGAAGAAAGGTCAAAATCCTAGCCACCGAAAGAAGGTGAGCATGCACCTTCAGAAATTCACACCATAAGATGTACGATTTCCACATATGATGATAGATCTTCCCAGAAGTAGACTTTCTGGCCTTCAACAGTGTAAGATTCACTTAATCAGAAAGACCTATATCCTTCAATACCTGCCTTTCATCAGCCATGCTGTTAATTTAACAAAGTTTCCTTTAAAATAAAAAAGCAAGCTAAGACCGAAATCCCAGCAGGAAACTAGGTCCTACTCCTAAACTAGGCAGAAACAAACTGAAGCCTATAGCAGAGTGTGTGGGTGTATGCCAGCAGGGACTGCCCCATAGGCGTAATAAAGATTTTTCCTGCCTAGTGCCCTACTCCTGTAGGGGGCAGCATAACCCAATGGTCAAGAAGAATATGGAGCTGCGTCTGTCAATGAACGATAGTGAAACAATATTTTTTATTTTCTGCTATAAAACACATCCAATAAAAAAATAAAAACAATCTAATTTGTTCATTAATTTAGGCCAATATGTACTCTGCTGCATATTTTTGGTAAAAAATCCCAATAAGCGTATATTGATTGATTTGCGCAAAAGTTATAGATTTGCGCAAAAGTTATAGCATCTACAAACTATGGGATATTTGTATTTACTTTTTTGAAAAACATTTTGACTAGTTATCAGCAGTGACACTAATACAGTGATTAGTGCTAGAAATATGCACTGTCACTGTACTAATGACATTGGCTGGGAAGGGGTTAAACAGCAGCAGCGATCAAAGTGTTAACTGATTGCCTAGCTAGTGTACTCTGGGAGGTGCTTTTACTAGGGGTAGACATGGATCTTTCTCCCTGCTTTGCAGGAACAAAGTATCCCAGTCTCCCCTACTGACAGAATGGTGATCTGACTTGTTTACATAGACAGATCGCCATTCTGCCTCTGAGTCTGTGCTGCATGATTGGCGGGTGGCGGTGGACCTTGGCTGTGTAGCCTTACAGCGGGCATGGGTTGCGGGTGGCAAGCGTGCGCCCCCCAGACCCAGAAGTGTTGGATCACGTACTAGGTACATGATCCGACATACTTGCCACCAGATAACAGATAAGTTATACAGGCGGCAAATGTGTCCATGGCAATACATGCTTAGAAAAAGGATTGATTTATTTTCCAATCTATCTCTACTGATAGGTAATAATTGATCTATAGTCAACCTATTTGATCAATATGACACACAGGGGAAATTATATTTTGATTGATCGGAAGGGAAGTTAAGCCTGCCTGTACGATTGTTTGCCTTTTTGACTGAATCACACAGTGGTAGGATAATAAAGTTGAAGCATGTACTGCCACCATTACTCATGCCCAGGGCTACAGTTAGAACTTATGGAGCCCCATACAGCCTGCCACGAATTACAAAATGACAAAACATTTTAAAATGACTTTTTCCAATTTTTGAAAAAAATTTTTTTTTTACAATTTTTTAAAATGTTTTCTTACCATTTCAAACAGGTTTCTTTTTTACACAATCGTTGGGTCTGGCCCCCCCGTGCCGCTGTGTCAGAAGGAGCCGATGGCTCCGTCCTGACAGTGCGAGCCTCAGAAAAGGGTGGACCCGGGGTGCAGTGCGCCCCGAGCCCACCCAATAGTGTGACAATAGCGAATGAAAATTCGCTATTGTCACACGGATCCTCCCCCAGGCCAATCAGGAAGCGGGTTCGAGACCCGCTTCCTGATTGGCCGAAAGGTGAACACATGCCATTGGCCGAGGAGGAGGTGGGAGGACTCGAGGAGCATTGAAAGGGGACACGCTGTAGTCAGTCTGCAGTGAAAAGGGGGCATGCTGTGGTCAGTCTGCAGTGAAAGGGGGCACGCTGTGGTCTCAGGGGGCACACTGTGGTCTCTCTGCATTGAAAGGGGGCACGCTGTGGTCTCTCTGCATTGAAAGGGGGCATGCTGTGGTCTATCTGCATTGAAAGGGGGCACGCTGTGGTCTCAGGGGGCACACTGTGGTCTCTCTGCATTGAAAGGGGGCACGCTGTGGTCTCTCTGCATTGAAAGGGGGCACTCTGTGGTCAGTCTGCATTGAAAGGGGGCACGCTGTGGTCAGTCTGCATTGAAAGGGGGCACGCTGTGGTCAGTCTGCATTAAAAGGGGGCACGCTGTGGTCAGTCTGCATTGAAAGGGGACACGCAGTGGTCAGTCTGCATTGAAAGGGGGCACGCTGTGGTCTCTCTGCATTGAAAGGGGGCACGCTGTGGTCAGTCTGCATTAAAAGGGGGCACGCTGTGGTCAGTCTGCATTAAAATGGGGCACGCTGTAGTCAGTCTGCATTAAAAGGGGGCACGCTGTAGTCAGTCTGCATTAAAAGGGGGCACGCTGGGGTCTCTCTGCATTGAAAGGGGGCACACTGTAGTCAGTCTGCATTGAAAGGGGGCACGCTGTGGTCAGTCTGCATTAAAAGGGGGGAAGCTGTGGTCAGTCTGCATTAAAAGGGGGGAAGCTGTGGTCAGTCTGCATTAAAAGGGGGCATGCTGTAGTCAGTCTGCATTAAAAGGGGGCATGCTGTAGTCAGTCTGCATTGAAAGGGGGCACGCTGTGGTCTCTCTGCATTGAAAGGGGGCACACTGGGGTCTCTCTGCATTGAAAGGGGGCACACTGGGGTCTCTCTGCATTGAAAGGGGGCACGCTGTGATCAGTCTGCATTGAAAGGGGGCATGCTGTGGTCTCTCTGCATTGAAAGGGGGCACGCTATGGTCTCTCTGCATTGAAAGGGGGCACGCAGTGGTCAGTCTGCATTGAAAGGGGGCACGCAGTGGTCAGTCTGCATTGAAAGGGGGCACGCTGTGGTCAGTCTGCATTGAAAGGGGGCACGCTGTGGTCAGTCTGCATTGAAAGGAGGCACGCTGTGGTCAGTCTGCATTGAAAGGAGGCACGCTGTGGTCAGTCTGCATTGAAAGGAGGCACGCTGTGGTCAGTCTGCATTGAAAGGGGGCACGCTGTGGTCAGTCTGCATTGAAAGGGGGCAAGCTGTGGTCAGTCTGCATTGAAAGGGGGCATGCTGTGGTCAGTCTGCATTGAAAGGGGGCATGCTGTGGTCAGTCTGCATTGATGGGGGCACGCTGTGGTCAGTCTGCATTAAAAGGGGGCATGCTGTGGTCAGTCTGCATTAAAAGAGGGCACGCTGTGGTCAGTCTGCATTAAAAGGGGGCACAGCATACCTTGATTACTGAAGGCCCCTTTCACACTTTTGTGACCTCAAAGTCACGCAATTTTTTACAGCATTTTTTGCCGCAAAGCAATGCCTATTACATTTATGCATACATTTTGTACGGTCCCCGAATGATGTTACAAAAATCCAAATGGCCCTTGGCAGAAAAAAGGTTCCCCTACCCCTGCTTTAAAGGAACAGGGTCCTTTAATTTTTTTTATTTTTTTTAGGGTAACAAATGCTTTAAGCCTGGTGCACACAGGCCAAATATCGGCCAGTTCAACAGCCATGTTGAGGCAGCCTGTCCGAAAGAAGCTGGCCAAACATCCTGCTTCTGTAGAAGGGACATGCTTGAAAATCATCTGCTGATCGGCATCCGATCAGCTCTCTTAGTCAATGGCTGCAAGCGCTGACTGGTGTGTTCTGGCGAGGGGGAAGGGGGGTAGTTCCCCTGTAAGGACACAATAGCTTGGCGGGGAGATCGCTGTACTAACATCAGATTGTTTTTTTTTTCGTTCAGCTCACTGGGTTGAATGAAAAACAAAAACGATAGTGTGTACCTAAGCATTACCCTCCCATCTGTCATTAACACACTCTCTCCAACTATCACATCAATTGAAAATATATTTTAGAATTTTAGAGTGAACCTGGCCTGGTTGAATACTCCTGGAACATTTTACAGTGCACATCGTCTGAGAGGGAAAGAATTAGTGATAAAGCCTTCCCAGGATGCATCTGTGAAGCTAAGGTTACATCACCAGTGCCCCACTCAACCAGGAAATGGAAAAACAAAACAGAAACGAATGGGGAATCCAATATTTTGGGCCTATCATCAGAAGAGGATGCACCCATTCCAGTAACTGGCTAAGTGGGGAATTCCCCTTACTTAGTATAGGTTTCCTCTTGATTACTTTTGCATCTTCAGGACAACGTAAAATAAAATCTCCTCAGTGGGACACACATAGCAACAATTAAACTGTATGAGGATTTAACCCTTTCATAAACCTATCTAACAAAAAAAAAAAAAAAAATGTTTTAACTATACATACACACAGCTTCTGCTGCAGGGAAGCCTGCCAGCAAGGAAATGTGGAGGTGGCTATTTTGGACTTATTTCTGGCAGGCAACTGGAATTTTTGAGAAAGAAGTCAGTAGTGGCATACCCCTTGTGCTTTTCTCATGGCAAGGTCATGGACACTCCTCTCTGGAACTATAGTATTACACACTGTGAGATTGGTCTAAAAAGTTTGGAAAGGCTGGTCTAGATTACAGTAGAGGAACCCTTAAAATACATTTCAGGCATCAGTGAACCCCTGATAAATTTGATTCTTGGGAATAATGATGCTTACATTGGTGGCCAGTGAGAAAAATCCATGCAGGCAGCTAAAAAGATCATTGGGTGCTGGCTCTGCCAAGTGGTAATGGCCCCAGAACTATGCAGGCACCATCAAATGGTAGGTCAATCAGTCACAGCTCTGGGAACCCCAAGTGACCTCCTGAGAAACCCTAGGGTTGCATGGAACCCTGATTGAAAATGGTTGCTCTAGACTGAGCTACAGAAAAGCAACCCAATAGTAGTTAAAAACTGAAAATTAAGGACACATCACATTAAACTTTTCAACATATCACTAGACATTGAAGATTAAATTACTGACTGCTGAATATGAAATCTGCTCAATGATCCTCAGTTATGGGTACTGAAGCACGTTTTGGAAAACATTTATTTCCTGTCAGATTTACAGGCCCTGACGTTAATGGTGTGATATCAGCTAAGCAAATGAAATTGCTCCATAAACGCCTATTTTAGACATGGGTCTGGCTGCTCTACAATGCAAGTGACGATGCAATATTATGAATTTTTCATTTCACCTTACAGTAATTCCTCCTCATTTCCATGAATAAAATCTAATATAGGTTTTACTGCACAAATTGCAAGAGATATACAGACACATCCTAGTGATACATCAATCTTGATCCTAAGTGTTTTACTTACTCTTTAAATTACTAATTTAATGTAGGAATGAATGAACAAACCGATGAATTAAAAGGTCAGGTACCAGTGTAAAAAAAAAAAAAAAAGAGTCAAAGCTTTGACGGGTGTAAGGTTTGTAGCCACAACTAGACTAACAGGCCAGCAGATGCTCAAAGTACCAACAATCCTGTGCAATAAATATGAAGGGTACTGCACATTATTCCTAGGCCACCTTGTGCACTATACCATGACTAAACTCACTTTACATAGGCAACAGCAAAATCTTCAAGGTATACATCTTTTCACAAGGCTTGGTGATCCAGTGACATGATAAATAGCAAAACCATTATTAATTGTAACCAATATGGGTTCAAATAATAAAACTTTTATTTAAAGTATATTTCCATCAGACACCTGTGCAACTCCAAGACCAGCTGTTTAATAGAAATAAAACCTAAGTCTATTCAACCAATATAGGGTGAGTTTCAAAACTATATTTACATTGTCTAGATATCTATATGTCAATGAGACCTCAAAGACTCCATCCCTGAAACTCCAAGACTATAATGAATGCACTCAGGTTGCATTCAAGTATTGAATTCCCTGGAAACTAGTTATCAGGATGGTGTGTATTAAGGTGTCCTTGGTTAGAAGCACAGGGATGGAGTCTTTCAGGTCTCAGTGACACCTGTTTTTCACACTTTTTACCACCAAAAATTCAAAATTTCCAAAATTACAACTCCCCGCTATGGTTTTCCTATGAACAAGCCTCATACAGGGTGTCAAAAATTGGGTGGACAAGCAGAAGCTTCAGATTTTGATATTTAGGAGGATACATGTAATGTCTATGTGAAATGCCATGTGATTGACTTTAAGTGACATCTCCCATATCCCTGATGAAGTAGAGTCGGGTCGAGGAAGTGACCACTTCATCATTGCATCCCTTAGGCTCCATTCACACCTGGGCGTTTTTGAGCGTTTTTCAGCTGCAAAAAACGCAAAAAAAAAAAAACATTCCAAAATGCCCAACAAGTAAAACCCCATTCATTTAAATGGCCCCTGTTCACATCTGAGCGTTTTAACGACTGAAGCAATATGCCTGTAGCTGAAAAAAGTACATGAGCTTCTTTTTGGGCTGATTCCCAGCGTTTTTGATAGATTTCAATGCCTGCCTCCAAAAACGCCTGAAAAAAATGCCTGAAAATCGCTGTAAAAATCGCGGTAAAAACCGCGTGAAAACGCTACGTTCCAGTGTGAATGCAGCCTTACAGTTGGTGGTGTATTCGCAGTCCATCGTAATATGTATATGTTGCATAGTGTGAACATTGTCATGTATTTTTTCGTATATGTAATAACGAATTTTTTAACATGTATTAATAAAATATATAATTTTTTAAAAACATTTTTTAATTTGTATGATCAAAAACATAAAAGTGTCTAAAAAGTCCCAATATTCAGGGGAAACAATTTTGTATATAGTTCATGAGGGATGTGGCACAGGCACAGTTTAACCACTAGTATTTTGATGATAACTGCCCAGTGAGGCAATGTTATGTCTCTGGATATGTTTTTTCACAGAATTATTGGGCTCCGTGAACTTTTTTAGACTAAACATGCTCCAATATTGCTGTACACACGCATGTTAAAGTCTCCTTTCAGTACCATGAACAATTATAAAAGAGGTAATAGATTTCAACATTCTCTTGCTGTATATCTTTCTACGAAATGATCATGTTATTATTTCTGAAAGTCCCTTGGTCTCCATAAACAAATCTTAGTCTGAAGTGCATTTCCTGTCTGACCTCACACAGACGCGAGAATTGATTGAACTTATGAATTAATTTGAGTGACTATTATTCCACACCGAGAAAAGACAAAACTGCTAAATAAGTATGTGGTGAAGATAATTTTCTGCACTTCAAGCTAATTTGCTTGAATATAATCAAGATTACATTTTTTTCATTGATTATTCACTTGCAGCTATCTAATGGATGTCCACAAAAATGCAAGGAGGTGGGAAGCTTACTAAATAGCACATCATCTGTGCAGTCAGACTCTCACGGTAAAATCAGCATCGCTAATTGCAGAACAGAACGGAATGGGGCTATATAAGGAACAGTTACCTGGGACTCATACAATTTGCATTGCTATAGTTAGTGTTCCTATGACACAGGCATTCATCACAATTAAAGGAAACTCTGGTTTGTTCAATATTTTTACATTAATGTGTGAAAACGAATAATGTAACTAACTCTATTGATGCATCTTTTTTTTTTTTTTTACAAACTCTCTTTTTATCCAGTTTGAATGTACAAACGGGAAGCCATATTTGTTCATTGCATATATATATATATATATATATATATATATATAGCAGCACAGGTACAGATGTGAACATACCAGTCCACACAAAAGTCCAATTAAAGTGTAAGTCAAGGAATAAAAACAAAGCAAAAAACATAAGCAATACCTGCACATTTGCCAAGGCTTTCCCCATTACGAGATCCTTCAAGTACAGAAAAATACTTGGTGATTTGCCAGAAATGCACTCAGCGTAGGCATAGAACGGGTTCAATTTAGGCCACTATAATAGTGTAGCCTTATCTTTTAGGGATAGGTGTGTGTGGTTATTTAGTTATATTTTTTACTAGTTAAAGAAGAAATGTCAGCTCAGTGCCAGGCTGTGCAGATCCTTTTAAATGCCATGTTATCTCTTCCTTGAGCATTGTATTCATAACTGATATCCAATATTAGCTGCTAAAGGAGAGTAAAACTGCAGATGGACACTGCTTTTCATTTTTTATATAATCCCGACAGCACCTTTGTTGCGTGACAATTTGTTTTTAATGTGTCTTATCAGCAGAGTTCAGGTGGAAGTTAGGAGCGCCCTACGTCCTTGTACTTCTACTCTGACAGGGAAAGAACAGAAGTAAATAATCTTAAACCAGAACTCCAGGTTTCCCTTCACTTTAAAGTTCATCTTTAGTAACATGTAACATGTTACTGTGCACCTCTCTCCCCTTGTGACATCAGGTGGGGGATCCTCTCCTTGCACCCACTGTCAAAATTTTAAAACAGTGTGGCTGTGTGGAACCCTAATTTCACAGCTGCATCATTCATTGACACAGATCTGTGAATCAGTAAACTACTATGTCCTATTTCCACTGTGGCAGACAGCCTGTAGTTCTCAATGAAAATTGAGGGTGCTGATGAGCGTCCTCACAAATCATTAATCTTCCTCCACTTCAGTTACTGTCTGTCCCTATGGGTGTCTGCAGGAGCCTGACATTGCACCCTCAATCTGCTGATCAAGGCTGCAATGATCTTCAGGCTCTTAATAAAAAATAAATAAATGAATGCAAATTTTTGTTACCTGTAATAAAGTGAATTTATCCTTAAGAGCCCATTCAGACAGGGGCGACACGACTTGCTGGGGCGACCTGTGAAGTCACGGTGCACAGCGTGCACCGCGACCTCGGCGCAACATGCACGGACTTCATATAATTGAAGTCAATGCAAGTCGCCTCCAGGTCGCCCCAAAGTAGTACAGGACCCTTTTTCTAAGTCGTAGTGACTTGTGTCGCTCCTATTAGAACGGGTCCTGTGCTAATCAATGGCAGGCGACCGACCGTGACTTGTCAGGCGACCAAGTCGCCTGACAAGTCGCGCTAGTGTGAATGGACCCTAAAAGGGTAACTCCACTTTCGTGAAAATAAAAAGTATCAAATAAAGAAAAAATAATATAGCATATACAATTGTGACACAAGTCATATTGTAATTGAATGTTATTAAAAATTCCCTTTCCTTTTCAATCTGCAACCGCTGTAATTTTCTGAAAATGCAATGCAATATGGCTACCTGGAGGTGTTCTATACACAGAATGTGTACTAAATGCACCCCAGAAACATAATTTCCTGCTTGTGTGATTGGCTCACTGATTTTCCCTGAAGTCTGCCTAAAACACAAGACAGGTTTCAGGCATCCCCTGCAACAAAATGTCATTTTTGGTGAGATACTCCCAATCGGAATACGTCCAAAGGGATGCAGACCCTGCAGCTTTGCTCATTAGTGCTCTACAGCTGCAGAGCTGATTGATGATTATAGTGCTCTGTAGCTGCACAGCTGATTGATAATGATGAAACCACTCCCGTTAGACCCACTCAGCACAGAGGAACAAACAGTGATTTCTTCAGAATAACAAAAGGTTAGAATCTGTAACAAAGGTTGTTATAATCCTTGAAATATACATAGATCACCCAGAGGGGAATGTTTTTTTCTCAACAAAAGTGGAGTTACGCTTTAAATTAGGCACCACCGATATATATCGGGGGGGGGGGGGGCGATATGCACTTTCCCCCCGATATATCGGAATCGGCCCTGAGGGTACCGATATTACCGATATTTCGGGAAAGTGCTGTACCAGAGTGTAGCCTGCAGCTAGAGGCATCACCCCGGTACCGGTGTCCATAGCCAATCAGCTGTCATTACAAGGAGCGGGAGGGGACATGCCCCCCCTTCCACCGCCTTCCACGGCTCGCCCGGGTCTCCCGTCCCACCGGGAGACCTGGGCATCGTACCTGCACGGCCGCCGAACAGAAGACCTGATCAAAGCCGCATCCGGCTCTGATCGGGTCTCCATGTAAAAAAACCGGGATGTGATGTCATGACATCACTTCCGGGTACTCGGCGCCACATTCAAACAACTGACAGCATTCATAACAGCCAAACTTGGCGTTTTGAATGCTTTTCAGTGCCGAGGAGGGGTTTGGGGTCTTTTAAACCCCCAGATCCCTCCTCAAGAGTACCTGGAAAAAAAAAAAAAACATTTTTACATGCCCGAAAATATCGGCCAAAACAGATTTCCGATGACCAAAATATTGGTATAGGTATCGGCATTAAAAAAACGATATCGGTCGATCACCACTTTAAATAGTTTGTTTGGGCTAGCTTAGGTCACACAAATATTTACAAGGCGGAACAGTCTATCCAGTTGTTTTCAACTTTCAAGGTGTAAAGGGCATGAAAGTGGTATTAAAGTGAAATAAAAAGATGACTGGTAGGATTTTTATGACAGAAGAGACCCTATTGTCCCTGCCTGTCAACATTTGTGTACCCTGCCTGTCAAGTGAACATTTTTGGCAAAACTCTGTGTCATGCCAATATGGCTTTCATGTACATGTGTCAGAGTGATTTCATTGCAGTCCAGCCAACGAAGTGGCCGAAGAATGAAAACTGAGAATACCAGGAGAAAATGGCCGCGCCCATGGCTGCCGGGACCGCTGACAGTGCAGTGTTGCAGGTGATCACTGGCAAGGTAAATGTGCTAATAGGATTTGCATTATGGCTTAAAGCTATTGTATTTATTGTAAAATGTACAAAGGGTGCGCTAGCCTAGCTAGTAGATGGCAGCACCTCGAGCTCCCTGAACCTTGGGAGAAATAATGTAAATAAGAAAAACTAGTGTGCTATCTGAACCAATAGAATGACATAATGAAAATTTGACAATGGTAAATATTTGAAAGAAAAAAGAAGAAAATTAATAAAAAAAAATATGCACAAAAAATTGTGAAAAATCTACACAGATACATTAACTGAGTTCCATGTAAAAATAATGCAAAGTGACACAAACATGCACAAACATGAAAATTCCAATGGTGAAAAAAAATGTATTTACATAAAAAAGCTTTCACTTGTGAAAATTCCATAAACACAACATAGTAGCTGAATGAAAAATGATAGTGTCCAACAAACAATCTCTTAAAAAAAAAATGAAAAATTTTGCCATAGATGATTCCTCCAAGTTCTGCATGCAACCCCAATGTGAGCAAAGAAAAATGGGTGGCTGCTTACCAGAGACACCGTCTCAAGGCCCGGAAGGTGGAAAGTTAGCTCTTAGGATATCACTTGTCCCATAAGGATTCCATTGTCTGTTGGGACAAGTGATATCCTAAGAGCTTACGCTTTACACCTTCCAGACCTTGAGACTGTGTCTCCAGTAAGCAGCCACCCATTTTCCTTTGCTCACAATGGGGTTGCATGCAGAACTTGGAGGAATCATCTTTGGCAAAATGTTTCACTTTTATTCAAGAGATTGTTTGTTGGACACTATAATTTTTCATTCATCTACTGTGTTAAGTTTATGGAATTTTCACAAGTGAAAGCTTTTTTATTTAAATTCATTTTTTGGAATTTTCACGTTTGTGCATGTTTGTGTCACTTTGAATTTTTTTTACATGGAACTCAATTAATGTATCTGTGTGGATTTTTCACAATTTTTTGTGCATATTTTTTTTATTAATTTTCTTCTTTTTTCTCAAAAATATTTACCATTGTCATAATTTTCATTATGTCATTCTATTGGCTCAGATAGCGCACTATTTGTTCTTATTCTAATGTATTTATTAGCTTTGGAGTTCTGTTTTAAATAAATCTCCAGGGAGGTAAGGCTACATAATTCAAGAGTGAAGATTCTGATTATTGCAAATGCTAACTGGTGGCTAGTTCTCTTCAAGTCTGAAATATTGCAGACAATTCATTTTAGAAGACCTAGAAGAGAGTCGCGGTGTGCTGAAACGCACAGCAATCAGATTCTACTTCCCATTTTGTTATGGCAGTAAGAACCATGATTTCCAATAAGCTGGCATGGGTTCTTGTATTTTGTCAGTTGCTCTTATGCAGTGTTTTATTAAAGAACTATATATTGTTACATTGTAAAAAAATATATATTTTAAAAACCAGACACCTAAAGAAATGCTTTTCTATTTCCATATATACCGGGATTTCCTTTATATTAAAACACTTTAATACATCTCCTTCCTTAGCATTATTTAATATAACTCCAGGTCTTCTGCATTGTCTGCACAACGATTTATCTTATCGAAGAAAATGCCACTTAAGTAACAATTAAATCTGCACGCTGCTTTTCTGCAGACTGAATTCTCCTAATTGGACACAAGATTGTATTGTTTTTTGTTATTGTTGAACATTATGTCTATAAAAAAGAGTTGTGTGTCACAATGATGGTCTCCAGCTAAGAAAATGATTGCTTGAACTTTGCTAAACAAGTACTTTGCTAAAGGAGCTTTGTCTTGGCTTAGATATCTTTGTTACAAGGGACTATTATCCTTTAAGGGACTATTATTTTGTTGTCACTTTTTTCCCTAAAGACGTTTCTCTTGTTGTTGCTAAACACTGCATTTGGTTCTTGAATTCACCAGGATTTAGGATCTCAAACTACTACCCTATGTACTACATCAAGTGTTTATGAGTGCGTGTATGGTTTTTTTTTTCATGTGGATATCTAATTAGGCCACGTGAGGTCCTGCCTTTGCTAACCACTTTTCTGGGTCACAGCTGCACGCTATTAAGAATATTTATAAAATGCGTACCGGCTACAAACCAAGAAATTTTTTTAAATCATTTTTGAAAATTGCTTACTTCATAAAGCCATAAAAAGTATTTTAAAAATAATTTTGTATAAGAAATAGGCATTTTAGAAAAAAAATATGCTAAGCACAGAACTGCATTGTGTACAAGCTTGTAAAGTCTTTTGGTGTTTGTAGCTTTTTATTTTAAAACATACACATCAGAGCTCATATTTTCAAAGCTCAAATGTGGCACTTCTATTTTATTCAGCATCTGCAATCAACTACCTTGTAGCATTTCCACATTAGGCCTCCTGTATGAAGGTGCAGGGTTTGCAGACTTTAACTACCTTAAAGTGGTTGTAAACCTCAGACATGAAATATGAACAAAGCATATCTCTCTATAGTGTGTACTTGTTTCTGTCTTGCCACTCTGTCTGCTGCTTTGTTGCTCTGCTATCAGCAAGAGTAATTTCTGACAAGTTTTCCTGACACCAAGAAAAAAAATGGTGACAGAAGAGGGACCTCTAGCTGATTGACAGTTTGTTCCTGTGAGCTGTGGGAATGGGGGTTGTTCGAAACAGACTTCTCAGCTGTCACGATACTTCAGGAAAGTTGTTTATTTTCTTAAAGTAAACAAAACATACGAAACAGAATAAATCAAAAATGGACAGAAGGAGAGAGAGTGATGTTACGTGTCCTCAGAGTGTAAGATGGTATTTTCTCTTCTCTGCTTAATCTGTAGATATAGTTGTCTTTTATACTGTATGTAAAGACGAGGTCAACAAAAAGTGTGTCCCAAGAAGGTAGTAATTCTAAATATAAAAGTAACACCTACTTTTGCATATATGGTTTGCGTCTATAGTAAGACACAACTCCACCCAACATACTGACTTAGAAACTCAGAATAGAAATGCATACATAGCAAAATGGCTTCTTCCCTGTTCTTGACAAAGATATTATGAAGTAACCTTTAAAAACTAACATATTACATTATTATGTATTTCAGAGACTTTTATCATCTATATTAATAAAAGCAAGTGTCCCTGCGTCCAGATTCCAGATTCCCTGTGTCCGTGGAAATGCGCTACTGCGCATGTGCCGCACGGACAGCCGTTGGGACTGGGGGCGGGCACCATGTCAGGGGCCCCAGAAGTCTGACCTGTGTAGGATGGGGGACCGCCTCGGTGTCGGAGGCCGGGTCCCGGGTGTTGGGGGTCACCCCCGATAATGGTGCGGTGTGAGGGCCGTTCTGAATTCGTATGTGCTGGGGAGGCGGGAGGCGGAGTTCCGATCAGTTGCCTTAGATTTAAAAATGGCACCACCCCGGGCGCCAACATGTCACTGCGCATGCACCGATGCTCAGTAAAAGCCGTACACTTTCGGCTATTCCCGGGAATAGCCGAACGTATTCGAGCTTTCCCGAGCGGCGGCGAATGCGCAATGACGTGTTGGCGCCGGGTGGCGCCATTTTTAAATCTAAGGCAACTGATCGGAACTCAGCCTCCCGCCTCCCCAGCACATATCAGGAACAGGTAAGTGAGACTCCTCCACTGCCGCACTGTCTGCCATTATGCGGGGCTGCAGGCATACTACAGGAGATGCAGTGCTGCAGGCATGGTACACCTGTACCATGCCCGCAGCACTGCATCTCCTGTAGTATGCCCACAGCCCCGCATTCTCCTGTACCATGTCCGCAGCCCCACATTCTCCTGTACCATGTCTGCAGCCCCGCATTCTCCTGTACCATGCCCTCAGCCCCGCATTCACCTGTATCATGTCTGCAGCCCCGCATTCTCCTGTACCATGTCCGCAGCTCCACATTCTCCTGTACCATGTCCGCAGCCCCGCATTCTCCTGTACCATGTCCGCAGCCCCGCATTCTCCTGTACAATGCCCGCAGCCCTGCATTCTCCTGTACCATGTCCGCAGCCATTGCAAACTTATATTCTGAGGTTTTAATTACATTATTTTAATATAGTCAGTCGTTAACTAAAGTGGGCCGGTCTAAGGCATGAAACTCCAGGGCGGAGAGTCTACACTCACCCGCATGCTGGAGCCGGGCAGGAGCACCCCGTCATGGGTCAGGAGAAGAGGCAGGCACCGGGGGATCTGGATAGAGCCGCTAGAGGCCATGACTGGCCACACACACAATCCGCACACCGACCGACCAAACTCACTGACAGCTCCGAGTCCGGGCAAAGAGCAGCAAGACTACAAACTATGGAGAGCGGCCAGAGACAAATCATCTCCGCCTGAGGAAACCACCGACATCTACTGGCCAACTGTGAGTATTACAACTGGGAATTCACCTCACAGGGCTGAGGACAGAAATCACCTCATCATATATTGTGATATCCTACATACTATACACCCCAATAAAATCTCCTCATCATATACTATACACCCCAGTATCATCAGGATATCTGATGAGGTGATTATATTGGGGTGTATAGTATATGATGAGGTGATAATACTGGGGTGTATGTAGGATATCACAAGATGGCGGTGGTTTCCTCAGGCGGAGATGATTTGTCTCCGGCCGCTCTCCGTAGTTGTAGTCTTGCTGCTCTTTGCCCGGACTCGGAGCTGTCAGTGAGTTTGGTCGGTCGGTGTGCGGATTGTGTGTGTGGCCGGTCATGGCCTCTAGCGGCTCTATCCAGATCCCCCGGCGCCTGCCTCTTCTCCTGACCCATGACAGGGTGCTCCTGCCCGGCTCCAGCAATGCGGGTGAGTGTAGACTCTCCGGGGAATATGGATCTGGTCCAGAGCCGCCTGCTCAGAGGAACTTCCCTGAAGAGCACCATTATCGGGGTAACCCCCAACACCGAGGAGCTCCCCATCCTACACAGGTCAGTGTGACTTACTTCTGGGGCCCCTGACATGGTGTCCGCCCCCAGTCCCAACGGCTGTCCGTGGAGCACATGCACAGTAGCGCAATCCCACAGACACAGGGATGGACGCAGAGACACTTGCATATTATTAATATAGAATAGATATCCTACATACACCCCAGTCGGGCGGCCGGCCAAAACTCTTGAAGCGGCGGGTGTGCGCTGACACGTGGCGGGTACGCGCTCGCACGCAAGAGCCGCTCGGTCAGCTCTGCATGTGTCTCTGTTGCTAGGTCAACAGGGACGCTATGTGCAGAGCTGGCTATGTCATGCGGCTCTCGCGTTGTTAGAAAAAAAAAAAGAGATAAGCAAGAGCCGCTCAGTCAGCCATATGTTCTAGCGCCCGTTAAATTAACGGGCTTAATGTCTAGTTTAAAATAATATTCAATTCTAAATCTCTAACATGAGTGTGTCCCTTCCTTTCCAATCAGCTCTCAGTGCTCTCCACACTAAGCTCTGCTGTGTCTATTTTCAGCTCTCAGCCCTCTTTTTTTTTCCTGACAACTCGGACAAGCTTTATAATTCAGAGCTTTGAACAGATGTAGAGAAGTGAAGTCTGCAGATAAACATGTACAACTTATGTAGGAGGATTTGATTATTCTTTGTGTAACACGCAGACAGTCACTTCACTGGGTAAGGGTTTACAACCACTTTAAAGTGGATTTCTGGGATATAACTACCTAATCTTAAAAATGCCCCCCCCCCCTCCCTAAAAGAAAGATGATTACATACTTACCTATTCTTTGGCTATTCTGGTCATGTGATACCCCGTGTCAGCCAGTACTGACTGTAGGGAAGAAGAGAGTGTTCCAACAACAGCTGAAATGCCTGAACAGTGACGTCACATATACAGTACAAATACATCCTCCTCTTCCATGAAGCCGCTGCTAGCGGAGAGAGAAGAGGTGATCGGATTGGCTTGAAAATAGGTAAGTATATGCATCTTTCTTCCACAGGGTAGTGAGTATAAGTTTTAGGAAGGGGGGGGGAGCAGATTTAAGATTGGTTAGTTGTATCCCAAAATTCTACTTTAACCACTTCTGGACTTTAAGGTTCACATTGCACTTATACAAGCTTAAGCCTGTGTGAAACAGGCCTTAAGGAATGTAACACAAGGTGTAAAGGAAGCTAAATGCTTATTTGTTTGATTGGCAGAAATATAGTCCTTTGTTTCCTACAGAGTTACGGTCACTTCCAGGTATGCCGAACAGCTAGTCCCTCACAGTGCACTGTGTCCTGTACTAACATATAGGGCCCTTTCACACGGGCTTTCCGCCCGGCGGACTCCATTTTGCTCAGTGGGGATCGATCCGCCCCCGCTGAGCAGGCGGATGACAGGTCCGTCTCTGCTCACTGTACAGAGACAGACCTGTCAGAGCCCCGCTCTCCTCTATGGGAGATCAGATGAAAATGGACCGCCTATCCATTTTCATCCGATCCTATCCTCCAGACGAATGGAAAAAGGGTTTTCATCCGTCTGGATTTCACGGACTGGATCTAATTAGATAGCGGTGACATCTGCTGCGGACATTCGCTGCCCCATAGGGGTGCATGGAAAGGCCGATCAGGTCCGCCTGAAAAACTGACAGGCGGACCTGATCGGAAAGCCCGTGTGAAAGGGCCCATAGGGTGGCAGAAGAAATCAAAGTGTGCAGGACAGAATGGGCTGACACACCTGGAAACGTCTGATAGCAATTGATGGAGCTGATTGGATGGCAGGCAATGAAAGCTGGACAACTTCCCATCAGACAGGTAAATGCAACTATTTTTGCAGAGGCCCACTGGTTCAAAATGTATATACTAACAAAAGGGCTGCTTTAAGTGAATCTGCTCTTTTGCCCTCCAAAAACAAAGCACATGTTCATGTTACGCTCAAATTCACACTATGGAGTGTGTCGCACATATAGTTACATAGTAGTTGAGGTTGAATAAAGACAATAGTCCATCCAGTCGTGTTGTGATATGTTTTCTGTAAGTTGTCATGCAACAAACTCAGTTTTGACTATGCTTATCATCTTTTGGTGACATTACAATGATATGCACTGGAAGCATGACAAATGTTTTATGCTCATTTTGTGAGCGCGCGCAAAATTGGGTGGTTTTACAGGAAACTACTAAACTCATATTGGTGTGTCTTTGACTATACCAGTTTTTACTTTGCCGCCAATCAGTATAAATCTTCATAAATAAATACAGGCAGTATGTATTGATTAGTCTCATATGATATAGGCTCTCAGGCTCTGAGGAAGAAGCAGGTCCTCGAAACGCGTTAACCAGTCGCTGCAAAGGACTTCATTACTGTGATGCGACAATCCAGATTCTGCAACAATATTGTTGATATGCCTTTTTGTTATCTTTGTTTGTGAGTATACATCTTAACTTACTTTAATAAAGCCATTTTATCTGACGTAGGCTGGTGCGCCCTCTGTTTTTCTTGTTCCCATGATATATTAATTGTTTTAGGGTTAATTCAGGGTGATGCCCTGCATTTTAATAACACTTAATAAAGGTACTATATTTTTTTTAACTTTTTTTTTGCGCATTATGTGAACGTGCGCAAAATTGGGTGGTTTTACAGTAAGCTACTAAACTCATATTAGTGTGTGTTTGACTATAACAGTTTTTACTTTTCCGCCAATCAGCAGAAATCTGCATAAATACAGGCAGTATTTGTTGATAGTCTCATATACCAATTGTTTTAGGGTCCATACAAGGGGGGTACTATCTAAAAGAAAATGTAAACTTTATTATTTTTATCATACCCCTCTGCACCACACCACTTTTGTAGTGTGAATAGGTTACATCTAAAACATTTTATTCTATGTGCACTTGCAGAGACCTGTGTTGATCAGATGAAGAAAAACGTCTCTGCACATAGTGTGAAAAAGCCCCAAACTGCCAGCACCTAATTTTCTAGACCTTTCTTAATTAGAAAATTTCATAGTACTTATGAGACTAAAATCATTAAAATAATCATAATCTATGCACTTTTAAAGTGGGACTAAGGATCATATCCAGCAAATGATGTTTCTACCGGCAATGGCAATTCCAAGACATCAGTAAATGATGAATATGCAGTTTCGACTTTTTGATGCTAAAGTGCAGATCTGGCTCCCTCTTATCAGTGGCCTTGTGTTAATCATGGTTGTATACACAGCCTATGCAGTCATCAAAGGTGCCATGTAATGTAAAACAGAGTGCGCCAGCTGTATTTTCTACTTTTCTTCCTATAGGGGAAGGTGCAATGGTTTTTAAGAAAAAAAAAATCCATGCATGTCATGACGAGATTGAGATGCAGCAGCAGTTAACATTCAGTGCAACCATGAGAAATAGGTAGATTTAATGATTTTAGACAGCAATTGCACAGGCAGGGAGTGAGAATCAATAAAACGCGTGGAAAAGAATAAACTTTCAGGTTTGCTTGGTTGAATATTGGACTCCAGACAGCACAATACGCTGAGCAGTATGTGGTTCAAAATAAATTCTTTGTAAGCTAGTGAAATTATTTATTATCTGCAAGAAAAGGGTTGCCTGTTATACCCTGAAATGCTGAACAACTAAAATACATAGTTTTATTATACAAATCCTCCTCCATCAAGGCAACAAAGATATCCAAACAGATCTCTATTTTCTCACTAGGAGGGCATCTGCTGCTCTGTGGGAACTCACCGACTACTTATTGATCGGTATTAAACAACTGTAATGAAAGCACACACATACTATATTAATGATGTGACTTGCATGGACCATTTCACACAAGTCGTCCTCTGTGTGCTTTACTATATTCTCTTTAGCACAAGGCATCCTCTAAATCTTACACAATACATGCTATATTAGTTGTTTAATAACTGCATGCACACAATAAAAGTGTTGGGGAAACTGATCCATGGATTTGATTTCAAATTAAGCAGGAAGGATTACCTATCCATTGACAAAAGAAGCAGCCACATACAGTAGTTGAATTGCCTGTCTCAGTCTCAGGGCCAACTTCTTTCCCCGAAAATCTCTTAGGCCCCATTCCCACCTGAGCGTTATGTAGCTTGAAGCTCCAATATGCTGGAGTAGAGAAATTCAATGCGTCTCTATGAAGTTAGTTCACATCTTCACTCCAAGTCACCTGAAGCTCATAAAAAGCTTTGGAGCTACTTTTTCAGCTCAATTCAGGCAGATTGGTGTATTTTTAAATCATTTTTCCCCATTGATATGCATTCAAATGCAGGAGTTGCGTGTTTGAGTGTTTTTTTCACCGCATTTTGTCATGTGTTTAGGTGCGTTTTTCTGCTTAAATTAATTAAAAAATCGAAATAAATAATAATACATAAATAATTTACCCCTAATCCTAATCTCTAAAAACTTTACAAAAAAGAAAAAAACACCAGGAAGGCGGCGATGAAGCGAATGGAAAAGCTAAAAACCTAGCAACAAAAAGCTCAAAAATGTACGACAAAATGCCCAAACGCAATGGTCAGGTGTGAATGCAGCCCTAGTATGCACTAGAATTGGCAGTTTTAACCAAGCCTAGGCATAGTTCAACCCCTTGGTTTGGTTCATTTGGGTAGTATGAGTGCACCAAACATGCTCAGGAACAATTAGGTGTATGCACAGGAACCACTTGGAAGAGGTGGTACTGAACACAGTTTACTTGTGGTCCAGTATGATTCGCTTCAGTGCATGTGCAAACCATGCCTAAGTACAAAACTATCCATAGATCACTAGTGTGGGAGCAGGGAGGGTAGACAGTCTAACTCAGGAATAGTTCAGGCCAACTGTGCCCAGTGGGAGTGCACCCTAAGACACTCCAGTGGTATAGGTTTCTCACAGCTATTGGTCTCTACCAGTCTCATGCTCAACTAATCCATTGTTGTGGTGTGAAACCAGCATTTGGATTTGTAATGGCAAAGGTAAAAGTGGAAACCATGCCTGAGCACAGAACTCTCCACAGACCAAAAGTCGGGGAGTGGGACAATCAAACTCGGGAACGGTTTGGTTCAACTGAGCCGGCTTCTGTCGGACAGGCTGCCATACACAAGGGCCAAATGCCAGCCGGTTTCTATTGAACCAGCCCACATGCGGCCCATGTGTACTAGGCTTTAGGGTGCACTCACATTGAATTCCCCCTAAAGCCTAGTACACACGGGCTGAATGTCGGCCGGTTCAACAGAAATCGGCAGGCATTCGGCCCATGTTTATGGCAGCTGGTCCAACAGAAGCCAACTGAAAAAGGTCTGTTGACTATCCCCGAGAGCGCTGCTACAGCGGCTCCGACCCAAGCTGTCAGTTTTTTTTTAATTCAACCCGTTGGGTTGAACGAAAAAAAAAAAAAAACTACTGGTGTGTACTAGGCTTAAAATGGTTGTAAACTCTCACATATACTTCACGTGTATCCAGTGAAGCGAATAGCCTAAGGTGATACACAGAGATGAAACAAATCTTCCTACATAGGAACATATAAAAATCCTTATGTATCTGTGAATAGTACAGAGAAGGAAATAGAAGACTAATTATCAGCTCAGTGTGAGAGTTGATTGGAGGAAAGGGACACACTCCCTCCCTCCTTCACATAGGCAGAGGAACAAAGGAACATGTAGAGCTGTATTCTGAATAGAAAAACTCCTTATCTCCCTCCCCGACAAAATTTTTTAGCTCATGTTGTCTCACGTGTCGGAAAATTTCTCATGCCGATAACAGAGGAATGAAGCACCAGAGAGGAAATTACACTTACTGTAGAGCTTTGGAGGGAGACAAGTAAACACTACAGATATATGTGCTTAGTTTAAATTCCATGACTGGAGTTTACAACCACTTTAAGACACTCCAGTGGTGAAGGTTCCTCACAGCTAGATTTCTCATGCTCCACTAATCTTCTGTTGTGGTGTGACATCATAATGTGGATCTCTAATGGATCTCTAATGGCAATGGTACTGAGAGGGGAAAGAAAATACATCTTGGGACATTTTATTACCAAGGATGCCTTATTAGTGTACTCATGCTCCTTTTTCACCAATCAGCAAACTAAGTCTATGGGTTCTGAACCAAGGTGTACATCTTTATTGATGGTCAGAGACCTAGCTATGCTATGCTGGATGGCAGAAGGGCTTGGATTACAAGATTGGCTATGCAGGATTACAAATCTGTCTGTCCAGTTAAACAGCTTTCACATTTCCATTTCAAGTATGATTTAGTTGGAATTGTGCTTTAAAAAGGGCACATGTGCTCTGCCCATGTAGACCAACAGGTTCACAAAGCCTGGCATTCATCCTGTAAATACCCCTCTTTGCTTGCCCCTTATCTTTTAACTACAAAAAGCAACTCACCAGGTACATTTGGGTAAAACGATCAGGTGATTACTGACCCAGCACATGAGGATAGGAGAGAGTCCTCAGTCCTATATGAGCTCGGATTGGGATCTGACTACAGATTACACAGGATTGCTTCTTCTCATTGCAGGTAGTGAATGCAGAAGTGGGTGAATGAATAGAGGGTATGCATTAGATGCTGCAATCACTGGCTCTAAAGGGAACCTATTGCTCTCACCTGCATTAGCAAAGCTTAGGTTTTCTTTTAATGCTTACTATGCTGTTGTGTTGCTAAAGTATAAAAAAGAGTAATAGCACTCTAGGCTAGAGAAACATAACAACTTGTAAAAAAAGTAATTATGGCACCTTGAGAAAATAATGTTCTCCAACTCCTTTCCACTGTAAATAATGTGTTAAAGTCAGGATGAGGTTTGCATAAATTCTCCACAAAAACAAAAGTTGGAAGTCTATATAAACTGTCAAAATCCATCTACAAAATAGATTGTGTTAGATTAGTTTCACCTCTATTGAAATACAGAGAAAATGAGCAGCTTTCTATATGCGCAAACCTGTGGGAACTCAGAGAAACCCAAGAAATGTCAACATTTTTACCAAAATAAATCCCTAAATGGTCTTTCCCATTGGCAGGTTTAGGCCACATTTTTTATATTCATTAATTTGGCTTTGCAAAAGACTAATTATAGCTAGAGTGGTTTGTGTACCTGAGCGTATTCAACTAGGAGTGGAATGATGACCCAAAAAAAAAAAAACAACAAAGAATGATAATTACATGGCTCATCTTTGTTTTTCAGCTATGCATTTCGATTTATGCCTGGATTTACCCTTTAATACCAAATTACTAATGTATTAAATTTGACCTTGCTTTAAAATGCAAGGTCTGCTTATGTTGCAGCTCCACATAGCCCCCATTTCCCAAAAAATACACTCAGAGAAAGCTTAAAAAACCAAAGCACAAATAAAAATGTAAAAATGGCGCACCTGGACAAAGGCAATGTTTCGGTTTCTTCTCGTGGGAAAGCTAAAGATTCCAAATCATAGAAGAATGTACTCCCGCACGGTGCTGGAAGGTCTTCTTGTGAGAGCTGGGATGCACAGCTTTCCAGGATTCACAGCAGAAGCCCACTGGCGACTACAATAAGCAATCAGGAGCTGCGATGTGGAGTATTTTTTACATTTTTTTTTTTTAACTCTCTGAACCATTTTTATTTGGCGGGTGGGGGGTTGCAACAAACCCCTTAAGCATTACATGTCTTTCTTTAACAATGCATCTCCTAATTATCATATAAAACATGTTATTTAGCTGAATTTATCCAAGTAATCTGAACTGCTGCGCAAGCAACAGGCTTTAAAAGCTACAATCTAGTCTGTACAAAGTGTATTAATTATATTGCTCTGTGAATAATCTCCACCATTACAGAAAAAAAGATTGACTGTTGGCTAAGCAAAAAAGAAATAGATTTGGAAATGGCATGAAATGCCTGAAGCGCTTTAACAGAAGAGACTCCCCATCTCAGATCCTGCGGCAGAGAGCTGTCACCCTAAGCATATTATGTTTAATTAGATAACATTTATATTAATTGCACATTCATTCACTCTGGTGTATTGAAGGATCGGGAGTCATTTAAATAAACAGAGCTGCAGCGATATGAAAGTGCGCCGATAGTGAAATGCTATATTCCACTGAAACATTTTAAAGACGGCCGTGCATTATGCAGTGTTCTCAAATGAAGATACAGTTAAAGCCTCAGCTGAGATCCTGACTAGTGATAATATTCTATGGAGCCAATACAGCAAGTTGTGAAATATCTGAAAAAAGAATTTGCTCTTTGGGTACGAAGCAATGATGACAATTTGGGTTTGTATAAATAACAGTTTACATTGTAAAGGAGACTTGAAGTCAATGCTCTCCCTTATCTCATTGCCACCAAGCTGTATTGAAAGGAAATGGGTGAACACCTATTAAGCCTTTGAGGCAACTAGAGCTAACAGCAATGTCAAAAGATGTTGTAATCTAATCCACTTCTGGTACCCAGCTGTCTGTGTAGTAACATCCCCCTTGCTCAACTTTATCTGTATGCATGGGCTGAATGTTGGGAGACATTTGCCAGGTCAAAAAAAAATACGTCCGACATTCGGCCCATATGAATATCGGTCTGTCGGATGTGCATGCTGGAAAACCAGCAGCCGACCGACTCTGGATCAGCGCTCTGAACCAATGGAAAAGAGCGTTGATCGGAGTGTTCTGGCGGGGGGGGGAACGACCGCCCTGTCAGAACACAATAGCTCAGAGGAGTGATTGTTGGAAGACATTTGGCAGTTAAAAAAAAAAAACATCTGACATTCGCCTCCTGTGTATGTCGGACCTGCCTGCTGGAAATACTGCAGCTGACCGACTCCCGATCAGCGATCTCTGCCAATGGCAGAGCATGCTGGTCCGAGTGTTCTGGTGGGGGGGCGTCCCCTTGTCAGAACACAATAGCTCAGCAGGTCTAATGTCAGGAGACATTTGCTGGTTCAAAGGAAAAATGAAAAACATTTGGCCCGTGTGCATGTTGGTCTGTTGGATGTGAGTGCTGAAAAACCAGCAGCTGACCGATGGCAGCCAATGGCAGAGAGCACTGATCGGCATGTTCTGGCGGTGGGGGGGTCCCCCTGTCAGAAAACAATAGCGAAAGTAGTATAGCGGCCTCAACCGGAGCCGACAGTCTGGGTTGAAGGTAAAAAAAACTAATAGAGTGTACCCGGCTTTAGGCAGACCATAAACTGTGCAAATGTCTTTCCAACAACCACAGGTTGCAGGAAAGAAATTCTCATGATTCCCCCATCAACACAGACAGTGCTGACAGGGGAATCCCTCCTGCCGAGTCATTGTATTCTCCTGGATGGGGAAGCCATCCCTGTTCCGAGAAGACAGTGATTATTGGTAGCGGCTATAGCAGCTGCTAGTAATAATCGCAAGTAAATCCGGTAGGCTGGTTGTACCAAAGTTGATCGATTGATCAACATGGTACATTCAGGACTACCCGTGCACGGTTTGATGCAATGCATTTGGTTGTGGTACATTTGCCAGCAAAAATCACTGCCTGCCAATTAACCTCAGAAGCATGATCTGAAAGCGGATCAGGCTTCAGAGGAGAGGTAGATTTGTTGAAGCTTGGAATAAATTACCAGCAGAGGTAGTGAGTCAGTCAACAGTAAATGGCTTCTAACATGCTTAGGAAAAACATAGATCTATAGTCAGACAAAGTTAACGAGAAAAAAAAAAAAAAAAGAAAAAAATATATAAACAAAAATGGGCACTCGATTAACTACTCTGTCTTTTTCTGCCATCACTTTTCTATGTTTCTATTTTAGATGCACGTCTAAATCTACCCTTATAAATTGTTATTAAACCCAGGACTCTGCATTCACCATATCTGGTTTCCCACAGCACACAGAACATCGAAATGCAATTTTTTTAGTAAATAGAACCTGCTAAATACCTTTTCTCATCAGCAGTATATAGCAGTCTTAGGACTTCTATATGTGTCTGGTTAAAGCTTGTAGGAGAAGTTTTCATTCTACTCTGACTGTCCTATGAGGCTGCAGGTTCCCCAAACCTTTGCCTGGACAGTGCGGATTGGTCCTGTGCTGATCATATGCACCCTCCCAAGAAAAAAAAAAAACTCTCTAGCAATACACACCAAACCTGAGCTTTTGCAGAATGCCCCCAAGGCTTTGTACTATCAGGAGATGGATTGGGGACTGTGGAAGAAGGGAAGGAACAGAGAGGACAGGATCACCGACAAGAAACAATGCGGTACTTGACCTACTGATTACCAACGATACAGACCTGATCACGGATATAGAAATACGGGACAACTTAGGAAACAGTGACCATAGGTCAATAAGTTTCAGTATTAATTACAGTAATAGGAAGCAGAGGGGTAATATAAGAACTCTGAATTTCAAAAGAGCCAATTTCCCTAAACTGCGCTTGCTGCTAGAAAATATCAATTGGGATAGAACCCTGGGAACAAAGAACACGGAGGAAAAATGGGAGCGCTTCAAGAGCATACTAAACAGGGGGATTGGCAAGTGCATTCCAAAGGGAAATAAATTTAAAAGAGCAAAAATAAACCCTGGATGGCTAAACTCCAACATAAAAATGTATATTAGTGCTAAAGAAAAGGCCTTCAAAAAATACAAGACTGAGGGGTCATTGGCAGCATTTAAGCATTACAAAGAGTGTAATAAGAAATGTAAAGATGAAATCAGGGCGGCTAAAATAGAACACGAGAGACATATAGCGGAGGAGAGTAAAAAGAACCCCAAGAAGTTCTTTAAGTATATAAACAGTAAGAAAGCGAGGCCAGAACACATTGGCCCCATAAAAGATGATAAAGGAAATATGGCCACTGAGAACAAAGAAAAGGCGGAAGTGTTAAATAATTTCTTCTCTTCAGTCTTCACAAAAGAATCGGGGGGCTACACGAACCCAGCTTGTAAGGCCGAACTAAATAATACACCTCAGGAAGTGCCGCCATGGCTAACAGGGGATAGACTTAGAGCTAAACTAGAGAAACTTAACATAAATAAATCCCCGGGACCGGATGGCTTGCACCCGAGGGTTCTTAATGAGCTCAGCCAGGTGATTGCCAGACCATTATTCTTGATCTTTAAGGATAGTTTACAGACGGGTATGGTGCCAGCTGGTTGGAAAAAAGCCAACGTGGTACCAATATTTAAGAAGGGGCCGAGATATATCCCGGGTAACTATAGGCCGGTCAGCCTAACATCTGTAGTCTGCAAAATTTTGAAGGGGATGTTAAGGGACCACATACAAGACTTTAGTAATGAAAACGGTATTATAAGTAGTAATCAGCATGGATTTATGAAAAATCGTTTTTGCCAAACCAATCTATTAACCTTCTACGATGAAGTGAGCAGCCACCTAGATAAGGTAAGCCTGTGGATGTGGTGTATCTGGACTTTGCAAAGGCCTTTGACACCGTTCCCCACAAACGATTACTGTACAAACTAAGGAAGGTAGGTATGGATCAGAAGGTGAGTACCTGGATAGAGAACTGGCTCCAGGGGAGAGTACAGAGGGTGGTTATTAATGGGGAGTACTCGGATTGGGCGGGTGTGGAAAGTGGGGTCCCCCAGGGTTCTGTCCTGGGACCAATCCTGTTTAATTTGTTCATAAATGATCTAGAGGAGGGGATATCTAGTACAATCTCAGTATTTGCAGATGATACTAAACTAGGCATGCCAATATCTTCTATGCAGGATGTGGAAACCTTGCAAGCAGACCTGAACAAAATAACGGGGTGGGCAACTACATGGCAGATGAGGTTTAATGTTGATAAATGTAAAGTAATGCACTTGGAGGCCAGAAACCAGAAAGCAAGCTACTCACTAGGGGGGGAACCTCTGGGTGAGTCTAGGATGGAAAAGGACTTGGGGGTACTGGTAGACAACAAGCTTGGCAGTGGCATGCAATGCCAAGCCGCCGCAAGCAAAGCCAACAGAATACTGGGATGTATAAAAAAGGGGATTCACTCCAGAAATAAAGAGATTATTCTCCCACTCTACAAGACTCTGGTCCGGCCACATCTGGAGTATGCTGTCCAGTTCTGGGCACCGGTCCTCAGGAAGGATGTGCTGGAATTGGAGAAAGTCCAGAGAAGGGCAACAAAAATAATTAGGGGAATGGAGGACATCAGCTATGAGGAAAGACTACAAGCACTGAACCTTTTCTCTCTGGAGAAAAGACGATTGAGGGGGGATATGATATCAATGTACAAATACTGTACTGGTGACCCGAGCATAAGGAACAAACTATTCAGAGAAAGGAGATACAATAAGACACGTGGCCACTCACTAAAACTAGAGGAAAGGCGGTTTAACCTTAAAGTGCGTAAGGGGTTCTTCACTGTAAGAACGGTAAGGATGTGGAATTCTCTTCCACAAGCAGTCGTATCAGCAGGGAGCATTGATAGTTTCAAAAAACTATTAGATGGTCACCTTAAAGACCACAACATACAGGGGTATACAATGTACGGTTAAAAGCAAACACACACACACGCATCATAGGTTGAACTGGATGGACTGATGTCTTTTTTCAACCTCACTAACTATGTAACTATATCAAACAGCCTTTTTCTGTTTCAAGTATTTTATTGAATAATGCAAGTGAGTAACAACGTTTGACATACAGAATAATGCAATGTAATGTAAACAAAGCTCGGTAACAGAGCATGACCAATAACTGTAACTACAGCAAATTGTGAGGGTTAGTAGACAAGGGGCGGTAAAATGGGTTGTCACGAGAGAGTAGTGATTGGCATTACCAACCCACCGGCACCCCATATAGGGATCACACTGTGCCTAGGTGGGGAGGCAAAACCAACCAATTGTTAAACTAAAAGGCAACAGTACCCAAATCTACCGTATCATGTGGGAAGAGGCAGGGGGATGAGAGGAACCTCACGGGTATCTACCAAACAGGAAAAACATAGGCTACAGTCAGCCAGAATGAGGGAGCAAGTCGAACGGGTAACCTGTTAACTGTAGTTAAAATGACAAGGTAGAACAAACTCAGACGTTGTAGGAGCTACAACATATGTATGCAGAAGCAAGGAAGCAGGGCGAGGGGGGACAGGGAGAAGGGGGTAACAAGAGGGGACAAGGATATAAGGGGGAGGGGTAGAAAGGGGGGAAGAGGAAGGATCGCCGGGGGGGCCAGTACATAAGGAGTGGGGGTTTTGGGTCCCCAGGTTTGGTTCAGGGCAGCAGTAGGGAGCTATCAAAATTGGGGGGCAGAAAATTGTCAACCCAAGGTTGCCAGATTCTATCATATTTCTCGACTGTATCCGTCAAAACAGCATCGATTTTGGCGTGAATCATAGCGTTGGTGATTCGGTGTTTCACTTCAGTCAACGGCAGGTGTGGGGATTTCCACGCTTTCACAATGGTTTGTTTAGCCGCTGTTGTGACCTGTAGGAACAGTTTGTGGCGGAATTTGGACACATTATCTGGTTTTACATTCAAGAGAGCCAGTAGAGGGTCAGACGAGATCAGAACGTCCATCAGGGTGGAGAGAATATGGAAGACAGCCTGCCAAAACTTTTGCACCAATGGGCAAGTCCACCAAATGTGCAAGTGTGTGCCTGGCTCCAGGCAACCTCGAAAGCATGTTGCAGAGTAGGAGGGTGAAAATTTTGCAATGCGTGCGGGTACTAAATACCACCGCATCAGCACTTTGTAGTTTGTTTCCGAGGCTACTATATTTTGTGAGGCCGTCTTCGTTGATTGCCAGATTTTGGACCAATCTTCAACATCTATGGCGGACCCAAGATCCTGTTCCCACTTAGTAGTATACGCGGGTGGAGTGCGGTCGGGGGAGTCAGTGAGTCTGGTGTATAACGAGGATATGAGGCCCCGGGCATGTGGGTCATGGAGGCAAGTGTTTTTAAAATAAGTCATGTTGGGTAAGGAAGAGTCAGTGTGGATACATTTGGCCAGGAAGTGCTTAATTTGTAGGTAGCGAAAGATTTCCGAGTTCGGTATATTGTGAGATTCACAAAGCGTTGGAAAAGGCTTAAAGGAGTTGAATGTGATCATGGAATGTGCTCTGAGAAGGCCAGTGGTCACCCAATTACGGAATGCCGATGGGGTTTCCCAGGCTGGGGGGAAGGATGGGTTGTGTAGAAATGAAAGCAGGGGGTTGTGGGGGGATTGGAGCTGATACTTAAATTTAAGGGTATCCCAAAGACGCAGGGAATGACATAGGATAGGATTCGAAACAGACCGACGGTCCGACGGTGTCAGCCATAATAAATTAGCCACAGAGAGGGGATCGCATTCGACCGCTTCGAGGGGCACCCAAAGTGGGATTTCATGAGCAGCATGCCACTTAGTCAGCTGGGCTAATTGGGCCGCCTGATAGTACTTGGCGTATTGTGGGAGACCCAAACCGCCTTGTAGTTTGTGAAGATGGAGGATTTGGGGTGAAACTTTAGGTCTGGTCTTACCCCAGACATAGGAGAAAGTTCGTCGTTGTATTTGACGGAGGTAGTAAGAGGGGACACCAATAGGTAGCACTCGAAAGAGATACAAGATTTTAGGCAGGATAGTCATTTTGGTAACAGTGATGCGTCCCATCCAGGCAAGAGGCAGGGAAGACCAGGAGTTCATCAATTTCGTTAGGTGAAGAAGCATGGGTGGATAGTTGGCTGTAAAAAGCTCCCGGGGGTCTGCTGTCAACTTAATTCCTAGATAGGGCAGGTAGCTGGTCGCCCAGGAAAAGGGGAGTACTGTTCGTAAGTGGGAGAGGAAAGGGGGGGGGGGGTAAGGAGACATTGAGCGCTTTCGATTTTGTGGGATTAACAACTAGGCCAGAGATTTTCGCGAACTGTGTCAGGGTAAGAAGAAGATTAGGGGCAGAGGTGAGAGGGGACGTGAGGAACAAGAGGATATCATCTGCGAACAGACATAGTTTGTGGTGATGACCACCCAGTTCAAGGCCTTTGATATCAGGATTGGCGTGGATTTTGAGGGCTAGTGGTTCAATTGCGAGTGCAAAGAGGAGAGGGGATAGGGGGCACCCTTGTCTGGTACCAGATTTGATAGGGAAAGTAGAAGATTGAAAACCAGCATAACGGACAAACGCTGACGGGGAAGAATATAGCGAGGAGATCCAGGAAAGAAAGTGAGGACCAAAACCCCATCTGTGCAGTACAGTTTGTAAGTAAGACCAAGACAGAGTGTCAAATGCCTTTCTGATATCGAGGGAGACAAAGCAAGCAGGGATGTTACGAACAAACAGACTTTTTACACAAATCAGAGGATTAACTTCTTAGGTTCCACAATAGGTATAACAAGTATGCTTTACTGCATATACAGACTGATTTTACGGTCATGGGTTTAGTAACACTAATTATAATGGTGGAAAGCTAAAAGTGAAAGATAATGATCTTAGGGAGAGCCCGTTGTCACTGCTAAAAGGAAGACATATGCAAGTTTCAGCCAGCCTGTCATACATGTAGATTATTCACAATGATGAATGCAGAATGATGAGAGGATTCCACCCCCCCCCCCAGTATACCATAATTGTCAGCTCTGAATAATCAAAGCAGTCATTACTGTATACTCAGAGAAGAAGCCCGCAGCTGCATCTGTCAAAAAGCAGTCTGAATCAGTGTTTATAAACAACATTGCTCCAGACCACATTATACAAAGATACAATCTAACATATTGTTACATTTGTATCTTTCTGTTCATTCATCTGCAGATCAAAGAGATGAACTTAGATCTGCAGATGGTGTCAGTTAAAGCAAGTGGACAAGTAAAAAAAAAAAAAAAATTCTAATGAGCCCTAATTAACTCCTTAGGCCTCATGCACACAGAATGTTTTTGCAGTTGCTCCTACTGGTGTCTGATATTTTCTTTTTTCCTGCCTCTAAACTCCCCTGCCTGTTAGCCTATGCAGGACACTTATGCATAATTTGCAATGCCATTATTTCTTAATGACACTCTAAACGCTGTGCGATTTTCACCAGGCCAAACAACTGTCACCTGATTAGTAGGAGGAAGAAGTTAACCCTGTGAGCGCTCAGACACCAGCTGACATGGAGGTGGCTTAGGACAAGGTATCAATGAATGGGTCATTTTCTTAAGCGGGTACCTGTTACTTTACCTTCAATGGCCAAAGACTGCATCCTGGGGGGAGGGCATATGCTCCACCAAACCTGTATTCACTGGGTATTTACCAATGGCTCCACAGAAGCAACAGAGCGGCCAGGAGGTATGATATGAGCTTATACACATGGAGCACTTTTGCCCATATAGTAAAAATTGGCTGAATTTCAGAGAACATACATGTACGTCCCGCTGCTGGCAGCCCTATCAAAATAGGTGACAGGCTGAAATATGCAATGGCTGTACGCTATTTTGATTAGCGTCTGCATTCAGGCCTGTATTCATGCTTGGAACAGCATACAGCTATATATTTCAGGCTGTGATTGATTTTGACAGGGCTGCTGGTAGTGTACTGTACATGCCACCAGTGCCTCCCGGGCACCAGAATACATATAGATTTTGCTAGTGTGCATGAGCCCTAAAGGCATCAGCAAATGAAGGATTTTTTTTCTTTTTCTTTTTAACAAAAGAACCTGTCATCTTGCCCTGAATGGACAAAGCAACAGATCCAATTTGAGAACATAACTACTGCAAAACAAGAATAATAATCAATGAAAACCAGACAACTTACATACTTCCGTCATTTAAATCTTATCTAAATTGCATTCCTCAGATTCACTTTTACAGAAGGCACAAATAAAATGAGAAGCCAATAGTTCAATAGTAATCCATATAAATATCTGAAGCGTTGTTTGGTTTTCATGGTGCACTCTTCAAAGAAAGTTAAATTATCAGTAAATGTCACACACACTAATAGGGATTTAAGCTGGCATGAAATAGAATTATTCTCTGCAGCAAAGTACAAACATTCAAACGCTGCTACATCATCTGACAATTTAATTGATGCAGCAGATAAAGCAAAAGTAGCTTTTGTTTTGAAATTTGCCACGGGGTCATGCTACTTGCAGAAGAAACAGAAAAGATGGCTTCAGACACTGCGCCAAGCAAGTTATTACAGTAAATCAGCAGCTTTTGCCAGCAGAGTGTGTGTTCTATAGCTCTGCCAAGTCTGTAGTCTGCCATCCAACTAATACATTTCCAGCTCTTCCAAGATGGAAGGCCTGTATTCCTCTGCAATACCAATGAGCAAAGGGATTTATTTAGGTTAGCAAACCTAGGCAGCATGGAGCATATAAAAGAATAAAAAATATGTGACATTATCACTATGCTTAACATGTCAAGCTGATGCCTAAAAATAGGTAGCAGAAGCTGAAAATCGAAGGCTCCTGGGTTTGGAGCTCTCCGGGTTAAAAGGATGTGCAGGAAACCCGTGTCACATACTACTGGACATTTGTGTCAGATAAATGCAATTGTAATTAAAAACCTTAAAAAATAATTATGGGAAAATAAAAACAAAACATTCATACTCACCTAGGTGACTACAGCCTCGCCCTAATGCTGCATCTGCCTCCTGCCCGCTCTACACTGAGAACTGAGAGACCAAAGACCACTGATTGCTCAGTTCTCAGTCTTTGGTTAACATAAAACCAGTAACTGTCAAGTCAGCAGCTCTCCGCTCTGCCCCTCCAGTGCTCACTGGGGTGATGGGTTAGAGTGGGAGTGGCTGGCTCAGGCTCTCAGCAGCATTGTCAGGATCCCTGCAGAGCTTGCTCTGGCTCTGTGACATCAGCCCGCTTTTAACTGAATATGGGTTACAGAAGTGCAGAACTAAATGCACTCCTGTGATCCACAGAAGTATGGCCAAAAGAGATTTGGGCATATTTCTTCTTTAATTACTTGCCGACCACCCACCGCAGATATACTGCAGCAGGCTGGCTCAGCTGTGCAAACAAAACGTATAGGTAAGTCGGTTCGTGGGAGCGCTCCTGGCATCCGCAATCGCTTCCCGTGGAGAGAGAACGACGGTCTGCTGTTGTAAACACAGCAGAACGTTGTTCTCTCTGGAATGAACACAGAGCGCTTGTGATCCTCCTATTTAGGATCACAGGTCTCTGTGTTGATTCCGCAAGCACATCCCCCTCACAGTTAGAAAACACTCCCCTAGGCTCACACTTAAACCTTTGCTTGCCCCTGGGTTAACCCCTTCCCAGCCAGAGTCATTACTGCAGTAAATATGCATATTTGTTAGCACTGGTTACTGTCACTGGTCCCCCCAAAAGTATCAAAATGTCAGTTAGGGATCTGATCTGTTCACCGCAATGTCGCAGTCCCACTCACAGATCGCTGCCATTACTAGTAAAAAAATTAATAAAAAAATTACATAAACCTTTCCCCTAATTTGCAGACGCAATAACTTTTGAGCAAACCAATCAAAATACGCTTACTGGGATTTTTACTTGAAACATGTAGCAGAATGCAAATTCAAATTAGGAATATATCTGATTTAAATTAAAATTATATTTAATTAACCACTTAACGACCAGCCACGTAGATCTACGTCGGCTGACTTTGAGTGGTTATACCGGGATGATGCCGCTAGCTAGAGGCATCATCCCGGTACCGTTGTTTGAAGCCGACGGTCGGCTTTCCGTCGGTAACGATCGATGCGGCTCGGGAGCCGCTCGATCGTTACCCGGGGGGCGGGAGGGGACGTCCCCCCCCCTCCCGCCGCCTTCCGCGGCTTTGCTCGGGGCTCCCGTCCCACCGGGAGCCCCGAGCACCCAGCCGGCGCGTTCGCCGGCTGGATGGAGTCCCGATGAATGCCGGAAACGGCATTGATCGGGTCTCCGATGACGTAACCCGGAGGCGGCGTCCATGACGTCACATCCGGGTTACTGTGCTGCAAAAGGCGGCAGATTTGAAAAACGGCTGTATGCAAAAAATGCCGTTTTCGGCGTTTTGCATACAGGGAAGTGTAGTGGAGGGGTCTAGGGTCTTTTAGACCCTCGATCCCTCCATAAAGTGTACCTGTCACACATATTGGTGTCACAAGGGATGTTTACATTGCTTGTGACAGCAATAAAAGTGATCAGATTTTTTTTTTTTAAAAAAAAACTGTAATAAAGTTAAAAAAAAAGAAAAAATAAATAGGAAAAAAAAAAAAAATTTAGCCGCCCCCGTCACCATTAGCTCGCGCACAAAAAAAAACGTATACGCAAGTCGAGCCGCAAATGAAATTGCTGTTCAAACCACACATGTGAGGTATCGCCGCGATCGCCAGAGCGTGGGCAATAATTTAAAAAAAAGAGCTACACTCTAACTCTAAACTGGTAACCGTTAAATAAATTTAAAGTGTCGCAGATTGAGATCTCTATTGACCGTAGTTTGTCGCCATCCCACGGGGGGGCGCAATTTTAAACCGTAACATGTTTGGTATCTATTTACTCGGCGTGACATCATCTTTCACAATATACAAAAAAAATGGGCTAACTTTACTGTTTAGTATTTTTTAAATGCAGTGAAATGTGATTTTTCAAATTTTTTCCAAAAAAATGGCGTTTTAAAGACCGCTGCGCAAATACCGCGTGACAAAAATTTTCGCAATGACCGACATTTTATTCTCCAGAGTCTTTGCTAAAAAAATATATATAATGTTTGGGGGTTCTAAGTAGTTTTCTAGGAAAAAATACTGGTTTTAACTTGTGAACAAAAAGTGTCCGAAATAGGGCTGGGGGTAAAGTGGTTAAAATTATGAAAATATTTGATTTTTACATTTTTTTTTTTAATAGGAATGTTATATAGCAGGATGTGAAAAATATTATTTTTTCAGAATTGTCGCTGCTTTTTTGTTTATAGCGCGATCAAATACCACCAAAAGAAAGCTCTATTTGTGGGAAAAAGACATCAGTTTTATTTGGGTACAGCATTGCATGACCACTCAATTGTCCGTGAAAGGACGCAGTGCCTATTCGCAAAAAATTGCCTGGTCATTAAGGGGGTAAAACCTTTCAGTCTAGTAGTGGTTAAAGTGTTTATAAAGGTTAAATTTAGTATTTTTTTAAAAATTACAAACATGTTATACTTGCCTGCTCTGAGTAATGGTTTTGCATGGAGCAGTCCCGATCCTCCTCTTCCTGTGTCCTCCACTGGCGATCCTGGCCCCTTCCCTTGCTGAGTGCCCCCATAGCAAGCTGCTTTCTCTGGGGGCACTCGTGCATGTTCGCTCCTGCTTCCTTGCTTTCAAATGAGTCTATGTTACATGTATCACTTTATGATATAAAACCAATCAAATGTTTTGCTTAGATTTCAAGATCATATTAATAGAGCCAAAATAACACTAGCAATATCAATGTTATTGATGGGGTCACAGGAATGTCTCCTACAACATAGAAAACAGCACAACCCCCCCCCCCCCCCCAGGGTTATATACCGTCTATACATTTTTTTTGTTCCTTTAAAAATGGAAGAACACTGCATCTGAGTATCATAAACCAAAAACTATATTCAATTATTTATTAATATGAATTAAGCAAACTGACCCACCCATTAATGTTCCCATGCTTTATTTTGTTGAGAAAAAAAAAAACAAATTTGAAAAACATGCCCTAGCATTTCTGGCCGTGGCCATCTTGAGCAAGGGCAGATGATTCATGTTGCATTTACTTTTGGAATCCATCTGCCTTTAGCCTAGGCACACAAGAAATGTAAAAAGAAAAAAAAGTTTAAAAACAAGTAAATATGATATACTTTCCTATTTACTAATGCTAGCAGCAAATGATTAGTCAATGTTGATTGATAGAGTGAAGCTCAGCTTTAAAGGGGTTGTAAAGGCAGGTTTTTTTATCTTAATGCATGCTACAGTGATTTCCAGCTTCCTAGGGGATCCCACAAGCATGGCTCATACATAGTTACACTGGTCCAAGCAGGAGCAACGCAACTATGTACAAATGACCATAACTGAAATTCATCTAGTAATCCCTTCTAATGCAATGTGTACAATGGAGGAATGTGAACCGCATTGGACTTTAGTAAGGTGTTGCAGAAATGATGCACACATTTCTGTACCCTATAGCTGCTGGATTTCCTTTTAAGTAATGAATTTGGCTAGCTGCTGTAAGTTATTTCAAATGTTTATATCATATTTGCTCTTTACACTCTTTACTGAAAAACGCCATATCTTTCCCAAAATGGATATATTTGAAAGAAAACGAAAGACACAGAAATAATACCAAATCTTTGTACTTTAAGTGAACATCAGCATGCACTGGATACTGAAGACTCAATCAGCTTTAACAAATACTAATGTACACTTACTAATCCTCTGCACATATTCCGTGCGCAAAACACAGCCGAAAATTGTCTTTGGTTGTTTCTAAACACACAGAGGAGGTGTGCTATCCACACCGATCATTAATCATTAGCTTTCTCACTAGCTTTTCACCTTATTAAAACTGTAAATGGATGAAGAAAAAAATCTCAAATGACTTCCCATGTGAACCCAAGGTAACATTCATTTTCCGTGCCCTGTTTTGTTATATAGCGGACCATGCTGGCCAAGTCTAACAGATGGCAGGAGCAGGTGTTCTACCAGATGCTAGGACCATTTAGCCCAGAGTGCACCTTTAAGTGACTCTCCCTATACAATTTACTGATTTACTAATTGATTAAAAGATAAAATGTATTTCATTAACCCCTTCTTACCTGGTGTATTCTGTGCATACAGAATTGATATAGTATGCTACTAGTTGTCCTGCTTTCCTCCCTAATTATCCCTTGTTTAGAACTATACAACTGTACTGTGAAAGATTCAAAGCGGTTTATATATTGCTCTTGAAGCATATCTAAACCCAAAAACAAAAGGAATATATTGCAGCTTATCAATCCTTAAATATGGTGGCTGCATTAGTTTTCTTCCTGGTGATCTAGCCGGTAATACCCCTACTTCATGGGGGGTGGTTCAGCTCTATAGAGGAGCAGTGGAACCATCCCTGGACAGCAGCATTACAAGTTTGGGGAGAGGGTAGATTTAGTTGGACTTAAAGAGGAAGTAAACTCTTCCGTTTTTTTCTACCCTGCAAAGTAAATGCAAAATGTGCTAGTATGCATCGCATACTAGCACATTATGTGACACTAACCTGCAAAGGAAGTCGGCGTTGTCCCCGCTGGTGGCTGCATCCATCTTCGCCCGTCTTCCTTCCAGGTTTGCGGACTCTGGCTTTATAACTGGCCGGGGCCGCGTAACGTTACTCCTGCACATGCACGCAGGAGCAGCCGGTCACGGCACAGGGCTCTGAAAGAAATGGCACGGGCGGCCGTTCCTTCAGAGCACATGCGCCAATGTCATCGGCTGCATGCAATGTAAATATCTCCTAAACGGTGCAAGTTTGGGAGATATTTACAGTACATTTAGGTAAGCCTTATTAAAGCCTTACCTATAGGTAAAAGTTATAAAGGTGGGTTTACAACCACTTTAACTAACAAATGAGAGCCTAATGCCGGTTAACACTTTTTAACCACTTGACCTCCAGAAGATTTACCCCCCTTCATGACCAGGCCACTTTTTGCGATGCACTGCATTCATTTAACTGACAATTGCACAGTCGTTCGACTGTGCAATTGCATACTAGCACATTTTGCATTTACTTTGCAGGGTAGAAAAATAACATTTATGTTACATTTTCCCCACAAATAGAGCTTTCTTTTGGTGGTATTTGATCAAAAATGGATTTTTGGCAAAAAAAAAAAAATCCCAATAGGCATATATTGATTGGTTTACGTTACTTTATAGGGTCTACAAACTATGGGATATGTATTGGAATTTTTATTTATTTATTTGTTTTTATACTAGTAATGGCGACTTATAGTGGAACTGCGATATTGTTGAGGACATAGGGTCTACAAACTATGGGATATGTATTGGAATTTTTATTTATTTATTTGTTTTTATACTAGTAATGGCGACTTATAGTGGAACTGCAAAATTGTTGAGGACAATCGGACACCGACACTTTAAACCAGTGATACTATTACAGTAATCAGTGCTAAAAATATGCACTGTTGCTGTACTAATGACACTGGCTGGGAAGGGGGTTAAACATCCCATCAGAACAGAGTGCTGCCTTGTTTATGTAGGCAGAGCTCTTTTCAGAGTCTCTGCCCGAGGATCGGCGGGTGCCAGCAGACATCCAGTGCCCAGCACCCACAGATCAGCTTCTGCTGTGAATAATCACAGCAGAAGAGGCGTGCACACCCCCTGCAGGCAGATCTGCGGGATCACATATATAGACATGGTCTGGCACACAGCTGCCGTCCTGTAGCAGAAAAACTGCTACAGGGAGGTCAGCAAAAGGGTTAAAGGATAAAGGTTGTGCATAAACAAATAAAAGTTGACAATTGTAAGCACCCCTGTCAGTGTTAAAGTGTAACTAACCCCGTACTCCTACGTGAAGCAATCCACAAGTGGTTAAAGTGTCATTAAACCCAGACTATGAAAAGATTTAATTGCATGTTATATAGCAGAATGTACATATTTAAAGCAATAATTTATAAAGCACTGCTAAAGCATTAATTTAGCATATAGTGAAATATAACTGGTTGATCCTTCCTTCAGTTGTCCCTCCCATCTTCTCTGTGTCCCCACTGCTGGCTGATATTGTGTGGGTCAGCTGGTGTCCTCTACTGAGCATGCTTATTTTTCAGTTCCCTTCTACGCTCTTTTTTTCCTCCTTTTTCTTATCCGTGCAACCCACATGACTACAGAGTCACACATGTGGGCATATACACAGTGGTAATTGACACTGCCCTCCCTCCTCCTCAATGTTCTCCTAAATACTATAGGGGCAGGATATAGTTGGCTAATTCATTACATTCCCTGAGAGACTCACAAAAAAAGCTTGGTTTTAATATAAATCAGTATTAAATACAGTATATTAAATGCAATTGCTAATACCTGTAAAGTAAAAAAAAAAAAAGCCTTGGTTGTAGATGCTGTCTGAACAAAATAAAAGCTAGTGTCAATCACTCCACGTACACCATAATATTGCACAAAAAAATACAAATCACATTTTTAATTACGATTTTTAGAGCTAGTAAACAGTTTTTTTGATATTTATTAAATTTAATTTGAATTGCTCTTCTATTTTTTTTTTTTTTTTAGTCATGTGCCTGGCACAGCACCAATCAAGAATTATCAGCAACAGACTTACTGTCCAGATCATCAGATAATAAAACTGTTACAGGGGGACTGCTGTGTTGATGCCACTGCCAGAAATGGCCGACTGTGTCACATATGTCATTTTTTTTTCTTTTTTTGCCCATAGTATCACTTTTGCTGGACAGCTTGGTTTTCTTGTCAACGCAAGTTTTAAATAACAGATTTACTGGCTGGATCACCAGGTGAAAATATAGGACAACATCCTAAAACAAGAACTAATGCTGCCAACACAATTATGAATTGGTAAGCTGCATTAAACTGTAGTACAGTGTTGTTTTTGTGTTTGGATACAGTTTAGACACTGACCCATACCTGACATCTACATTATATCTACACATTCCAAACTGTACATTTTATCTATACTCCTACACCTGCTTTAGGTCTTTGGCTAAACACCACAGAGTCGACCAAGACTTTGCAGGGATCCTGACAATAATGTTGGGATACGAATTAATGCCTTACTGTCAGCTGGCTCAGCCTTTTGGCGCTCTGCTTAAAATTGGAGCCATCCCCTTCTACAGTGAGTGCTGAAGGGGCAGAGCAGAGAGCGGTAAATGATAGTCACCGCTCTGTGCTCAAAGTAGACCTGAGAACTGAGCAATCGGCTGTCTTTGATTGCTCAGTTCTCAGTGTAGAGTTGGATTGATGTGCCTCCATCTGGGTGCCTCCATCTAGGTGAATAAGAATGTTTGTTTTTATATTCCCAAACTTTCTTTTAAATGTGTAGCACTGCCCCCGTAAGAGCTGCTGGATAATCACTTTGTGGGTCTCCCTGGTTACCAGCACATGACCATAAGCAAGCGCCATTTCTTACTTCAATAATCAGTCCAGGGGTATTTGGTTGTTTTGTTGTTTATTTTAACCACTTTACGTCTGCTCACAGTAATACTACTGCGGCAGAGTGGCTTGTTATCGTCTGATGACGTAGTATTAACGTCGTCAGACACTCCCCCTTCTGGGCGGCGCTTGCGCGCCGCCGGAGGCTCGCTCCAGCTGTTTTCATTCACAGCGGGAGTCGGGCCAGGGGAGGAGCAGCAGCGATCGCCGCTGCTCTGCCCCGATCGCCGGGGATCTAGTGTGGAGATCCGCCCGCCTGTGTAAACACAAGCGGACGGATCTCCATAGTGACAGGGAGTGACAGATCGGACTGTTCAGCATAGCTGGACATCCGATCTGTCCATGACTCACTCAGTCACCTCCCCCCCTACACGTCAGTAAGCACCAGGCATACATTAACCCCTCCCTCTCCAATAAAATTAACCCCTTCCCTGCCAGTGTAATTTTTACAGTAACAGTGCATATATATAGCACTGATTACTGCAGTAATTTCACTGGTACCCCCAAAAGTGTCAAAAATGTCAGTCAAGGGTCCGATCTGTCCGCCGCAATGTCGCAGTCCCACAAAAAAAAAAAATCGCAGATCGCCGCCATTACGCGTTAAAAAAAAAAAACACCAAAAATGACAGAAATCTTTCCCTTTGTTAGTAAACGCAATAACTTTTGCACAAACCAATCAAAATAAGCTTATTGCGATTTTTTTTACCAAACATAGGTAGCAGAAAACAAATTGGCCAAATTTTTTTTTAAAAATTGGTTTTTACATCTTTTTTGGGGGGAATTTCATATAAAAAAATGTTAAAAATATTGTTATTTTTTCAAAATAAACGCTCTTTTTTTGTTTATAGCGCAAAAAGTAAAAATCGCACAGGTGATCAAATACCACCAAAAGAAAGCTCTGTTTGTGGGAAAAAAAGGACGTAAATTTCGTTTGGGTACGGCGTCGCACGACCGCGCAATTGTCTGTTGAAGTTGCACAGCGCCGAATCGCAAAAAGTGGCCTGGACGGAAGACAGCTAAATCCTCCGGTGGTAAAGTGGTTAAAATGGGGATAGGAGAAGGAAAAATAGTGGGATACTCCAATTAACTATTCACAGTATTTGAGGACTTCTATCTTCTCTACTCTGCTTTTAGATGTGGAACAGCCAGGCTGTCAATCCATCCTGCCACTTTGGATGAATAGGAATTAAGTCTCTTGGTTCCTTCAAGATGACTTGGTGGACAAACTCTTATCTTCAGAACACTCTCCCTAGTATCCTCTCTCTCTCTCTCCGCTGACACCCTTTCACCGACTAGCCTATGAGCAGGGGTGGCCCCCCTCAGGACAGGTCCCTTGACACGAGTCCCTGTACTCATGCTACTGCAGCCACAGGGTCTCCAGTGACTCCCCTCTCAGTCAGCCTCCATGGACCTCTGGGTTCAGCTCCTCTCAACCACTCCTCTGGCCCTCAGGACAAACTCCAGCGTCCGCATGGCACCTCTACAGAGGAGGAGGCAACCCCCCTCCCTCTGGGACTCTGCTCTCCAATGAAAGACCCTTCAGCACATGTGCTCCTGGCTTTTATACTGTATCTCAGAATGCACAGAGGCGACCTGCCCTCTGCCAATGATCAGGACTGTATCAAAAGCCTATTCACCCATTCGTCAGGTTTCCTCCCACTGTCCAACATACCTCCCTATTGGACCAGTGTGAAACACTATCTAGACTGAATGAATCACACACTGAGCACAATGAGCAGACCTCACAGATCCTGCTCTCTGGTAGGCAGAGAACACTATAGATTTACCTGCAGCCCCTCTGGTAAGCAGACAGAGCTCAAAACTATACTCTCTTACGAGCACCTACCTAGGAGGGTGCTACAAATGTTTCTCACCAACAATGAGAGCATTAACTGGACTTTAGGGAATTATGTGTTGTAATTATTGCAGATTATTGCAGAATAGTAATTTGTTTCAAGAGAAAAAATGTCTCTTCCTCTATCTGCTGCTTATCTGATAAAGCCCAATTCTAGCTAAAACTTGATTTTTACATTTAGCACAAGATTGCGGAAGAATATTATATCTGTCATCTTTTTGGTCTCTGTCAAGAAAGAATTCTTCTCGTTTCTTCCTTTCAGTGAGGACACTGAAAGTGGTTGTAAAGGCAGAAGGTTTTTCATCCTAATGCATTCTATGCATGAAGTTAAAAAAACCTTCTGTATGCAGCAGCCCCCTAAGCCACCCTAATACTTACCTGAGCCTATCTCTATCCAGCGATGTTGCAGGAGCAAATCAGAAAAGAGAGGGGGCGGGGCCAGGCCAGGCCACAGCTCTATGTCTCAATGGACACAGGAAGCTGCGGCTTGGTACAGGTGCCCCAATAGCAAGCTGCTTGCTGCGGGGGCACTCAACAAGAGGGAGGGGCCAGGAGAACCGAAGAGAGACCCAAGAAGAGGAGGATCCAGGCCACTGTGTGCAAAACCAACAGCACAGAGCAGATAAGTATAACAGGCTTGTTGTTTTAAACAAAAATATATATATATAAAAAGAGACTTTACAATCATTTGAAGCTTTCACATTATTACTGTCTGTTTTCCTATCCCAGTGACAACCACCCCCTTACTTCTTGTTTTGTCACTGGAGAGAGGCAAAATCTCCTCCATAGGGTCATGGAAACAATAAAAACTTGTCATGAGTATTTACTCTTTCCAAAGGGGGAACGCAGGGTCTATTGATGCTGGCTGCTAGGAGGTTTATTGTCACTGGTGGGGATCTGAGGGTATATTGTTGATGGTGAGGGATCTATTGTTGCTGGGGGTCTTATGATGTTAATAGGGATATACTATTGAGTCAGAGGTCTATTGTTGCTGGCTGCTGGAGGGTCTATTGATGCTGGCTGCTGGGAGATCTGCTGTTTCTGCTGGGGTATCTAATGTTTCTGGGGTGAATCTTTCATTGCCGGGGGTGGTATTTTGTTGTGGGTGGTGGATTTTTGCTGTATGTGTGTATGGGGGGGGGGGGTATTGTTGTGTGGGGGAACTATTGTTGCTGAGGTGGGGTTTATTGTTGCTAGGGGGGTCTATTGTTCCTGGGGGGACTATTGTTGCTGGGTTGGGGTCCTTTGTTGCTGGGGGGGAGTCATTTGTTGTGTGAAGGATCTAATGTTGCTGGGGTGGGGTCTATTGGGATCTATTGTTGCTGGCTCCAGGGAATCTATTTTACTACTTTTCTGGTTATTAGGCACAAACAAAATTCCATACAAATTACTTAGCACCACACAATGATACTTGGGCAGTACTGGGAGGTGGGTAGGGGGTGGAACCAAGGGATGGTGTCAGAGGAGGGTAGGGCGGGGAGACAAGGTGGGGATCAGAAGGGGGGAGTTCCTGCACCTATTTTCTGAGAAAAAAGGCCCGCTCTTCCAAAATCTATCCAGAACCTAAAAAAATGCTTTGACTGGTATTGAGATTTAACAGTAATTGATGAGCTCATTTGCTTTATACGGAAAATCCAGTGCTTTCTGATTTAAACTGTGCCCAGTCTAGGAAATGCAAAAGTTTTTAACCTACTAAAGTGTATCTGTAATCAAAATTTAAATTGGAAGTCAAGGCTAGATCTAATGAAGTTTAAAGTTGCTTCCACCCCTCCTAACTTCTATTCTATCTACCCTGTAGAAGGAAGATGCTTATGCATACCTATTCTCAGGGCATTCTGGTCCGGTCACTGAGCGACAGCCTTCAGGGTAGAGGAGGCACAGCTGCCAATGGAAGCCCCATAGTACCGGTGATATCACTGCCCAAGCATTCCGTCTGCTGCCATCGCTCTGTCCTCTCCACTGAAGCCAGCCGCTGGTGAGATCACCTGGCTGGACCCAAGCGTAATGAGAATAGGTAAGTATATGCATCTTCCTTTTACAGGATAGTTAGCATAGTACTTAGGAGGAGGTGGGAGCCATTTTAAGTTAAAAACATGTATTTATTTACATAACATATTTTAAATATTTCTAGCCTACTCATATTAATCCGAATGATCTTGATGTGTATAAGCTCATTTTGACTCCCCCACATTTACTTCCCTAAATTCTGTGACACTTATTCACTATGCCCTGTGAGTAGGTACTGCTGTGTCACACATTTCACAAAGCCTTCCTTATCCACTTGCTGACTGCAGCACGACTATTTATGTTGGCAGTCAGCCCCTCACAGGCAAAGCGACGTAGGGCTACGTCACTAACCTGTAAGGGTTTTGGGAGCGAGCGCGCGCCGCTGCATGCGCGCACCCGCTCCGTCACAGACCCCCCCGCGCATGTGCCCAGCAGACCCGATGTCCGCTGGGAACTCACGATCGTCCATGAAAGCGGGAGAAAGGCAGGCGGCTAGTGTAAACAAAGCCGCCTGTCAGTCTCCCCTGTGTAAGAATGGTGATCAAACGGTTCGACTATGTAGGACCGTTGATCTCTGTTCTTACACATCAAGCCACAGCCAATCACAGTTAGAAACACGCCCCTAGGGACACACTTAACCCCTCCCTCTCAAAAAAAGAGGTTTACCCACGGGAACCTGGAGCGTTGTCGTAGGTCATGGGTGGGTAGGAGACGGCGAGACCCTAACCGAGCTGCAGTGGTTCGTGGGGTCTGAGGTGGTTATGGTGTCTAGTGGAGTGTTTGGAGCCCTCGGGAAGCACTAGGAGCATCCGTCAACAGAGGTGCCCGGTAGGGTTGCAGGTTGATCCCTTACAATCACCCACTGTGTTAACCCCTTCACTGCCAGTGTCATTTTTACAGTAACAGTGCATATGTATAGCACTGATTACTGTAGTAATGTCACTGGTAACCCCAAAAGTGTCAAAAATGTCAGTCAAGAGTCCGATCTGTCCGCCCCAATGTCGCAGTCCCGCAAAAAAAAAAATTACAAAAATCCCTTTGTTAGTAAATGCAATAACTTTTGCGCAAACCAATCAAAATACGCTTTTTGCTATTTTTTTTTTTTACCAAACATATGGTAAAAAAAAAATTGGCCTAAAATGTTAAAACATTTTGATTTTTACTTTTTTTTGGGGGGGATTTCATATAAAAAAAAAATATTGTTATTTTTGCAAAATTGACGCTTTTTTTTTGTTTATAGCGTATGATCAAAAAATCGCACAGGTGATCAAATACCACCAAAAGAAAGCTCTGTTTGTGGGAAAAAAAGGATGCCAAATTCGTTTAGGTACAGTGTCGCACGACCGCGCAATTGTCCGTTAAATTCACTTAGGCCGAATCGCAAAATAGGCCCTGGTCAGGAAGGGGGTAAAATCTTCCGGGGCTTAAGAGGTTATACACTACAGAGGTGCTGGGAAGATGAGTTTTAGAGGGTTGAGTCAGTACAGGAATCACTTCTTGCAGGCAGCAAGGAATCATCAGATACATAGTTCTTAAAAAGTGAAAGTACAACAGTAGAGGAGAATCCAGGATACAGGGAATCAAGGAAGTTGTGGAAAGGGATGGGCAGCAGACAGGCAGAACTCATCAAATAAAAAAAGAAGATTTAAAAAAAAAATAACTTTATATAAAATATTGGTCCCCCAAGGTTCTGTTCTTGGACCTCTCCTATTCTCAATCTACACCTCCTCCCTGGATCAGTTAATTACCTCCCAAGGGTTTCAATACCACATCTATGCCGATGACACCCAAATCTATCTCTCTAACCCTCAGCTCACTCCATCAGTCTCCTCACGCATCACCAACTTACTAACAGACATATCAGCCTGGATGTAACACCACTTCTTCAAACTCAACCTATCCAACACTGAGCTCATGATATTTCTTCCCTCTCGTGCCTCTTTCCCTGATTTCCCTGCCAAAATCAATGGCTTAACTATCAACCTGTCCCCCCATGTCAAGTTTCTAGGTGTAATCCTGGACTCAAAACTCTCCTTTCGGCCCCACATGCAATAACTGTCCATAGCTTGCCACCTCAACCTCCTTAATAGCTTGCCACCTCAACCTCCTTAATAGCTTGCCACCTCAACCTCCTTAATAGCTTGCCACCTCAACCTCCGCAGCATCTCTAAGATATGCCCCTTCCTAACAAATGACACCACAAAGTTTCTAATCCACTCCCTCGACTACTGCAACTTCTTCTCATTAGCTTACCTTTAAATAGGCTATCCTCCCCCCAGTCCATCATGACTGCTGCTGCCAGACTCATCCACCTTACAAACCGCTCAGCCTCAGCTACCCCTCTCTGCCAATCCCTCCATTGGCTGCCACTCACCCAACAAATTAAATTCAAGATACAAACAATAACTTAACCACTTGCCGACTGCCTAACGACTATTTACGTCGGCAGTCAGCCCCCTCACAGGCAAAGTGACGTAGATCTACTTAACTAGCCTGTGAGGCCCTAGGGAGCGAGCACGCGCCGCTGGAGGCGCACTCCTGCTCCCGCTCGCTCACGGACCCCCCCCCCCCCCGCGCGCGAGTGACCGGTGGCCCCGATGTCCGTCGGTTACACCGTGAGAAAGGCAGGCGGCTAATGTAAACAAAGCCGCCTGTCAGTCTCCCCTGTGTAACAGCACAGATCATACAGTCCTGCTATGTAGGACCGTAGATCTGTGCTGTTACACACACAGCCACATCCAATCACAGTAAGAATCACGCCCCTAGGGACACACTTAACCCCTCCTTCTCAAATAAAGTTAACCCCTTCACTGCCAGTGTAATTTTTACAGTAACAGTGCATATGTATAGCACTGATTACTGTAGTAATGTCACTGGTACCCCCCAAAAAAAGTGTCAAAAATGTCAGTCAAGGGTCCGATCTGTCCGCCGCAATGTCGTAGTCGCGCAAAAAAAAAAAAAACGCAGATCGCCACCATTACTTGTTAAAGAAAATAACAATAAAAATTACAAAAATCTTTCCCTTAGTTAGTAAACGCAATAACTTTTGCGCAAACCAATCAAATTACGCTTTTTGCGATTTTTTTTACCAAACATATGTAGCAGAAAACAAATTGGCCTAAAATGTTAAAAAATTTAGATTTTTACATTTTTTTTGGGGAATTTCATATAAAAAAATGTGAAAAATATTGTTATTTTTGCAAAATTGTCACTCTTTTTTTGTTTATAGTGCATGATAAAAAAAAAAAAAAAAAAAAATCGCACAGGTGATCAAATACCACCAAAAGAAAGCTCTGTTTGTGGGAAAAAAGGCACGTCAAATTCGTTTGGGTACAGCGTCGCACGACCGCGCAATTGTCTGTTAAAATCACGCAGTGCCGAATCGCAAAATAGGCCCTGGTCAGGAAGGGGGTAAAATCTTCTGGGGCTTAAGTGGTTAGAAAGCCATCCACAACTCGGCCCCCAGCTACATCGCTAACCTAGACTCAAAATACCAACTAAATCTAGCTCCCTTGTCACCTCATTCCATGCTCACCTCCCAGGATTTCTCCTGAGCCTCTCTTATCCTCTGGAACCCTCTTCTCCAATCAGACTATTTCCTACTGTCCACTTTCAGATGATCCCTGAAAACTCATCTCTTCAGAAGCCTTTCTGGCCCTCACCTAACAGCTGCACATTCATTTTCTCCAACAGTCCACCCCCACAGTCATTACTTCTTGTAACTCTTGACTCTCCCTCCTAGATTGTAAGCTCTAACAAGCAGGGCTCTCTGATTCCTACTGTAATAAATTGTATTGTAATTGTACTGTCTACCCATGTGTTGTAAAGCGCTGCGTAAATTGTCGGCGCTATATAAATCCTGTAAAATAATAATAATAATTTTTTTTTTTTTTTTTCATCTCTATCCCCCCCCCTTTTTTCTTCACTTCCCCCCTTCTCTTTGTCTCTCTTGTTTCCCCTCCACTTTTGCCTCTCTTTCCTCCACATCTGCTGTTTCCAGATGTTCCCCGCGTTTGTCTTAGGTAGTTCGTCCCAACCCCCCCTCCTATTCTCCGCTGCTCCCACGTTCCCTCATTCACCGGGGAGTCGATTGCTAACACTACCAGATGGTCATCCCATGGACTCGGACACAGTTAGATCCCCTTGGGGGTGTTCGTCCCTGGGACGACTCATCTTCACATAATACTTTGAAGCCCCCCCCCACTGCACCCTTCCCTTATCTTCAGGTAGTTGAGATAGGGAATTCCCCCCCCCCCCCTCCTAGTTACGTTCCCCCTTTTTTTTTTTTTTTTCTCTTCTTCTTTTTCCCCCCCTCTCCTCTACGCCTCACTAACAAGTGCTCCTTCCCTACGTGGAAGCCTTCGTAGATTTACCTCCCACTCATCTTGTCCGTTCAAGCTTGGGCATGTGCCCGTGATACATCCGCACTCTTATGTAATGTACATATGACAGCCTTACTGTTTCGAGTTAAGCTCTACTTGCTTGTTTTAATGACATAGGAATTTGAGTTCATTATACGATGCTCTCTGTTGTATGCAGTTGTCTCATTTTGTATCACCTGGCCTTGTTATTTCGCTACCTGATGATACTGTTCTGTTTATATTTCTCTCAATAAAACGTTTATACAAAAAAAAAAACAAAAAAAAATAATAATAATAATAATAATAATAAAATATGACTGTCGAAGTCATTAGAAACCCCTGTAAAAAAATGGACGGGATATACAGAAACATACACATACTTCCATTTTTTCATCTCTCTTTATCAGTCTTTTTCAGTTTATTTAAGTAAATTCTGTACATAATAATAAGAGTTGAGCTTAAAAGACAATCAGACATTTACTAATTAATTAAAGGACTGACATAAAGTAGAAATTAATTTGAGGAACACAGAATCAACACATTGTTTTCAACAATTATCGGGAGAGCATTTCATAACTTTAATAACTTATGGCATGAAAAATAGCATCTCTGTAACAATTTCTACAGTCAACGTAGATAATTAAACGCATGCAGCTAAATTAATCCACTGCAGCAGAAAATTGTGTTAGTTATTCTATTATTAATGAAGAGAGTCCCATGATATTTGTTTTATAAAACAAATGGTTGATGCCACCTGTCAAAACTTGCCCACAGTATACAGGAGACTTATGGATCAGGAAGAATATTCATCACAAATATTGTCAGGAGAAGATTCAGATCTCATACTTTTATGAGTTAATCAACTAACTTTTTTAGAATGGGTCTATTAAGTTAGCATATATACACAATTCCAAGTGCACAGTGACATTCAACAACACAAACTTTCACTGTACCCCACTCAAACACTTGTGCACTTTCTGAAGGTCAGTGCGAAGTAAACGTGACAGTATAAACATCCATGCTTTTTCTAAAATGGTGATTTGCCTGATTTAATAGTTCTTTTCAGAATACACTGAAGTTTTCTTAAATTGGTTGTAAATTAAAAAAAAAAAAAAAAAAAAAAAAATACAAACATGTCTATACTTACCTGCTCTGTGCAATAGAATTGCACAGAGTGGCCCCGATCCTCCTCTTTTCGGATCCCCCGCTGCCACTCCCAGCTCCTTCTGTCTTGCTGGTACCCCCCAATAGGAAGCAAATTGCCATGGGGTACATGTGCGGGCTAGCTCCAGCGACCCGCTGCTGCATCCATTGACACAGAAAGAGGGACTCAGACCCGCCCCCTGCTCCCTTATCACTACAGTTGAGTGACAGGAGCTGGAGCCAATGGCTACCGCTGCTATCGACCTGCCCAGGGAGGAGGAACAGAGCTGAGAGAGTCGCAGCTCTCATGCACAGCACTGGTTTGCAAAGGGGGGGGGGGAGTCTGTGACACAGAAGGTTTTTTACCTTAATGCATTAAGGCAGGGGTGGGGAACCTTTTTTCTGCCAAGGGCCATTTGGGTAAAATAAAATCATTTGGGGCCGTACAAAATTATCAACTTAAATGTGCCTGTTATATTCGGTCAAACATTTAATTGACTCACCCCTAACGTGATGGCTACAACTGCTTCTCTTTGGTGAGGTGTGTGATGTTAGCTGGTATTGATGATGTTGCTACTCGCAACTGGTTTTCCAGGTGTGCGTCGGTTAGTCTGGAGCGCAGTCGACTCTTTGTGGTGGTAAGTTTTGAAAAGAACTGCTGGTGGGTATAGCTGGCTGGTACTGCTGGTGGGTACAGCTGGCTGGTACTGCTGGTGGGTACAGCTGGCTGGTACTGCTGCGAGTACTGCTGGCTCTGGCTGGTACTGCTGTGTGTGCTGCTGGCGGGAAATGCTGGCTAGCAGCGGCGCCGCGCTGGAGGAAGAGACGATGTTTCCTGTATTGGTCACAGGCGGAGTGCATTTGATATCACTCCGCCTGTGACTCACTCAGACTGTCAGAACGGAGTCGAAACTATACGGGAAGCATCGGCTCCATTCTGACAGATCAGCTGAGAGACACAGACTCAGCTGCATGGGGGGGCCGGACCAAATGACTTCGAGGGCCGCATACGCCCCCCCGGCCACAGGTTCCCCACCCCTGCATTAAGGTAAAATGCCTTGAGGCTTTAGAACCACTTTAATGTAGACCTTGCATCAAAACCTAAGAACTGCCTATTTTTTAGCCCCCTTCCCAAGTAAAAATGCAGAATTAAAGTTGTACGATGGGCTGGAGAAAAAGTTACTCTTGCAGTGGGGCCCCTCTGCACATTGCAAGGGTTACATGCTTATGTCATCTAGAGGATGATGAATAAAAGGTGAATTAGTTAATTTCTCACGTCCTGGGCAACCAGTAATCCTCTCGATGTTCTGCTTCTTACAGGATTGTGAGCAGATACTCTGTGTCTACATGCACAATACAGGCCCAATGATTCTGCATTGTCATTGTACTCTGATGATATCCAACAGCAGCGAAGAGGAGCAGCTTCAGGGAGCTTTTACTATGAAGAGGAGGAAGTCTGCAGAAGCCAGGGATAAAGCAAGTACAGCATTTCATTTTTTTTCCTATCCCCGTAGACGGATTAAAGATTTAACCCTTGTTGTGTGTGCATGGGGGGGCTGGAGCTACAGTAAGAGTACTGTTTTCTACAGCCCAGAGTTCAGCGTTAAAAGGATAAACCTTTTAGAAAAAATAATAAATGCACATATTTTTGCAGGAACAAAAAAATGTGCATTTATTACTTTTTCCTGCAGGAGCCTGGAAGCATTGCCCCTGGGATCAGTGGATCAGGGGTGCAATGTCAGGCTTCCACAGACAAGTCCTGCAGTTTTCAGCCTGTACCTCTAATACAGGATAACTGAATATTAACTACATGCTTGCAAATTAACTAAGAGGGTGTTTATCAGCACCCTTGCAGTCCATTCAGAATTACAAGCTATAGACTGTTTAGTCAGGAAACTGTGAATAAATAACGAGCAGAGTTCCGAACAGCCACACTGTTTTTGAGTTGCATTTGAAAGTGGGTGCGGGGAGAAGATCCCCTAACTGCTATCACCCTGAGGCGGGGATCAGCTGGAAATGTTACATGTTCCACCCTAAATAAAAATGGAACATGTTCCATCAGGTAGACTTATCCTTTAAACATAAAAAAAAAAAATCCCACATAAAAACTGAAAAAAAGACTGGTCTTCTTGGGAGATCATGGTAGAACTGCAGATCCAAAATTGACAATTGCGTGGTCATGCAACACTGTATACAAATTAAAATTATGCCATTTTTTCTCACAAATAGAGTTTCTTTTGGTGGTATTTGGTCACCACTGTTTTTTGTTTTTATTATATAAACAAAAGGAACCAAAAATTGTGAAAAAAAGCAATATTTTCTACATTCTGTAATAAAACATATCCAATAAAATCAAATTTCTTCATAAATGTATGCCAAAATGTATTTTGCTACATGTCTTTGGTTAAAAAAAAAAAAAAATCCCAATAGGTGTAGATTGATTGGTCTGTATGAAAGTTATAGCATCTACAAATGATGGTAAATACTGGAATATGTATTTATATTTTTATTCTAGTATTGGCGGTGATCAGCAACTTATAGTGGGACTGTAATAGTGCGGCAGGCAATCTGACAATAACACTGTGTGGGAATGTATAAATGACACTAGCATCACCAGTGACACTAAAACAGTGATCAGTGCTGAAACTATACACTGTCACTGTACTAATCTCACTGGCTGGGAAGGAGTTAAAATCTAGGGGCAATGAAAGGGTTAACTGTGCGCCTAACAAGTGTAATGTATGCAATATGTGCCGCTTGAACACAAATTGACCATTAGAAATATAATTAGTCCTGTACTTTTAAAAACAGCAAACAACTGTCCAGATTAATAGATCCAGTTAACAGGAGGCCAAGAAATTAGGATGGTTAAAAGATCATGTTCCAGGTTTCTGAACTGACCTTTATGTTTAGAATATCTCGAATAACATCTATTACAACAATAATATGGCTGTTAAGTGTATTCGTATGGAATGATCACTCGTACTCTGGGAGCCAACCTGGGTTAAGAATCCCTCTGGCTAGACAGCTGACCACACTAATCTTATCACTTTCAGACCTTTGTACCTCCTAATTTCATTAAGCCTCTAAGCAGACCAGCTCCATGCTTTAGGCACAGAAATAAATTCAGAGATTCTGTCAACTTTCATGTGGACATGCATGTCTATTTCTGAAACATTAGAAGTTCTTTAAACTTTAATTTCTCTGATTTGCCTTTCTAAAAAAAGAAAAGAATTGAAGGGGCTGGGTATCACATAATAAGCTCATTCGCTACATGGGGACGCAAACCTACAAATTCCACATAGAAGGTCACAGTAGGTAGCAACTTTACAAGAAAACAGACATAATCAGTGGCACCGATAAACCTGATTCACAGGTGCAAGTTACTCCATATGAATAGTTCAATATTCATCTTTTAGTTTTGATGTGTGCCTTCGTATCCATGTGATATTGACTAAACTGAACCACAAATTAATCATAATTTACATTAATTAAAATAATCCATGTTACCAAAAGTATTGGGACGCCTGCCTTTACACACACATGAACTTTAATGGCACCCCAGTCTTAATCCGTAGGGTTTAAATTTGAGTTGACCCACCCTTTGCAGCTATAACAGCTTCAACTCTTCTGGGAAGGCTGTCCACAAGGTTTAGGAGTGTGTCTATGGGGATGGTTGACCATTCTTCCAGAAGCGCATTTGTGAGGTCAGTTGTCCACATCAGGAGGGGTATATTGAAAGTGATGCAGCCTTTTCTGAAATTCCCTGGACATAAGGAGCAACTAACTCTTGGAGTATTGGGGGGAGGCACTGCAAATGTGGAATTTTTTTTCATGGTGTTAACTTTAAAGTGTTACTAAACCTACAACAGTAACATCAGTCTGTATATGGAGTAAACTATGCTTGATATTCTCGCTGTGGAACATAAGGGGTTTATCCTCCATTTTGTATAAAAAAGGCTGTTTGATCCTGTCTTCGCTGATCCTACCCTTCTTTCACTGTCCCCAACCCATCTCCTCCTCCCATTCTTTCGCTGTCCCCAACCCATCTCCTTATAAGACAGAGCTTTTGGAGTCAGTCTGCATACGCTCAGGTTGGTCTGTATTTAGGGCTGCACGATATTGGGGAAAAAAGCACATTGCGATATTTGGTTTTTAACTATATATATCGCGATAATTCTCCCGGACAGTCTCCGGAGGAGGGATCAGTGAGCAGAGCTCCGCCACACTTGTAGAACTTCTCCCGCCCGGACAGTCCGAGCCTTGTGTTGGAGCCGGAGTGTAGAGGAAGCGGGCTGAGTGAAGTGTCCCAGCAGTAGTACGGTAGCAGCCTTTGTCCCCCGGTGCTCCTCCGCCATGCTCCGGACGTCTCTCCCCCCTCTCCTGCTGCTTTGCACTGTAGCGCTCTGCAGCCTCTCCGCCGCCATGCAATCTGCCATGCAATCCGCCTTGCAATCCAGCTCTGCCTCTTAGTCTCCAGCCGACCATTACTCCGCCCTGCTCCGCCCATTGTCTCTCCATTGAATCTATTTACAAAACATTACAGCCTGATCCCGCCCCCGATGCAGCCAGGAGAGACACTGGGCAGAGCAGGGCGGAGTAATGGTCGGCTGGATACTAGAGGCAGAGCTGGGAGGGCTGGATTGCATCGGGCTGGAAGGGTGGAGTTCCGATCACAGCCAAAAGCAAAACGGATGTGTCGGCTGCCAGCACTGTGAGTCCTCCTCCTCCCCCCGAGTCCCAACTTCTCCCTGCCTATGCTAAATATCGCGTCTTTGGCGATATGAATATCGCCCATGCCCGTAGAACGATAGTCGATAGCACATCGACTATCATTCAGCCCTATCTGTATTGGTAGAGAGTTTTTTTTTTCTCTTGGGAGGGTGCATGTGATCAGCACAGGGCCAACCAGCACTGCCTAGACAGAGGGTCAGGGGTCCTCCAACCTCATAGGAAAATCAGAGTACAATGAAAACTCTTCCTACAAGCTGTAACCAGACAATGATAGAAGTCACAAGATTGCTATATACTGCTGGTGAGAAAACTTATTTAGCAGTTTATAGTTACTAAAATTATTGAATTTCCATGTTCTGTGTACTGTGGGAGAACAGATATAGTGAATGCAGGGTTTTCGGTTTAGTAACACTTTAAGCACTTATAAATCAGAATAGAACTCCACTGGTCAAGCAGTTTTTTTAGTTCTGCTTTAAATTATTGTATTTTATTTTATTATTTTTTGAGACTCCTGAAGTTTCACTGAAGTGTCATTGCTGAGGCTCTGTTTATAATCCTAAGTAGTTCTTTATGAATCAGAAAAGGAACTTTACCGATCTGTCTGTGACCTTGAAGTAACCCAGCAGAGCATGCCAGGAACTACTGCATCACTTACTAGCAATTAAAGTAAATTGTGCTGGCAGACACAAGTAATGTGTTCCTCTAACTTGCAAATACATTACAATGAATCATGAATTATGAAGCATACTAAACTTGTGCATAAAGTTCAGATTAGCAATAATAAAATGCATCCTGGTTTTATGCTTTTCAAAATGCTCCATATTTAGCTTCGATCAAATTACTTTGGCAAATATATACAGTAAATAAACAATTTCCAATTGGTACACCCTCTATTTGCCATGTGTGATTATATATGGTATAAAAAGAGCGGCCTACTTTAATTATGCACATCACTCCTTCACTCTTTAAATAACATTTGTCTGTACTGGAAATTACTACAACTTATGACTCCCTGTCGACTTCAATCCCTCTTTCCTGCCAGCCACCAAGGTCAGAAAATGTGAGTTATATCAAACTGCTACTCAGTCACATTAGAGACTACAGAAAATAGGTAAAGTATTTAACAGCTAAGAAATTATAAGAAGTTTCATACTTGGGGAAACATTAGATCAGTCACCCATGGTGAAGAATTTTTGAGATTACGATTTAAAATAACTTTTTTTTACCAGCAAATGTCCTTAGACTACAATTATAAAATAATTTTTATGTATTACAGTGAACTGCTATAGTCCAAAACATGCAGGTTTAAGCCTCAAACGCAAGACCAGTCTTCTGGAATCCAGTTCTGTTTGATTGTCTTTTCTTTCACTTTAGTTACAATTTACAAAGATTCCGATTGGGCTTTTAATACATGTGTTGATTTCTGTAGAGAAAACACTACAAAGCCTTTTACAAGTAGGACCTTTCATTGGACAAAATATGAATAGAAATAATGTAAATACAAAGACGTGCTGGTTCTAGGCATCTTATGGAAACTTTGAGTAATGAACATGCATACTACCTGGCACTGCAGTATAACTGGGAGGAAGTTGTTTGGTATTAAAAATGTAATGTCCCTTCACATTCCAATTGTACCAGACCATTTATAACATGAGGACTAGACACTCTTTTGGCATTAGTAACCAGTATGAATGTGCTAGGAAAATAAGAGAGATTCATAAACATTATCCTCATATTAAATATGAAGATCTGTGTCATTGGAAACATATGTACAGGAGATGCACATACAAACACACACACTTTTTAATTTATCAACCATATTTATTGAGACCAAGGAGTAATAACCTAAAGCATGAGTTAGACATCACTCTAAACTTATTAAAGCTAGAATTTGACTGGTTGCGTTGGGTTTTTGCTTATCAATTTCCATCAAACTAATAAAGTAACACTATAGTCTTTCTTAAAGTGCTACAACACTTAAAGAGGTTATCCACTCTGAAAAAAAAAAGAAATAAAAGTCAGCAGCAACAAATCCTGTAGCTACAGACTTTGTTTTGAAAAACAGGACACTTCCCTGTCCAGGGATCCAGTGCCATCCTCACCCAGGCTAGTTCTTCAGTAGCCTTCGGGTTCTTGGCATTGGCATCTTAAAAACGGAGTTCCACTCAAAAGTGGAACTTCCGCTTATCTGTCTCCTCCCCCCTTTGGTGCCACATTTGGCACCTTTGGGGGGGCTTCACTACTGGGTTCCCTCCCTCAATGGCGGCGGCAGCATCAGACAGCCGATAAAAACATCAGCTGAGGTGCCAACATCGCTGGACTCCAAAAGTGTCCTAATATTAAAAGTCAGCAGCTACAGTATGTGTAGCTGCTGACTTAACTTTTGGAGGGGGGGTGGGGAACACCGCTTTAACTGTGGGCAGCCAGTTGTGCTGCTCGTAGCTTCATAGCCGGCTGCCCACTGTACATGAGTGTGACGCGCTGCACTTTGTGAATGGTTCTGCAGGGGAGCAGGGAGGCAGAGGAGAACTTCAAAACTAGAGGAGAGAGTCAAAACTAGCTACATGCTCCCCCCGGAAAAAAGGACCTGCCAAATGTGGTGGTGGTGGTGGTGGTGGTGGGGGGGGGGTGTTGTTGCAGAAAGACTGAAAGTAGAGCTTCCCCTTTTGGGTAAGCTCTGCTTTAAGCCTAAGTTTCATTAAAAAGAAAAAAAACCCTAGGGAAGTATGTTTTTACTGGCTTGATTGGGAAAATGGTGGTTGTCAGAAGAAGGAGGGTCAACCAGCCTGGTGCCAGTTACAAGTTCCTCGTTTGCACCAAGCTCCTTGTAACCCGTGACCCTGTGGCTTTGTGGCCGGGTATCTACCACTGTATCTGACCTGTAAGCACAGAATTTGAACAAGTAAAGTTTGAGTTTTCTGAAAGGCCTTTAGGCCAAAGAAAGTGAGCCAAATCAAAGGGGGAGAGGCTTCTGATCTTCCTTGATGATCACATGGTAGGCCCGGATGCAGAAACTAGCTTAACAACCCACTGCCTTAAGGGCTAGTAGTAGTAGGTAGTGGTAATGTGCTCCCTTATGGGCCATACACACTATAAGATTTTCTGAAGACTTTTTCCTTCAGATTTACCTTTTCTATGTAGTGCAAGGGCCTGCCAGATTGCATACAAATTGAAAGTGTTTAGGTTTGACCTCATATTATATGGTTTTGGTAAGTCTAAAGAAAAAAGTCTTCAGAAAATCTTATAGTGTGTATGGCCCATAAGGGAGCACACTACCACTTGCAACCCTTCAGTAGGTCCTAGCATGGTTACTGGCCACACGAGGGGCACTCTTCCAACATGCGCAAAAAGGAGGTAGGGATGCAGAAATTCAGAACAGAATGATTGTAAGATGACTGTGGACAGTTGAGAGAGAAAAGTGAAAGAAGGTTGTGTACAAAGGGTCTATATATTCAGGAAAGGGATGTAGACAGCATAGAAAAAACACATTTTGCAAGACGTGACTTGGGTAAAGGTCAGATTTTAGAAGTGACCTTTTTCAGATTTTAGAAGTGACACGTGCTCTTCCTGATGAAAGAATGCTCCTTTGCCTCCCTTCCTCTCACTTGTATTCAGCCAAAACCAATGAGCCCCTTCCATGATGTCAAACCTAACTGCAACACGAAGGACCTAGCCTGTCCAGTATAAAGGAACAGGTTTACGCATTTGCATATACACTATAAGTTAATTGCAGCACTGTCTAGTAATCTCTAAAAGTTAGTACTATTATTAGTAACATTATTGATTTATATAGCACACAAGAATAATAAAAGGAAACAGATGAGATCAACAGAAAAATTAAATCTGCAACCTCACCATTGATAGGCCAATAATGCATTAACCAACATAAGAGAAGCTTGGTCAATCTTTCAGCTGCTTTGAGAAAACTGTATAGTTTCAGAAGGCTCACATAAGTGATGTCATCCCTTTCGAACCACTCTATTCTATCATCTCTCCTACACAGAGGCATACCTGTGCAGCTCTGACACGTGAGCTATGTGAGGAGATCAATACACACTTAATCACACTATGCATGCCTCTGCAATGCCTTGTACGCACTAACTGGTATAATTTAAAGCAGGAGTTCCCAAACTGTGGGTCGGGACCCACTGGTGGGTCGCGAGCTGCATTTGAGTGGGTCGCGATGAGCCGGAAATCACTGAGAGCGGGCCTTCTTAAATTGTGCTGTGCGAGCCTGCGCAAATTACAGAGAGCCAGAACAGTCAAATCGCAATGGATTCAGGACCCCGCCCACGCAGTTTATGAGGCTGGTCTGCATTTTCCATGAGGAGAATACTTGCATCAGTGAGTACGTATGTGGGCTGTTATGTGGGATATGCAGAGCCAGCTCCTCGGTCCTGCTGGCAGCAGCGGTGGTGGCTAGACTGGCGGCGGGATTCTCTCAGCTATAGCGGGCAGAGACAGCAGCCTTGGTGTCATAGGAAGACCAGGTGGCCTGGTGGTGTAAGGAGTTAATGGCAGCTTCTGTGACCCCAGTAGAGGATCTGAAGGAGAAGAGCCGGGACACCAAGACCAGCATAGAGCTCCTCATCATGGAGACACTGGGTGAGGTGTGCTGGGCCCTGGAGAGGGCAAACAGGGGCTTCACCTTCACTTTGGACCGCTGGGAGAGGAAGAAGGGTGAGTGCCACATAGCCTTATATTTAAATATTAAGTGTATTCAATAATAAATTGAAAAGTAGTAAATTGATATTTTTAATTTAACATCCCCATACCTTTGAAATATGCATTATTATTATTAATATTTGCATTTATATAGGGCCAACAAATTCCGTAGCGCTTTACAATATTCAATTACAAGCAAGTGGGTCCTGAAAAATAACTGTATAAAGAAGTGGGTCTCGGCCCAAAAAAGTTTGGGAAGCCCTGATTTAAAGAGTACCTAAAAACTGCAATGAATTGGAGTCCTCCTTTTCCCTTTTGTGGCCTACATTTAAAATTAATAAGACTCTACAAAGTCATACCTCGGTTTACTGGTGGACCACTGCCATTTACGGCCTCAGGACAGGTTTTCTTTTTTTTTGTTTTTAAAAGGCAGACAAATATTTATGATTAGATAATCAGGTTGAAAAGGACACGAGTTGATTCAGAGGAAGGCAAATAAAATACTATGGTCCAGTTTTCTTCATCAGGGGAACAAAAAATCCTTCCCGATACCCTGAAGGCAATCACATACTCCCTTGATCAACAATCTCTGGTGTTTATTGTCTATAAAAGTTAATATCTAGTTATATTTTGCCGAATTCCACAACCACATCCATAAAGCATCAGGTCTTAGTAAGTGGAGAGATCCCAGATTCTGTAATAGGTTCAAATTGGTGGGGTCACATTATGCATTTTTTTTTTAGTGAGCAGTGGAGGAGCTCAGGTTCATTACAGTGATAAGTGCCACTTTAAGCTTCCATACATAACTTTGCATGTGTAACTCTTGTTCCATTACAATCTGGACCTATGCCCTTGTCCATCCATTTGCAATGCACTAAAAATGTTGGATTTATTGCTACGCACAGGCATCTAACCCAGTGCAAGACTCTATTGTACCAAATGAAAAATTCAGCTCAATTATGCAGTTTTGTGCTCTTGCAGAACTGAAAGGATTGCATGACTTCTTATCTGAACTGTGACTTCGTTTATAAAGTATTTATCTTGGTTTAAGTAAAAAACATACTTTTTATGTCTGACTATAAAAGAATGAAGTGATGAGGTATCTTTGAGAGATTCTCACTGTGTAAATTGGAATGTAAACCTTTTAGCCAAATATGGATATTTTGCTTTATATAAAAAGAAATGATGGTTTCACATTGCACTAATTCAGAACTAACTGGCGGAAAATAACCAGTCTTTATTTTAACACTGCAAGGGTCTCATCAGTGTTATGTGGACATTTTCTTTGACATGATTTAATTCCTTTTAACGTTTTTGCATAAGGTCCCTTTCCAAGCCCTGGTAATCACTGTGAATTTTATCTTCTGCCAAGCTGTGCATTAATTTCTCAAGCCAAGCTACACATCTGCTTTCCAACTGTACTGAATGGCAATCACTTTGAATAACCACTGATTGAACTTTGTGCAACATACAGATAAAATTACAGCACATTACATAGGTACAGTTGTAGATACATTCCAATGCACTTATTCTTATCAAAATGAATATCACATAAAAATTCCACATGCACAATTTAGGTTGCCACACAAGTTCAAACAGTTTGATATTTTCTGCATTAAAGTGGAAACACCATCATCTGGTGGTATGATGCCTAACAGCAATGGTTGTCCCATTCCGACCCCTGAAGAAAATTGTTCTGTGGCTGTGAAAAAGCAGTCTAACTGATTGAGAGCTTGGCATTAGTCTGCCTTTTATTTTTATGATGTAGCTCCGGGCCTGGAAATGCAATGAAAGTAAAGGGGTTTCCAAGGCGGCAGCTGCATCACATCTAAAAAGCCCAAGAACTTCAATGCGCTTGAGCAGTTTGCAGCTGCATTTTCATAGTCACAGAAACAATGACCAGAGAAGGATAGCATCAAGCCTGAGATATCTAATTCTTGGCATCTGAAAAGCAAAAAGGGTTACGTGATGACCACATAGGCAGATGCAATCATCAGTTATCAGGTATTTAGATTTTCCAGACCTACCGCCTTTATCAGTAGGACACCTATAAAGTGAAAAGGTTTTGTTTTTTTCTTTTTTTAGTGGACATTGCAGTCAGCAGCAAGTAAGACCCACCATCCTAAATCGCTATGGCGATAAAAGAAAAGGGGAAAAAAAAAAAAAAAACTAAACATCAACCTCATCCCCCCACCCCCACCCCCATCCCCACAAAAGAATCAACTCAGTATGTCAAAGCTGAGGTTCCCAAATCTCACAAAAGTGTAAGATTGCACATCAGCACATTCTTGCAAAATTTGCCAAGTGATGTAATCCTCAAAAAAAAAAAAAAAAACTGGAAAATATTGACCCCTGCTTCTGGCAGCCAGAAGCAGGGGTCCATATTTTCCCCATTTTGTTTTTTGTATTTTTTTGGTAGTGGACTTCAACCACTCGAACCTTAGGCTGATGTTTGTATATAAACATCAGCTGGAAGTGCGTCATTTTGCAGCAGTAGCTTATAAACAGACTGAATGGGGGATCCTAGGATTTGGGGTGACATTAACCAGTTTTTACCATGATATTGCCCAGAATCCTTGGCCAGTTTGTTGACATTCAGCAGCCAGCTGGGGATTTTGTGATGGGAGTAGTAGTGGGGGAACATTGTCAAGCAGTGTGTATTGTCCCTTTAAATGACAGATCCCTTGGTGGGTTGACAACTCAAAGTCAGCAGGAAACTGTCATTTAGTGGCAGCAGTGCCACGTTTGAAAGGAGCACATTGTACTGCTCTGCAACTTCACATGCAGGTTTAAGGCATCCCCAAAGCATGTAATTTAGGAAAGAAATATCACTAGTTTTTAATCATTTAGTTTGTGATGGGGCAAGGTTCATGTAGTAAATGGACCAGCATCCTGGAAGCCCTAAAACACTAGCTGGGGTGTTGGATAGTATGCCCCTTCCTCTCCATCCTTGACACATGACACAACACAGTCACTTAGCAAGGAGATGGCTGCTTAGCTTTGTAGCAACTTTATCTGGCTCCGAGCACTTGCCTAAGGTAGACATCAGCAACCGTCACTTTGCCAGTTGTGGCTAGGGATGCACCGATCCAACTTTTTTGGTCCCGATCCCGATACCGATCTTTTGGTTTGTGAAATCCCGAGTCCGATCCGGAAGTACTGTTTTGTGAGCTTATAACAAAATAATACTTCCGGATCGGTATCGGTATCGGCAGATACCTTATAACATTGTGCATTCAAAATCTAAAATGTCATGGGTTTAGTCTTTAAGAGGTTAAACTTCCCTCCTCTGGCAGACGGACGAAAAGATACATTGTAATCATTGTGTTTACTTAACTGGGAGAGTTGAAAGGCATTTGCAGGAGGCTCTTTTTTTTTCTTTGACAGCTGTTCTCTGCTCCCTCACAAGCTATAAAGAGCAAAACCGGATCGGCCCGTGGATCTGTTAATTTTACCGATCCCCCGATCCAGCTATTTTGCCCGTATCGGGCCGATATCCGATCCGAATATCAGATCAGTGCATCCCTAATTGTGGCCATATGAAAGCCAGCTAGTGTTTTAGGGCACCTAGGAAGATAGAACAAACGAAAACCTGTCTTTGGTCCATCCAGAACTATAGAATGTAAAAAAATTATTAGTGATAATTATTATTTTTTTTAAGTATTTGTATGTTTTGAATGTTAAAATACTCTCTCCCCACTGGATGGTAGTTTGCATTGGTACACGTCCCCCATGGCAGTGCCAGCTACCCAAGCCCTTTAAGCTTTAAAAAAATATTGTAGTTTGGCCTTGAAAAAGCCTACAATAATTAAAAGATTCAGCTTCCATGGATCTTAAAGAAGGTTTGAATTTAGCAGATTTTTTCCTGAGTTTGACAAACTTCCTGCAAACTGAACCTTGCTTGGTTTGTCCATCCCTATTCCAAACCAATCATAATTATTTGTTAACAATTCTTGGAAAACTCAGAGCAATTACATGTATAAAAATAAACAGAATTGCTAAATACAGATGTACTAGCATACAAGTTACCGCCCTAACTAAAAAAAAATGTTTTTGTGAAATCACTTTTCATGGCTTTTTAAAACTAGAAAATTAAAGATCAGTACCTAAAGCACAAGCGGAAATAAACAAACTATAGACCGGATTGAATTACAACTCCAAGATCTTTAATTTGAATCATGATCTTCAAGAGGCTGTAGGCGTATTTTTGGAAAGCTCTTAAACATAGGACTCTGGTGCTACATAAAACCTCTAGAATAAACCTGGTCTAAAAATAGGATACGTGATCAAGAGCCACCAGAGTAAAGATGATAAAGAAACTTTTGACAGCTATACTAAATAAGGGCATTACTACACAAAAAAAAAAAAAATACATTACTTATCTCTAGAAGCAAAGTCTGCCACTTCTGCTGCATTTAAACTTAACCCTTGCCCATCTTAGAAAGCCTTTAGCCAGCAAAGTTTTTATCGCATAAGGAGGAAATTAGGCAATAAACTTGCTTACAGCCTAAAAACCCTGGCTAAACAAATTTCATCTGTTAGCTTAAGTCTTGCTGATTACTACTATGACCTTTGAACAGTAAGACATTCACCTTATGTTAAGTTAAAAGGCATAAAGGATGAATCAGATATAACATGAATATTGTGCAATGAAAGAAGAACTATAGTTTTAAAAAAATCTAGTTCATTAAATATTTAACCCCTTACCTTTAACATAAAGTAAAGGAAACTGTTGAAACTTCTACTATATTAAAGCAGTAGTCAACCACAGCATTTAAACAAACAAAACTCCCCTGCAATGCAATGGCATAATGTGCTAATATGCATAGCATACTAGCACACTATTAAAGCGGAGTTCTAGCCTCAGAAACATTTTTTAGATAAAAATACCCCCGGGACAGTCAGGGCTAGTGCATTTCATAATGGATAGCCTCTGAACTGTCCCAGGTTGCACTTACCTTTTAGAAGAAATACTTACCTTTAAAATGTCTTGTCCAGAGCTGCCAACTCAGGTTTGGGCAGCTGAAGCCAGAGCGTCCTCTTCCGTTTCCTCTTCGGTCGGCCCAGCTGGTCAGTTCTGGTGCAGGCGCGTCATCCCTGCACAGCTTCTGGGCATGCTCAGAAGCTGTTTGGCAGGGAGTGATGCGCATGCACCAGAACCGACGAGGGGGGCCGGTGCAGGCACATTGATTCCTGGGAGCGATGACGTTCAGCTCCGAGGAGTCAATGCAAGCAGGAAGAGACGGCGTGGGCCACGCCCACGGAGGGAGGAAGTGGAAGAAAGGCAAGTATATTTTCTTCAATAACAGGGTAAGTAAACAAAAAAAAACTGGACTATCCATTTCTTTTTCAGGAGATTGTCAGCAAGCAGATGGCCCAAAGTGGTTTTTGAGGCCGGAACTCCGCTTGAAATACTTACCTTAGAAAGAAGCCCTCCAGCAGTGCGCTGTCAGTGCTGACAGGGCTTTCATCCTTACCCAGTCTTCCTTCCGGGTTCACGAGCTTCGGAAGCTTGAATGGTCGAGCGTGTGGGAGTCATGGCCACGACACAGCGCTCTGAAGTAACAGCACAGGAATGCCAATCCTTCAGAGCCCATTCGCCATCACTGGCTGCCAAAAGAGAGAATATCTCCTAAATGGTTTAGGACAGTGGTCCTCAACTGCGGTCCTCAGGGCCCACTAACAGGCCAGATTTTAAGTATTACCTTGGGGAGATGCAGACTAGAATACTGCAATCACTGAGAAGCAAATTGTATCACCTGGGATGCATTTCAGTTATCTTGCAAACTTGGCCTGTTAGTGGGCCCTGAGGACCAGGGTTGAGGACCACTGGTTTAGGAGATAGAGTATTTATTTTACCTATGGGTAAGCTATATTATAAGCTTACTTGTAGGTAAAAATCACAAAGCGGACTTTACTACAGCTTTAAAGCCAAGAAAGAATAGGAGTATATTTGCTTTTGTCTTCCTGTGACCCAGAGCCAGTTGATTGCCTGCTATCAGCCAATAGGGCAGAGCCACTCTAGACTCGGGAAGCATCCTGACATTATTGTCAGGACCCACATTGCTGCCTGATTGACAGCGGACTCCACCTCCCAATAAAAGCAACATCTGAGAGCCAGAGCCAGACATTTTTGTCCCTTTTCCAGGCTAGCACTTTATTGAGCAATGGAGGGGCGGAACGGAGAGTGATGACTGAAAGTCACCGCTCTCCTCTCGGAGCACACCGAGAACTGGCGGTCAGCAGTTGTGCAATTGATCAGTTCTTTGTCTTGGAGCAGACATGGGACAGCTGCAGCAGCACAGCTTTTTAAGATCCCATACTTCTCCTTTAAATAAGATTCTCACATGATACACCAACCAAGACATTGATTTAATAGACTTCTTATTCTTACTTTTAGTAACACAAAACAACGGATAACAATCCATCATGTACTGGTCTTACTTCATTGGAGTGAGTGCTAATATATTGTACTTTAATTGGAACTAGAACCACTTTCTAATTTTACCTATTTCCACATACTCACTCTAATGATCTAATATGCAGGAATTCCCTTACACTTACCAAACGATGGTCCCGTGGCCCAATCCAGCTCTCACACCCAAGCTTTACTGTGGTTAAGATCAGAATCTGTGTACAGGAATTGGTAATTATTGACTGGCTGAGCAATCCATATCACTGCTACATAAAGGTTCCATCCTGTGCCACTACCGCAGCCAAGTACCTGAAATAGCACCAAAGGTATGAACTCGAGTGAGCTCAGAACTGCTATCAGATAAGTATGAGAAGGTGATTTCTGCATATTAGCCTAGTGAGAAGAGGTAGCATAAAAATTAGGTTAGCAAATGGGTCTAGATATTGTTTAAAGCATATCTAAACCCAAAATAAAAATTACGATGCAATATATTGCAGCTTATCATATATAAGATGCGGTGGCTGCATACCTTTTCTATTTTTTTAGGCACATTACCTAATATTTTCACCTCGTAATCCTGCAAATATCACACTTCCTGTTCTTTTGTTTCTACACTCACTTTTCCACTGTATCTATGGAAAGGAAGTGACGAGGACATTGTATTTCTGGCTATATCAACAGTTATTACTCGCTAAAAATGTTCTTAGACTGAAAACAGTAAACTACTGCAGCCCCCACATCTTTGGACTTGTAAGCTATAATATATTACATTTTTGTTTTTGGGTTTAGATAGGTTTCAAGGAAAAAAGTCTAAATAGCAATGGCCAGAAAACACACAGACATTGAGAATTGTTTCCCCTACACCTTACATTAGTGTCCAGTGGAGAAGGGTCCCTTTTTCTTGGTCAGTAGAAATGGCCTCCTTAAACTGCTGGTCTGTGGAAAGAATGTCCCTTGCATGGTTTGCCAAATATTGGTTGTCGGTGGGAGGGAAGAATAATGATTACCTGAACGACAGTTGGGGGCCGGGGAATCAGAGGAAAGAATGCCCAGCTTCATTCATCGTTAGTAAAAAGAATGCCCCGTTATAATTAGGGTCCTTGGGAAGAATTCCCAGTTATATTGAAAGACATTGGAAGTCAAACTGTGCCCAAATGAGGAAGAAATGCTTGGGTTTGACAGATCTTAGAGACCAGAACCAGTACATAATCACAGAAATAATAGGAACTGCACTGCATCCAAAGTCATCCAAGCACACTTACATTTCGAAATTCTAAGTACTGTTTGTACCTTAGTTTCTTTAGATAATTAGCCCCCAATCACATCTGAGCTGACAATTCAGGATATTTGTAAGAATTGTTTGTGTGTTTTTGCGTGCACACAGTTTTGAAGTGTTAAGGAAGTGTTTTTTGCACTTTTACAGGTATTTTTGTTTTTGGAGGAGGAGAGAAGGAAAAGAGCAGAGGTGAACATTTGTTCAGGCACAAAAACCTTTGAAAAAATAAAAATAAAATGTGCAAAAACCCTCATGTTGCATAATTACAAGCACTTCTATTAAAGCAGAACCGCACGAAAATTCCAGGAAACATTTTTTCCCATGCAGTGGGACTGTGCCCGCACTGCATGCGTTACTGCTTTTTTTGTCCAAGGGCGCACTGAAAGGCTATACTTACCTGATCCTTCAATCCTCTGGAAAATGGAGCTCCCCCACGTCCAATGGTGGACTGTTTCTGCCAACCTCACGTCCAGAGCCAGTTTAAGAGCGTGATGAGGTCAGGAACAGCCCATGCACAAGTACACTGGTATGCGGACGGGAAAGAGGCAGCAGGGACCGGTCTTGAGCTCGGAAGATTGGCAGATTGGGTGATTATATCGCCAGTCTCCGCACCCTTAGGCAGTTGCAAGCACAGCCCCACTGCATTTGAAAAATGTTACCTAGAATTTTTCTTTAAAGTCTATAGGGCCACAATTATTGGACACAGCTCATGTATCTTTTTATTCTTTAAGCTTTAGGTAACCGAGTGCAGAGGTGTGAACAGCAGAAAAAAAAAAAGAAAGAAGAAAAGAAAAGAATGGAACTCTTGATTCTTGATGTTAAGCCTAGTTATCCATAGGAAAATGCTTGAAATTGCCCCTCAAAAAAAACGCTCAGGTGTGAATAGGCAACAAATCTCATTCGGTAATATATTTACTTAAAAACTAAAAGCACTTCCACATTTCTAGAAAACAAAAAGTCATAGAAATCCAAAAACCATAGACCCAAATTACATAAAATGATTCTAAATCATATGGAAATTTCCTTTTGTTCAGCATAACAGAGATAAATAATACTCATTACAGCCTATTTTTCAGCAGTTCTTTGAAGTCCACCCTCTGCTTGCTCCATCGATTTCTTTGCAGATCACACTTCACTTTCTATATACTGTAGATTTTGTCATTGCATGGAGTTATATGTTTCTGTACATAAATTGTTTTAGAGCAGATGGTTCCTGTCCTTTAAACTCTTTCACAAATCATGTCACGTTCTTACGGCTTGCTGAGCAAGTCCTCAACTTTGCAATATTCTTAAGATTCTGACAGGAAATATGTAGGTAAGATTTACTTTCTTGCAAACAATTACTGTCTATAATATTTTGTTGTCATTGTTTTGTCATGTGTCACCCTAAAACGATACTGACAAATGAACTAGCAATAATCTTATATGACATGACAAAGCAGATTTATAAATGACAGTGCTGGCCTTACTTTGGCTCATCTTTGAATAGAACTCTAAAGGCTAATTATAGAAAACATAAGTTCTGTAATTTGAAAACCAAAAAAAAAAAATGACATTAAATCGAGTTTTTTATTTTTTTTAAAACAAATGGGTGATCATGGCAATATGTGGGAATGAAACATGTAGAAGTGGTAATATGCAGCCATTCAAGGGACAATTATGACTTTATTTGAACCTAAAGGTTGTGTAGAGAAAAATTACAGAAAAATGAAATTTTCAAATTTTTTACTATTTATTCAAAATAAAAGAAAATATAAAAGAAAAAAAAAAAAAGCAAGGGGTCAGAAGGAGGGGTGTAGAGGCGGGATCGTCCTTGGCAGGCTAAAGGTCCGCTTTAAGTTGTAACTAAAATGTTCAGTCTTCAGCCCCTCACCCCAAAAACCACCCCTGCCCTTATTGAATCTATCAGTTCCTTTCCCTTGAGCGTCTCTGTACTTTTGAATTTGGCACAACAATGCGAGGCTCCACCCGCCCAGCCACATCATTCATTCAAAAAGGTCTTTGAATGAAAATACTACAAGTTCCATAATCCACTGCAGCAGAAGGACCAGTAGTCAATGGGGCACAAGTTCAAAGATTGCAAAAAAAGGAAAAGATTTGATAGAGTTTTTACAATCCTTTCTATGAAATAAAGTTTTAGCTTTAGATATGCCTTACGTTAGCTGAATGTAAAATTATATACAATTCTTTTTTAGTTGTACATACATAGATTGAATTAGGTTTTTATACATGCTTAGTGTTAAACTTTCGAATCCCGTTCTGCCAATGGTCAAGTATGCACGGTGTATCCATCACCATAAAATCCTTCTGTCAGATGGATTTCTGAATATGGAAATTCTTTAAAACTCCTGAGCTGCAAAAGAATATTGCTTGAATTTCCTAACCATTCACTATATTTCTTAACAATTTTATGTTGGACGAAGGAAATAATCAGTAATTCAGTCTGAGATGCTCATTGTTCTGCTATTCATTAAACATGACGCACATATTGAGTAATTATCTTATGCAAAGCTTAAATCCTTCTTTCAACAGATAAAAAGGACTATCAAACATATATTATGGCTTTCCATTTTCTATAGAACTAAAAGCCTATGCATACCTTATTAGAGGCTTGTAAAGGCTGATTTCTGAGAAACGCAGAAGGTAGGATTTTATCGACTATTACCAAATGTTTATAATCATTTGTGGAAACACTGCAATTACTTTGAAACCCTGCTGAGCCAGTCTACGTACATTTGTCACAACAATATCACAGGACTTGACAAACCCTAGAAGCTTTATTGTCAATGTCACTGATAAGCTTGATAAGGTTTAGCTAAAACACCCATAATTTTGGAATCTGCACATCTTTTGAGCCTTTAGTATTTCTGTATTATCCCTAGCTCCTTAACCACTTCAATACCAGTCACTTTGACCCCCTTCCTGCCCAGGCCAATGTTCAGCTTTTAGCGCTGTCACACTTTGAATGATGATTGCGCGACCATTCAGTGCTGTATTCAAACTATATTTTTATCCTTTTTTTTTCTTTTAAGTCAGGTGGAGCATTCTTTTGGTGGTATTTAATCACTGCTAAGTTTTTTATTTTTTGCTAAAGAAATGGAAAAAGTCAGAAAATTTTGGAAAAAAAATAAATAAAAAGTTTTTCTTAGTTTATGTTACTAAATTTTGTAAATAAGTAATTTTTCTCCTTCACTGATGTACGCTGATGATACTGCACTGACAGGCACTAACGAGGTGGCACTAATATGCAGCACTGATGGGCACTAATAGGCGGCACTTATATGCAGCACTGATGGGCACTGATAGGCACTGATAGGCAGCGCTGATGGGCAGCCTTTATGGGCACTGAAAAGCGGCACTGACAGGCAGCACTGATGGGCACTGAAAGGCAGCACTGATTAGCATCACTAATGGACACTGACACCACTGGTGGGCACTGATTGACAGCATTGATGGGTACAGGTGAGCCAAGCGACACACCGAACCACCAATCGCAGTGCTGCATGCCTTGTTTTGAAGGACGTCATATGACGTCCAGTCAATACAATGAAACTCCCGCCAAGCCGTCATTTTGCTGTAGGCTGGGCGAGAAGGTGTTAAAGGAAACAATTATGGTTTTATATCAATTGTATTATAGCGGTGTTCAGCTAAAGGCTCTTGTATGACAGTCTAAACAAGTCTCAAATCCAGTTACTATGTAATGAACAGAAAATCCTCCTTCTTTGTATCTCACACTCTTCTTCCCAGACACTGCTGCTCACAGTGGGAAGGATTCAGCAAGAGGCAGTATTGTCCACCCAGAGCTTAGTGGGCAGGACTATGTAAGGCCAGGGGATATGACAAGCCAGGTTTTTCTGATTCAGCAGTGACCATGCTGACCGCCACATCCCTGGCAATTTTTTTTTTTTTTACCCCCTGTAATACAAGTGACAACTCTGCTCTGAATCTAGGAGGAGTACAACATTGTTGCCACCCCATCACAGACAGCTGCATCAAGTGGACTGGCAGGTTTAACAGGTATTTGTGATACTTTGAGTAGGGACTAGGAGGAAACTGGAAGTACAGATGTAATTAAATGCTGCAGCACATTTTTAATGGGAGACCATGATTCTATTAACCCTTTTGCTGGCAGAGCCATTTTTTAAATATTTTTGCACACAAGCTTAAAAAAATCATTTTAGCCCTGAAGATTACATAAAACCCCCAAAACATTATACAGTTTCTGAAACCAGACACCCTAGAGGATAAAATAGGGGTAGTGCCAATTTTTTATGTTACATGATATCACCGGAAAGGTTCATTTTAGAGCACACAAATGCAATAAATTACCCACATTTTTGATAAAATATAAAAGATGAGGTTGCACAGAGTAAATAGATACCCAGCATGTCAAACCTTAAATATACGTGCGCCCGTGAAATGCCAACAAACTTCAGTACCCTACATTTTCCATTGGTGCCACTTTAAAAGCCCCCCATAGGTCATCAGTTTAGCATTACGGAGGAAGTTTGGTGCTAGAATCTCTCTCACTCCAGTGTGTGCACCAATATGTAACGTGTATCACAATCGGCGTGCGTATATGTAGGGGTGCCTAAAAAAAAAAAAAAAGAAAAGGAGTTCAAAGATGTTGCTTCCTGGGTCAGCAACAAGGAAAGGAGCAGAGCGGATGTGTGTCTGCTCTGCTCCCAACCCTCTACATGGCGGGGCACCCGCTGTGTTGGTCCCGGGGGGGGGGGTTGGTGCCGTTACAAGGGGTGTGTGGAAGCAATTGGGTGGCAGTACAACCGCCTGAATGCTTCCATCTGACAGGCAGGAGTCTGCTTGTGAGATTTACACACCATATTGGTGGCTGCGGTATGGACCTGGCAGCGGAAGGGCTAAAGCTAAACTCCAGCCTTACCTTCTGTCTTGCATAGTTGTACAGGCTTCTCTTCTGTACTGAAATGGCTTACTCTGATTTTGTCTCATTTCCTGACTGGAAGACATCCAGTATCATCAAGCTCTTTCCTCCCAGCCTTACTGTCTCTGGCCTACCCCTTTCATCAATTAAATTTCATTTTTTTTCAATTATTACATAGTAGGTGAGGTTGAATAAAGACAATAGTCCATCCAGTTCAACCTGTGTAGGTGTGTGTGGCTGTAATCATCTCACATAGCCCTGAATGTTCTAATCCTTGAGATGTACGTCTAAGAGTCTTTTGAAAGCCACCAATTCTTCCTGCAGAAACCACCTTTTGTGGTAGAGAATTCCACAATCTTGTAGCCCTAACAGTAAAGAACCCCCCACGTTGCCTGAGGTTAAAACACTCCTCCTCTAATCGCAATGTATGCCCCCAAGTCCTCATGTAATCCCTTCGACTGAACAGCTTTTTTTCTAAGCTGAGATCCCCATTGAGATATTTATAAATTGCTATCATGTCCCCCCTCAGGCGTCTCTTCTCCATGGATAATAAATCAAGCGATTGCAGACGCTCATCATAATTAAGGTCCTCCAATCCCCTAATCAGTTTAGTTGCCCTTCTCTGGACTCTCTCCAGCTCCAACACATCCCTCCTGAGGACTGGCGACCAGAACTGGACAGAATACTCCAGATGCGGTCGGACCAGAGTTTTATAAAGTGGAAGGATTATAGTTTTATCTCTGGAATACATCCCTTTCTTTAAGCATGCTAATATTCTGCTGGCTTTGGCAGCTGCCGCTTGACATTGCATGCTATTGCCTAATCTATCATCAACCAAGACTCCCAAATCTTTCTCCATTTTTGATTCCCCCAAGGGTTCCCCTCCTAACGTGTATTGTGATTTTATGTTGTTAGTCCCCAAGTGCAAAACCTTACACTTCTCCACGTTAAACCTCATTTGCCAAGTCGTTGCCCACTCCGTTATTTTGTCCAGGTCATCCTGTAGGATATCTGCTTCATGCTGTGCAGTTATTGCCCTGGCCAATTTTGTGTCATCTGCAAAAACTGATAACGAACTACTGATCCCGACCTCAATGCTGTTTATGAATAAATTTAACAAGGTTGGTCCCAGGACTGATCCTTGGGGGACCCCGCTTACTACCTCAGACCAGTCTGAGTATGCGCTGTTTATTATGAATTATGGAGGCTCAGCATTACATATGGGCATTAACACAGCTTCCTGTTTTAAGTAAGCCATGTAGAGCACCCTGCCGACCCTTCCACCCACAATGACCTGCCTGGATTGCCTTGAGAAGCACAGAAACCTAATGATGATGCCACTGGATCGAAAATAAGGTATTTAATGAAAATGGAAAGGTTTAATTTTAAAGTTTTCGAATCATGTTAATGGGGGGGGGGGGTTAATAAGGAGCCAGGGAGGGCAAATATAGGCATATTCAACTTGAGATTAACTTTTATAAAACACCTTAAGACCACAAACAGACAAGACACAAGACTTAACTTTTAGAAACACCTTAAGACCACAAACACAGTCACAGAAATATGTAACCCTGCAAATAATAAAAAAAAAAAAAAAAAAAGGGGGGGGGATCTGATATTGGTTACTGGGCTTGCTGAGACATTAAAATAGAATCTCACCCAAAAGGGGAAGTTCTGCTTTTCTGCCTCCAACCCTCATTCCCCCAATCACCTTCAGAAACCTTTTCCTTTAGTGGGTACCTGGTTTTGACAGGTATCTGCCCCCATTCCCTAGGTGATACGAGTGGAAGTTGCCCCTCGCAAGTGCACAATGTAGTACAAGGTTAGGCATGAACGGAGTTAAGACACAAGAATGGGATTTGCATTGTTGATATATGATTTTTACCATGTAATTTTTACAGTAATTGTTTGGTAACTGAAATACCAGGACAATTATACTGAAATGCAGGAAAAATTATACTGAAATACAGGGACAATTATACACAAAATAATTTATTTACTATTACCATTTAGTTTTACTTTAAGTTCCAAAGTAACTGTCTGGCTGCAGACTGCTTTTCTATACATTATTAAAAATCGTTACTGTGTACCAAGTAAAAAAAAAAAAAAAAAAAAAAGTCTAGTCGATTTTATTTTATTACAACTCTCCTTGCCCGGCACTTTTTAACGTGCCAAATAAAACCAACTTTTCACTGTGATTTACGTTATTTGTTTGGACAAGCATAATGTGGAAAATATATTACCCTCTTAAGCCTATGGATAATGAACATGATGTAAGTACATTTTTTATATAAGAAACAGACAACGATGGCTGTATATAAATGAGTTAAAGCAATGTTTGAGTTGCTATTCGAAGTAAGAAAAATAAGCCTTGCCGTGGTTTTATTAGTTTAAAACACATATATAAAAACGGCAATGACTTATCTGCTTGCATGCAGCCAATGTGTGCTAAGCCTAGTTTACAGCTCTGCCAGCCCTGCGCCTGCTCCAATGTAATGGAACAATAACTCCACATAAATCCTACATGCACACACTAAAACAGACCACATAGAAGGCAATTTGCTGTATAATTAAAAGATAAATAATGTATCTAGTGAATAAGAAGGAGCCTGTAGGGATCCACCGATGCTTCAAAAGGCCAAAATAATATGAAAAGTTTTACAGTATAAAAAAAAAATAAAGTCCTGCAATGAACAGCATTTTATGTTTCACATCTGAGATAAGTAAAAAAAAAAAATGCAAGAAAAGACAATATTTATGATAAAGTTTGTGCTATGTGCCAGTCATTTCCCTTCATGATCAATGGGACAAGAAATAAACCAAAAATTCTAAGGAAAGTAATTAACAGCCATTGTTTTAACACAGTTTACATTCTACAGAGTCTAGAGGCTATATAAGACTGTTTACTAAACAGCAAAAGTAAAACAAATATATATAGTTTTACATTTAAAATTAGAACTTGGAAAAAAACAGTCTGTCAGAACCTGGATCTGAACCTGCGACCTCTGCTGTGTTTGGTAGCATCTCTTTATGCTGAGCCACCTGAAATGCTGGACAGCTCCCTGTACAATCCCTTGGACAATCATGCCTTGAATCTTGTTTCTGGTGCACCTTGAACAATTTGCTTCTCCCATGAACTTCCTATTTAAGTCATGCCTTTGCACTTCCCGTTGGCCAGATTAATGTGCTCTCCCAAGCCAATATCTGGTTCTTGTCACTCCTGCTCCCGTCCATATCTTCACTACTATTCATTACCGACTTTTGGCTTGTTCCTTGACTACGCTTCCACTTGATCCCAACCTACGACTACATATTACTGACCTTTGGCTCGCTCCTTAACTATGCTTCCATTTGTCCCCAACCTGCAACCATTTGTTACTGACCTTTGACTTGTTTACTATGTTTTTGCTTGATCTCTACCTGACCTGCTACAGTATATATGCCACTGGATTCTCTTCCTGGTTAGGCAATCCTGAGGACTGTGACCTGGTACTAACACGCATCAAAACCCATCTGCACCATCAGGACTTTTGGTTAATACTGGTTAGTGCTTAGACTGCGCACCTCAAGGCAACCTGCATCATCCACCAGGGTAACCTGATTGTGCACTTATCCAGCTGGTTGGTGGGAGCCTCTCTACTGCTATTGCTACTGGTCTCACAGCCTGACCCCTGACTGTGACACAGCCATTGCAGAAGGTAACCTTTTTACTTATGCATACTTTCTGCTAGTATAAGAAGTCTGTGTTCTGAACCATGCATCAGTCCCACACAGATGTAAACTTAGGAATGGTTATGAAGATCTGTGAAGATCCAGATCACCTGGATCTGGGTGGGTAAACAAGGCCCTCTGCATGGGTTTACTGATTAGAAAACCTGTGTGACTGAGGCCTATAGCCTAAGTTTATTTAAACTTTAAAAATAAAATCAGCATGGATGGTGCTTACAATTCAGTGAAAACTGTCCCTTGTGCTGGCGGTTGCTGTTTTAGTCGAAATCTTCAGTACTCCAAGCCCATACATACCCCCAGAGTGGTTATTTTCTGATGCTGTAGGGAGAATTATACCATTTCTTTCAATCCCCCTTTCATAAAAGTTGTACTAATAATTTATATCAATGAAAAGCAGATGAATGAAAGGTCCACCTCCTCCATTCAGCAATGACAGTAGCCACCAGCACAAGGGACACTTTTCATTAAATACAAGTACTGCCCTTTGTGATTTTTTTTTTTTTTCAATTTTTTATCTAAACTTTAAATGATATTCATAAAGATAGAAATGAAATTATATCTAAAGCTAAAACTTTTTTTTTTAGATACTGTGAAAGCATTAAAACCTGTCAGGTTTTTATAGCTGGGCCCCAACTGCGGAGATGTACCCTTTCTATAAGTCCTGGTGATCATTTGTCACCAAGACAAAGTGAGAGATAATCCAAAATGTTACAGCTGTCACCAAAACAGAGAGTTCTTCCAATGGAGACCCTGATCTAAAACATTTGTCAAAGAAGAGATTTCTTTGCCCTTCCTGTTGGTAGGAAGTAAATAAAAAATGATGATGATACATAAAAGAAAATTTCTCCAATGGAAAAACAAAAAAGAAGGATGGGCTTCCAGGCTTCAAACATTTCTTAGGGGCCATGCACATGGGACGATTTGCCTCATCTATTTGCGTCATTCATTTGTATCTATAAGTGTCTGTACACAGCATCGGGGGCTTCTGGGCATTCAAATTTGCAAGCTTGTTTATGCTGCATGGGCAAATGCACCCATGTGCATGAGCCTTTATTCTATCTATTAACATACCAAAGAAAACATTTTCCCCCCAATTCCAGGTGCTATCTCAGAAAAGGCCAACCAGACAATCTTCCAAGGAATCAGCCAAGTATAAAAACATGTATTTAGGGCTTTCAAGTACTCGAGCAGTAATTGGGCAATTTCCAGTCTAATTGTTTGTGGAAGATTAGGAAGCTGAAACTTATAAACTTTACTTTATGCTTGCCTTATCGGTCAGTACGCCTACTCAAAGTCCAAGTAGATCTAAAGGCTCACCATTTGCTAGAGATTGCAATTTCTTTGTACTATAAAATTATGAGTGCCGTTATTACTTTATTACAATGTTACTGTGGTACAAGATCAATTAAGATAATATAATATACACACACACAAAGCAGGTACTAACTTCATTTTGAACACACCTCTAGATGTTTGCATACCAGATCTATTCTTCAATATGAGTCCCTAGTAGGGTTTTTTTCTCAGAAAATAGGTGCAGGAACTCAACCACGACCCCCCAAATTCAGCCTCTCCCCCCTCCCACACCCTCCAAAATGCACCAAATAGTGAGTGTTGTCCAATTTCACTAACAGTGGGAGGGTATTAAATACCATGAGTGCATTATGTGCAGAGATTGGGGGGTGTGCTACGTGCAGAGTTTGGGGGTGTGCTACGTACAGATTTCAGGGATGCGCTACAAACAGAATATAGAGTTCAGCCTTCTTCCACAGCTGCTTACCTCTGCATCCCCCATCCACATCTCACTTTCACCCCTCTTCAGCTCTGACCTCTGCATGCAACCCCCCCCCCCCCCTTCCCCAAAAAAGCTCCACTATCTTCCACATGTCTTTACTTTTGTTGCTGCATTAGGCTGGAGCACCTATCTGGTTTTAGTACCTCCCTGCACACTGTAGGTGGCTCTACCTCTTCTCATTTGCAGGGACATCATCCAGTGGGGGTGTCGGCATCCGCAATGCACCCTGGGCACCAGCTTCTCCTTTGTCCCCATTCTGCACTCAGTGGGGACAAGCTGTCACTGGTAAATACAGAAGCCGGTCTGTGTTCACAGGTGATAGTGGTAAGCAGGGAGCTGAGGGCCTGAGCCAGAGGTGACGGAACTGAATTCCACCAAGTTCCAGCTCAAAAAAAAGCCCTGATCCCTAGGATTCCTGAATAGAAGGTGTGCCAAAGTGCAAACACCGTGCAATTTCTGTAGTCACTGGCTCCAGCTCTCTCCGATCAATCACTGATGGAGGGATCCCGGGCATGACACAAAAAAACAGATCTGGTGTTGTGGTTATCAACTTATGAGCTAAAGGGGGTCTCAAATGTGGCCCCTAACATCAACAAAGAGTTGCATATAATGATGTTCAGTATTTTTAATGCTTGAGAGCACGGTCAGAAACTGCAGACCTAACAGAGGAAATGAGGGTCAGAAAATGTGAAGAGGATACATTTTTGGTTGGGATATGCTGCAGAGGACCATACAAACTTGGGAACGTGTTACACTAGGCTAATAGTGAGCAATGCTATTACCCTAATCAATGTTCCCACTACAGACTACTGTGGTCCGGGGGCTGCACATCATATACCTAAAGGGCTGCAGGTTTGGCACCAGGGGTCTGCAATACACAGTATGAGTTTTTTCTTTTCTGCTCCAGTTTTTTGTCTTATTTTTACCAATCCAGTAAACAAACACATTAGGAATAGTCATTGTCAAGTGAATACGCACTTGTTTTCTAGAACTATAAAACATTTCAATTTAAAAAAAAAATACTTTAACTTGTCAAATTCAAGGAAAGTTAGCATGGCATACGATACTTTGTTCCAGGCAACAAAACAGAAACAGATCAAGAATTTCTGGTAAAAGATTTTACTTGGTGTATGAATTTTACAAGATAAGTAGTAATATTAAAGCACATAGGAACACCAAGCAAATCTGCAATATAACAAATAACCTCTGCACTTTATTTACTTGTGTTTCAAGAGCTGTCATCACAGAACAGGCCAGGGTAAATATGAATTGATTTACATTCCAGGGGGTACACTGTACAAAGCAGAGTGTCTTAGACTAGACCGAGAACTTGGAAGGCACAAAGCTCCTCGATTACCAAAACTAGCCCTCTGCACATACACGAGACAGGCAGGACTTAGCTAAACACATGTGCAGGATTCCTTCTTCTAGGAGTTTATAATCTATTTCTCCCCTTTTAATACAAGTTTATTGGAGTAAAGAAGTTATTATATAGGTTTCCTGGCCTCAAAATCACAGAATCAAACAGGTATCTACAATCTACATTGCACAGTACCAGTGAAAACCGAAAGCAATGTTACATTGGCTTGGGCTCAAGGTGTATGTAAACCCTGACAATAAACTTATTTTTATGCCCCATGTTTATCTGTTAAATATAATAATGAAAGTAGAACCGTGGGCAAAACTGTGGGCAAAACTTTTTTTTCCATTTTGGATAGAGCAAGGGAGGGTTATAACCCCTGTCAGAATCTTTTTCGCCATCTCTGTCCCATTGCGGAGATTTCCCCTCACATGTTGTCCCTTAGCCAAACAGGAAGTGAGAGGAAATCCCTGAAAATTAAGAGAATTTTTTGAGGACCCTGAGGTCACCAGAACTAGTGTTCCCATTACAAGATTTTCCCTCTATTACTTTCCTGGGGAAAACCCAAAATTTGGGATTTTCTTTTACTTTCAATGATAATGGTAAACCGGACAAAGAGAGAGGGAATCTCCCCAATGGGGGCAAAGACAGCAATAAAAACCTAATACGTGTTCTAATACCACTCCAACGAATCCAAAACTAAAAAAAAAAAAAAAAGTTCTGCCCTTAGGTATACTTTAAACTTATACTTTATATGTTATACTTTAAAGTGGAGTTCCACAAATTTTTTGTGTATATTAAAAGTGTAGTTGCTGAGTTTTAACAAACACACACTTACCTGTCCCACGGTCCAGCGATGCGGCTGCCCGAAGCCTCGCTCCTCACCCTCTCCTCTCAGCGGTGCCGGCATCTCTAGTGTTGGCACCCGGCTGTGACGGCTTGCGGCTTTACAGCCGGGTGCGCGCTGCACATGCAAGAGTCGCGCTGCGAGTTGTGAATGGCCAGGAAATCTTCTGGAACCTCTGATGTGTCCCAGAAGATGGCAGGGAGGGAGGGGAAAAGGAGAACTTCCGCTTGAGCCGCCTAGGCGGCCCAAGCGTAAGTGGGAGCGGGTACCTGTCAAATCTAGGTACCCGCTCCCCCCCCAAAAAAAAATGACATGCCAAATGTGGCATGTCAGGGGGGTCAGCAGTATTTAAAGTGGAAGTTCCACTTTTTGGTGGAACTCCGCTTTAAGTGTTTTATTAGATCTGTTTGATCTGTTCTATAGCTTTTGATCCTGACAGAAATCTAGTGAACTGAGAACTTCCTGTGTTTACATTTGCGAAATGTGATTCTAAACAGTTTTTGTCAATTTCTCGGGCTGATTCTTAACGTACAATCCAGTTGAGGCAGACTTGCATATACATGTTAAAAATATGTTAAAACTCTACTAAGAGATAGTCTAATAAGAAATTGGATTGCCCCAAAATTCCAAGGTACAAATTAGGTAATAAAGAAGAGGCTATAAATAATTTTATGCCAAGACTAATTTTATGACCTAGAATACTAAGGTAATGATCCCAAAACTGAACATGTAAAACATTAAAGGGAAAATAGGTCTGTTTTTCAGACTCGTCAGTGATTGAAAGGCCTGTTTTGTCTTTAAAGTTTTATGGTAAACCAGTCCTTGAGAGTCCTTTTAGTGACACTGGAGCCTCGGAGATAGGAGCTCCCTCCGTGTTGCCATATGTAATCACAGTACCCAAGACAGAGCCTTCCACTAACGACATGCACAAGAAAATGTTTGTGGTCAGGAGTCCTTGGGAGAACTCCTTTAAGTTTACAGGCACTTAAAAAAAAATCCATACAGTGACACATACCAGATGCCAATAATGAAAAGGTTCAAACTACAGTTCTACTCAAAGACAAAGGCCATGTTCCCTTTTTTAAAAGAAAAAGTGACTACTAGCTTTACAGAGGAAATCCTGTTTCTTTCAATACTAAAATATAACCTAAAAGTAGGCCTATATTGCATATAAAAAAAAAAAATAAAATAAAAAAACAACAACAAGGCCTAGTTCTAAACCAACATGTTTTATTCCAATGATAGCTGAAATGGACCCCCACTATGATCATTACCTCTGTTTTATATGATATCTAAAAAGAAGCCTTGTGATCAAGTAGTTGAAAGATAGGTCTGGATTTGCAATATAACAAGTCTGAAAAATGCAGGAAAAGTTTTTATATATCATAATAAACCTTTGGGCCTCTGTGGTCCCTTATAGCCACCTGATCTTAAGTGTGTCTAAAAAAAAAAAAATATATATATATATACACTATGTTGCAGCTTACCAGCCCTTGGATGCCTTTTTTATTTTAATTATTCAGCCCTTTTCCCCCTTATTTTCACATGGTGATCTTGCACTTCCTGTCTTAGAATGACAAGGCTTACCAAGGTTTACTCGCTATAGAGGAGCAGAATAGTCCTTCTAGGGCAGTAACTATATGAGTACTATGGTCCATCTGACCCTTTCCCCTTCTCCATAACATAGTGGGGAGCTGTTCTGTAGTAGAGAGATGGGAACTGATTGCTCCTTATCAGTTCCTAGCTGTCTGGTTACAGCCATCAAGGACAGGCAGGAACTCACTAGATTTGACAACATCAATGGGCATTTTTTTTTTGCAAATATCAAACAGATATACCTAAGCACGATCAATCCTATATTCACCAGACCAAAAGAAAAGAAAATAAAAAAAGTTAATTGGTGAAGTTTAAATACATTTTAGGTAAATCCTGTTTGCTTAACCCTCCTCTTATGTTAGAATTCCGTTACTATCCATGATGTTAGGGTCAGTTTTGACCCATGTTTTAAATCAGCCATAAAATAACCTCTGAATAATTATTTATCATCAAATTTGTTTCTTACCTCTTGGTTACCTTGTTAGGCTTCTTTATCCTTGAAAAGATTGGTTTTAATATTTTTGGTGTGACCCCTAGACCTTTCTTTTGATAGCATACCTCTCATTGTCAAATTTAAAAAATGGTAAAATAAAGTCAGCAACTCTGAAATGAATTTGTCCTATGTTTCTTCACTTTATTTAGAGAAGCAGACAAGCAGAGATATGCCCCTCCCTAACTACAGCTCACAGGGTTGAGAGGGGATTGGCTGTCACTTTTACTAAGCAGAGAGAGTGTTTATGATTTCGGTTTTGGCACTTATTAGTGTCCTAAAATCCTATATTATAACTGGGTCAGAATTGACCCTAACACCACGAACGTCTTAATTTTCACCACAGTATTTTATAATTTAGTGAAAAGGATTATTTTTTCTATTACATTGTTTAAATAGAGGTTCCTGACAAAGTAAAAAAATCTTGATGCAATAAACAAATTTACGTGATACTTATAGACATTCAAAACCTGAAAACGGGTCAGTTTTGACCCTAACACAAGAGGAGGGTTAAAATACCAAAACGTACTGGTTCTTATTAATATTCTGCATATCCTTCCAGTGCTTTATTACATCATTAGTCACCTGATAATCAGGTTGAAAAACAAAAATACACATGCCCATCAAGTTCAACCAAAAGACAAATAGATTCAAAACCTTGCATCCACAGAACCGTAAACCCAACTGACTTAATTATCTCTCACTACAACATATATTCATTACTGTCATCCTGGAAAAAAACAATGCTTTCTCATATGTATAAATGGTGGCCAAAGAGCTGCATATGTGCACAAGATGAACTGTCCTCGTACATCACTGTCAATGTGAAAATCGGAATAGTCATTGTTGGCACCAAAATAGCCTTTCCCATTTATTTCAGTTCTGTAGCCTTGTATAAAGTTTGAAAATTCATATTACAATTCTGCGTTTCTGCATGCAAGTTTTTGATGCATCCCCCCCTCCCCTTTTTTCTTCATCTCAATTGAGAACATGTGTGTTCCGGTGCATTTTGTCACATTCCAGATGCGTTCCATACAGAAAGAATGCAGCATGTTCTACTTTTGTTAACTGCACTGGAACGCACTGCACTGGTGTGAACTGGGGCCACTGGAATCCATGTTAAACACTGTCTATGCGGTTTTGATGCAGAATAAAAATGTCCAATATCAACATTTGAACCAGCCCTCAAAGTACCCAGTACATAGGTATGCCAGAAATTCCTATCTCTCATAATGGTAGCTGGGAGTTGCTGTGAAAACACAGTAGTTACAAAAACTGCTGCTGTCAAAAAATGGCCCAAAATGGCAGTTAAGGGAAAAGTATAGCCAGATCTTTTTTTGGCTATCCGCCTACAGATCACAGGAGTGCAGTTCGGTCTCCACTCCTGTGACTTGTTTTCAGCTGACAGTGGGTGGCTGACATCACAAAGCTGGTCCAGGCTCTGAAAAGATCCCAACCATATGGTCAGGATCCACCCAGAATCCTGGACCAGCACCTGGCTCAGCCTCTCAGGGATCAGCTAAGAGCCTGAGCCGGCTCCTTCAGCTCCTTCCACAGCCCAGCGCTCCTGTGAGTGCTGAAGGGGCAGAGCAGAGAGCCAGTAACTAACAGTCCCGGCTCTCTGCTCAGAGCAGATGGGGGAACTGAGCCAATCAGCGGGGTTTGATCGCTCAGTTCTCACTACAGTGTCGGTGTGGGACAGATGCAGCAAGAGATCGATGCTGCATCTACCTAGGTAAGTATAATGAATTGTTTCTTTAAAAAGCCATACTTCTCTTTTAAAGTAACCATACAAGTATAAAAAAAAATTTTTGTTCCTTTTTAACCCCTTATTAACCCTTGGTTTACCCTAAACAGCCCTAATTAACTCATTCGTCCTCTTCTCCTCTTTATTTGTTGCAGATTTTAATTATAGATTTTTCTAACCATTAATATTTAGCCTTTTTTCATTTTATTCGTTTTGTAGGTTACTTTTTTTTCTAATGTTACATGAAAAAAGTGCACAATTAAATAAAAAAAGAAAATGTAAATTTGTAAATATTGTACCAAAATCATAATTTTGGTGTGATTTTACATAGGACAAATTATAGCATAATATTTAAATATTGTATCATTGCATAATATTTAAAAATTGTATCATTTTTTTAAATTTAAACTAGCACTGATCAGAGTAGCAAAAAACGTTTTCTGCTATATGTTCTGTCTATGGATTGCAAAAAAAAAAAAAAAAAAAACACCAAAATGCAAGTATTGCAAGACATTTTCATCAAAAGAAACCTTAGTTTTTCCAAAGATAAATAAAATAATGACAACGATATTTCCAAATCAATTTTAACTGTACAGGTGTGAGAGTTGAACTGGTTAAAGAACATCCAAAAACTGATATTTCTGATTTTTCTAGTCATTGAAAAACTGAGAAAGAACTATGCTGTCCTGATATCAGCAAAGGATGTTAGCCTCCAAACATCAAAACAAGATTACTGGAATTCCCAGTTCTGTCCATATGGCATGCCCATGTGTATATGTACCATTAAAATGCCTAATGCTGGTATCACTCTGCTTTGATGGATTTTCAATAACGTAACATAAAACAATCATTTGAAAATTCATCGGCAATACATTAAATCCTGTACAGACACCGTGTAAACAACACTGAAGCCTTCATAAAAAAATTGGAAGATGTCCACTCAAAACTGAAATAAACATTTTTTAGTGGCAATAACTTTTAAAAACAGGAATAGTATGCAGAGCAGAACAATTGATCTGAACAGGTGATGTGACCAGTACTTTTGTCATATTTACTTCCTGAGTTATCATTTTAATGACAGCTATATACAATCAATAAATGCCATCATAGGGGGAAAAAAGCAGTCTCTAGTAAAAACTCAGAAGCTGTGGCTGCTTTCCCAGCACGCTAATCTTGTAAAAGATTTAACCTTGCTTTTCAGGATGCATTAAGCTCTAGCAAATTTCTTGATAAAACATTCCGTTAGCACATACATAACCATATGAAACATTTCAAGTAGTTCAGAACAAGTTTAAGTACTCACCCATGACATGGAGTCCCAACGGCAAGGCAGGGAAATCCAAAGAAAATAAATGGAGTTCAAAGTCCCCCATGGTATTGCATGCAAACAAATAGAAAAAAACATAGTTAGAAAATATACTTTATGTTTTAAAAGCATTAAGGGCAAAAACTAAAATAAAATTATTGTAGCTACAAAAACACTTTGTTGCTATTTTACTTACACATTTCATAAGGAAATATTTAAAGGAATCTGGGACCACCAGCAAACATAAGTTGAGATGGAAGGATACAGCAATAACTTTGATGATGGGGTTTATCACTAAAATATCTGATGGAATTAATCTTTTAGGCTGGGCAAACATGGGTGATTTTTGCTAGAGTAATCATAGCTCCACAATTAAATCACAATTAAATCCCTAGCAATCAATATTATTTGTAAGTACTCGTAGTATCGATCAATCACATAAGGTTGGATCATTGTGTTATTATTAGTGATTAATCAATACTACATGCTGCATGCCATTGTTTGCTATGTGTGCAATGCTACTGATTAAGGCTGGGTTCACACATGTCCAGCGCGTTTCTGTTCACCGGTTCAGGTGCGATTCAGGGCTGAATTTTTCCCTAATTCACACCTAAACCAGACACAAAATTTCACAGGACCCTTTTCAAAACCGCACCGTGGCCACCCTCGAAATGTGTGAACCGGCTAATTTGAAAGCCGGTCAGCCCCCTGGCTCTTAAAGGGGGGTGGAGGGCTTCGTATGAGGTGATGACCCCTTTGTGTCTGATGGGAGGGGATACTAAGATGTCCTGTAGGTCCTGGATTTAATGTTATGATCACTTATGTAATGCATCTTCTTTCTCCTAACTTTAAGTAAAGGTGCGATTTCAATCCAACTTGCATGAGTTTCCACAGTCAGTGATGATTTGGGGAACCATGTCATCTGCTGGTGTTGGTCCACTAAGTTTTATCATGTCCAAAGTCAGCACAGCCCTCTACCAGGAAATTCTAGAGCACTTCATGCTTTCCTCTGCTGACCAGCGTTATGGAGATGCCGATTTCATTCTCCAGCAGGACTTGGCACCTGCCCGCACTGTCAACAGTACAAATACCTAGTTTAATAATTATGGTATCCCTGTGCTTGATTGGCCAGCAAACTTGCATGATCTAAACCCAATAGAGAATCTGTTGGGTATTTATCAAGAGGAAGATGAGAGACACCAGGCAAAACAATGCAGATGAGCTGAAAGCAATTATCAAAGAAACCTGGACTAACACCTCAGCAGTTCCACAGGCTGATCACCTCCATGCCACGCCGCATTGATGTAGTAATTCATGCAAAAAGAGCCCCGACCATGTACAGTAAACCCCCGCTCTCCATCGCGGTTCAGTTTTTGTGGTCCCGGTATATTGCGTTTTTTTTTGTAATGTTATTGTACTATATAAATCATTAAAAATGAAATATTTTTGTGCTTTCCATAGCTCTTGCTATGTCTCTCAGTATCTTTTATGTGTTTAAATGAGTTTCTATTGTTTTAAAAGTGTGTTTAAAGACCTTAAAATGCTTTTACACGTACAGTGAAAGTTAAAAAAAACATGCCTACAATGCATTTTAATAGGGTTTTTCTATTTCGCGGATTTTCACTTTTCGCGGCTGGGTCCGGAACGTAACCCCCGCAATGGAGGGGGGTTTACTGTATTGAGTGCATACTATACTTTTCAATGGACATACTTTTCAGTAAGCCAACATTTCTGTATTGAAATCCCTTTTTTTTTAATTGGTCTTATGTAATATTCTTATTTTCTGAGATACTGAATTTTGGGTTATCACTAGCTGTAAGCCTTAGTCATTAATATTAAAAGAAAGTAATACTTGAAATATCACTCTGTGGGTAACGCATCTATATATAAAATATGAGTTTCGTTTTTTTTAATTGAATTACTGAAATAAAGTAACTTTTTGATGATATTCTAAATTTTATGAGATGCACCTGTGTGTTCAGGAACCTCATGTGTAACATTGATATGTTTATCTACTGTATATAAATGGGCCTGGTTCCCGAGAAATCCACAGATACTGAATACGTGATACAAAAAGGTAAAGAAAAAAAGTATTAGTGAGACCCTAGAAACCAAGACTGATTTGAGTGTATTCACAGAATGAATTGCTTCAGTAAGACCAGCATAATATAGGGTCTGATTGGTATTTAGGAGTTACTGCACTTAAGAATCGTTACCTAAGAATAAGAATGATATTAAATAAAGCTGTAGGACCTGGCTGGAGATTAAAAGCAATTTGATTTTCTATTCACACAGACACATTTCCAGCAGCTAATGCTGATTTGGAAAACATGCTGAATTAAAAGTATAAATGCAAACAAAGCAAAGTCACTCGACTCCAGTTTTTACAAAGTCAGGAGGAAGTTCCAACCACAGGACATGGATGTTGTAATCAGTGGTTTATGATTCAAGTAACACCACAGGCCCCATGTGATCCTTAGATGCTCTTTCCCCTTTGTAAAGAAGGATGTTAGAACTTGCTAATTAACATTGACTTAACAGTTCTACAATAATATACAATACCTACAATAAACACCCAGCTAAGCATGGCTCATTATATAGTCTTAGAAAATATATCCAACTTATAAAGATCCAACCAGATCTAACAATTGCTATCGCATGTGACTTCCAAAATTAGAATTTAGACACATCAAGGAAAATGATTGCACCTCTGGACAGGGACCTTCTGTACAATTTCCTTTCCTCAGATCTGCAGGTATTTAGCTCCTACACACTGCATTGCAAGATAAGTGGGGACATAATTAATCTGTTAATGACTTAAGTGCCCAGAAATAGACACAAAAATTTTGACACAGTGCTTTGTCATGAGTTCACCCACTTTCGACAAGTCCACATTTTGAAATCTTACAACTTAAAAATATTGTTCGAGTTTCACTGGCAGTTTTTTGTCAATACACTAACCAATCCATAATCTCAAAGTAGAAAAAATCTACATGGTTTCCAGAATTTAAAAATAAAAAGTCTTACATAAAATAACTATTCACCCCTTTGCTGTAACAAAAAATAGCTCTGGTGCAATCTATTGCATTCAGCAGTCAAATAATTGGTCAAATCCAGTCTGTCTGTGTATAATTAAAGCAAATCATATTTCCAAAATGAACACACCTGTTTGTGAAAGACACTATTATTTGTTAGAAAACATTCTCATTAACTATCCAATAATGGCAGGGATAAAGTTCTGGAAAGCACCAAATTTGGTTCTAAAAAAATTCCAACAATGAACATGCCCCACTTCCAGGCACTATTTAATCAATTACTATAATAAAAATGGTAAGTGCACTGTACAATTGTTACTATGTCAAGTATGGCATGAGTCAGAGAAACCACCAAGAAGACATTTCTAAGTATGAACAAGCTGCACATTTCCAGACGGGAAATCGGATCAACCATTTATATTCCTGAAAGCTCCACAAAAAGCTTTATGGAAAAAGTGATGTAAAGAAACCCACTGCTAATACAAAACCTATGTAAATCTAATTTTCAAGTGGAGTGGCACACAAAACATTTGGAAAATGTTCCCTGGTTGGTCTTTTGTCACCAGGATTCTGGCCTGGATTTCAGAACCTGGCTAAGGATTAACGAAAAGATGGATAGAACCTGGTATGGTTTTAATGGAACCATGCAATTCTAGAGGAAATTCAAGAGAACTTAGAGACATAAATAGTGTTTTAGAAGTTTTAAAATACTAGTCAAAGGGAAGGGAATACATTATCACCAAATGTCACCTCTCACATAATGGAGGCACACAAGAGTAAACCTTATATGTAATACATACAAATTTTGCCAACATAATCATACAACATAAGACTTAAAAAATGGATTTCGACAACAGTCTGTATTCCACCTAACAGAGCCAAAGCAATTTTTGCCATAGAGAGTGGGCAGGTGCTAGCTATGCAAAACTGGTAGAGACTAAAGGGCCATACACACTATAAGATTTTCTGAAGACTTTTTCCTTCAGATTTACCTTTTCTATGTAGTGCAAGGGCCTGCCAGATTGCATACAAATTGAAAGTGTTTAGGTTTGACCTCATATTATATGGTTTTGGTAAGTCTAAAGGAAAAAGTCTTCAGAAAATCTTATAGTGTGTATGGCCCATTAGCCTCAGAAAATAACTCCTGTAATTTGAAGCCAAGGGTAGTTAGCTGTAGAGGGGCTAATAATATGAACAAAAATGCATTTTTAAAATAAAAATTTGAGTTGCAATAAAATATGTTCCACCAAAGTGTTGAGTAAGTTTTGTAAATTAAAGGGTAAGTATCCACATTAAGTCAATTTATTTTTAAGGCTACCACACTGAAAAAATGCAGAAAAGTCCAAAAGAGTGAATACTTATGCAAATGGTTGTTGGTATGGTTAGGAATCCCTGGCCCCAGAATCCAAAAGCTTTGGAAAGAAGTGTTCTTAAGGTCACAGTCAACCAGATTAGTTCACACAGCAGGATTCCAGGTATAAACAAGCAAAGACGGGATGAAAAACAGAAGCCTTTGGCAGTTAGGCTGCCTGCCCCATATGAACTCTATGCTACATTTTCAAGACTGAAATGTGGCTTAAAATAAAAATTTCAGCCGCAGTGATAATGGCCTTCAACACCTGACGTATACGAAAATCTCTCCACTATGGACAAAAACACTAATAAAAACTGAAAAAGATGTAAAGAAACTGCACTGATGACCTGCTAAAATGATAGTTGCCTGGATCTCTCTGACTTCAATATTATATGAGAAGACAAACAAAATATACGGCAAGCAAGTCAGATTTTAAGTTGGTTTGCTATTTAGCACTTTAAGGAGTGGTCATCAATGACATCAATGTTCTCTTAGTACACGTTTCCATGAACTCTTACTAAGTTTATTCAAAACTAAATGATGTCCACAAAAACTAAAAATTTTCTTCTAGGAGTCTGCATGCAACTGTTAGATTATGAAAGTTCCAGCAAGTTCTGTACAAACATCCATGCTTCGATGGAGAGTAAAAGGGAACACTCTTCATGCATTGCTCATGTTATCCACTGTGTTTGCTGAGGACCAATGAATACGAGCAATATGTAGCTACATATATTGTAGTCAGCTACAGCAGCAAATCTGTAACTAGCTACACATTACCAGAAGAAATAATAACTTTTCTGTAATGGTCACAAAACTCTCCTACAAAAGGTGCTGTTTTTACCTTATGCACTGACAACCATTCATAAAGACTCATAAACAGCCTACAATGTGAAAATATACATGATGTTGTAATGGAGGAGGTAGTCAATATAAATGATGTTGACACAATTTGTATGTATAATATTAAAGGCCTACTCGAGTGTGCCTCCATGGTACAAGAGGTGACATTTGTTGAAAATGTGTTGACTGTCACTATGGCTATCGACGTGCGTGACTTTCTTGATAGAGAAAACTGAGTTGCGGTGACCTAAACGTCAAATGTCCAAGGAGCCTGTGGGCCCACTCAGATAGTGCAGTATGATCTTAAACATGCACAGTTGGGATCCGGCTGTGAAACAGCAGGAAGTCGCAGTTCGCTCCCACAGCCAAATTGGCGACACTGGGGAACTGAAGACCAGCGAAGATCCGGCCTCGGTGAAGACAGCGCTAGACTCCCGGGCTGGTGACTTTAAAGTACTGTTAAAGTCAGGGTGGATAAAAATCAGATTTTTTTATTTATGCTTTTGGAGTAAAAATTTATCGAAAAATAGTTTTCAATTTAAGATACAATTATAATTTAGTTTATTCAGCACGAAATGGAGCTTAGTTATGTACCGTGAGGCTGTATAATCTGCAATATTTACATTTTTTGTAAATTCATTCAATGAGTCCAAGCTCTGCAAGCTAAGATAACATGCACTGCATTGATGCATTCACACAATTTCACAGTAGCCATGAGATTAAACAAAGTTCAGGAATATTCCTTTTTCCCATTATTTTGCAAATCTATGAACACTACAAACTGTATGATTAAATCGTTTCTGATATCGCCGTTTTACTAACCTGACAGCTTATCATTCCAAATAGGAAACCTTCATTTTGTTTACAATTTTTTAAGGAGTTGTAAAGTCAGAAGTTTTTTTATCTTAATGCATTCTTTGTATTTGGATACAAAACCTTCTGTGGTAGCAGGCTCCCCAGCACCCCCTAATACATACCTGAGGTCCTTCTCTGTGCAGTGATGTCCTTGAATCCCTCGGCCATCAGGGAATCTCCCATGGCTGTCAAAGTCAGTTAGCCAATCAGGAGAGAGAGGGGGCGTGGCCGAACAGTAGCTCCGTGTCTAAATGGACACACAGAGCTGCTGCTCGGCTCAGGTGCCCCAATAACAAGATACTTGTTGTGGGGGCACTCGATAGGAGGGAGGGGCCAGGAGCAGCAATGAGGGACCCGAGAAGAGGAGGATCCAGGCTGCCCTGTGCAAAACCAACTGCACAGAGGAGGTAAGTAAAACATGTTTGTAAAGTCTCAATTTTTTTTTTTTAAATAACAATCACTTTAAAGATTCTAACTGCCAGCAAGAATAAGTCCTTACATTTAAAGATCACCTGTCATTTCAGATCCATCATGGCAGGGTCTGTTAGCGGGCATCCACTCAACCTGCTGCAGCCATGTCCCTCACCTTGTTGTGTCACTGCCGCATCACCAGCTGTCCCATTAGGACTGAATAGGACTGTCGGTGAGTCAACAGCAGGTCAGAGGAGGAGCCGCTGTGGGACAAAGATAAGAGTGACTCTTGAAAAATTATGATTTAAATTGAGTTGATTAAAATAAAGCCTTTTTACCAGGGATTTAAATTGTGATTTAAATCGACTTGATTTAAATCAAATCCACCCTGGTTAAAGTCTCATTGTTTTTAAACAAACACATCAGTATGGACCATTATTGATTACATTTGCATTAGAATACTGCATCCCTCATGTTCTTGTGGCCTGGTTTCCTGAACTTCCTGTCAGGGAGTGCCAACTCATAAAATTTGTATCATTCATCAAGTTGTAGCCATCATTCATGGGACTACATGTCCCAGCAAGCCTTGCGTCAGCGCTTATGTGTGTCGTGGCTTATAAATGTATTGCAGATGTAAAGATGATGCCTGCACCAACCTGCCCAGTACATGACATCTGTGTCCATTCCAATTTTTTCTCTATCTTGTGATGGAGGTAATGGGGACCTACACTATTCCCTGTTGGTGGCCGAATGTAAACGGACGCACGTCTGCCCACATATGATCAGGTCACTATAAGCAGACTTTGATGCAAACTTATTGTGTTGGGTCCGATGAACCTGAACAGACTTGTATGTGGGCAGATATTTTTGCCACCCATAGAAATATCTTGTAGTCTATTTTTAATCCACGTAATTAGAGGTCAAAAATGAAAGGCCTGGAACACTCATGTGAAAGGGGGCTTAAGGTGGCTCCATAGGACTCTGTAAGGGGAAGGAGCCACCTTGGAAATGGAGAGTGTGGCCTACAAAATCTGGATGAAAGAAGAGCTATGATACAAGAGGCAGCCTACATTTTACGTCTATATTAGATTAAAAAAAAGGGCTTTCGATCTGATCCTAGATCGCCTGTTACTAGTCTGGTTGAGCTCTCCGGGGATGGCTCCCACGGATCTGATCCTAGATCGCCTGTTACTTTAATTGCTGGGGGTGGGGTAGACCACTGGAGGTTAGATTGGGGGGAATTATTTTGATCTGGGATATGGGACTGTTGCCTTGCGTTATGTTTTTGGTTCAGGCTGTTTTTTGATTCATGCTGTATACTGGCTATGTTGCTGAGATCTGTCTACGATTCTGTGCCTTTATTTGTAGATGTGCTTTTGATCCAATCTGCTTGTTGCAATATTTGTTTCTATGTGCGATTTCTCAATAAACTTTTTATCTTGATTTAAAAAAAAAAAAAAGGGCTTTCATATTGATTTTATACTTACCTATCTGGTTGTGGGCAAGTCAATTTTTTGTTCAAGCTCTACTATTCTGACACTTCCAAGTTTAGACAGTGTTTCCCTCTTTGTTCTTTCTTCCTCTTAAGTAAATGACTAGAAGTCAAGTAATGACACAGCAGCTAGAGGGTGAGAGTGTTGGGGGCAGGCTATTCAACGTACCCAGATAGCAGCGGATTTCAAAGGTCTGAACCAGAAACAAGAATTGAGTCTCTCAAAAATGGACAGGCAAGTAATCTTTGGAGTCACATAGCGGCAGGATAACTTTAACGTCATACTTCCAAATAACCCTTCTAAAAATCACTGTATCCCTATCCCCTCAGCTAACCAACAGTACATGGAACAAAGGCCACTTCTATTTGGAAAACCAATCCTCAACATTGGGGGAAAAGAGGTGAATGGACTTCCATAATCGTGCAGAAATACCATGCTGACACAGGGGGCAGTTCTTCTGGATTGGTAGAAGCAACTCCAACTATTAATGCAAGGAAGAAAAGAAAGTGCATCTAAGTGCAGCTTTTTGGCATGCGCATGCTCTGAAACGCATTACCGCCCCCCCCAGGTCATTGCCCTTGGTGCGGCCCACAGGCAAGGCGTGCGTTCCATCGCAGCCTCGGACTGAGTCACTGCCCCTGGTTGGGCTCCTCCATTCCATCATCCTTCTGCTGCTGGACGGCTGAGAAGGATCAAGAGGAGTCGCAGGGTCAGGAAGGGACCCCGAGCCATGACGTTTATGTCCACTTAGCCTGTAAGTGTTTTATCCTCGTGCGCAAAATAAAAGTATTATCAGCTGACCTTAGAGGTGCCTTCTTTTCTTCCTCACCTTACCAACTCTCCACCTTTGCAACATTTAATTGTCCAACATTACAGCTGTCAGTTTCAGCACAAGTGCAGTAGCTCTCAGCACCTCATCAGCAATGACATTTAACTGTGCTAATCTGATGAAAGCTCAAATCTGATTGGTTGCTTCAAACAACTGCCTTTGCATTCCCTAGATAAACTCCAAGTGTTTGACAGAAAAAAAAAAAAAAAAAAGAAGTGTTTAGCAGTAGTATCCCCCTTTTTATTCAGGTCATGAAAACAAAATGTATTTATTTTTTGCTTGTTTATTTTGCCTTGTATGTTTTTATATAAAACCATTTTTTTGAATAGTGCCTCATTAGGAGATAACCTTCATAAAACGTGCATTAATGCAGAATCTAAAATAAATAAAACATTTTATCGACCGTTATTTATCCTGTTTCATGTCGGCGTGCATATCAGCACATCCTTTTTAAGCCGCTCTTACCGTATATCAAAGCAGATTTATGCTATAAAACCTAAATGGAAACATGACAAATAGACATCTGTACAGGGACACTGCATGCCTATAAAAAGGCATTTTAGAAGAAAAATACAAATGTGAAATTTGTTTGCAGAAATGAAAGGATTTTCAATCATCCCCCTTTATGATTGTTCATAGACAATTTACAGCTTCTCTAATTTACTACTGTTTTACTGCAGCCACAATTATAACTCTTATGTACACACTTTGAACCGCAATTCTATGCTTTTGGTAGAAAAGCCATGTTGGGGTATTTCATGCTACAATGATTATGCTTGCATGAATCTAAGAAAGAACTCTTAAGCCAGGAGACCAGCAGCATATACAGAATGTAATAAATAGATCCACACTGCATTTTACTGACAAGGTGCATGCAAGGGTTAACAAAATGGAGATTACCAAGGTATACTAGTTCCAATACCTTGGTTGTGCTGAGCTAGATTTAAGCTTTGCACTGTGCTATCTCATTAGTCATCAAAGCTCAATCACCACAACTGCATCACCAGCTCAGCACAACTTGGATGGCAAGCTCCACTATGTTCTATGAACCAGAGCTGGTTAACCTTTGCTAGGCTCTCCCTGCCCCCTCTCCTTCAACTTACGCTACAAACTGATGACATGAACTTGGATCGCTGGAGCTGAGCGTGACTTCATGTAATACACATCCATGCATTCAACTGCTGATCAACAAGTGGCATTCGGAGATAAAACAGACAATTGCGAACCTAAGATTCTGCCAAGAAAATGACCTACACAACATAGAAGTGTGAAAGCTCATCTGTAGAGCAATTTGATCTCTAACATCTAAGTTTTTTCTATTGTATGATTATTATAAGCCACAAATACTGAAACAAAAAATTACAATAATAGTATACTGTATTTAGTAAACTATCGCTACCTCAACCCAAAATAAAGCTAGCCCCAACCAAAGCTGTGCCTTTTCTGGAGGCTGCTGGTAAGCTGAACCACTTGTTGGCTTCATATATTTTGAGGACCCCATGGCAAGATGTCCCCAGAAGGATTAAAGCCTGGTACACACGCAACGATTGTTGGCCGTGAATTTTCAGCCAACGTCCGATCGGCCGATTGTCGGCTTGTTAGTATGATGCTTCCGACAACCGACTGCGACTTTTCGGCCGAACAAAATCTGGTGTGCAGGCTATAAAATTTTTGTTGGCCGTCAACAGAACGGCCGATTGCTCCTCAGTTAGTACAGATTTCGGCAGACAAAAATGTGATGAGCAAGACTGGGCATGCTCAGAGAAGAAAAAACACACGATAAGTAAACCAGAACATGACATCACTTCTGAAGTTGGTTTTTGTTGGCCGAGAAAATTTGTGTGCAGTCTAGAGCACATTTCAACCAACACAACAACACTGGACAAAAGAAGGCCGATCGGTCGGCCAACAATCGTTGCATGTGTACGAGGCTTTAGACCAGCTTTTCTCAATCGTTTTTCCCCAGAGGAAACCTTGAAATAGTTTTTAGATCTCAGGGAATCCCTGCAAAAATCAATTTATGAGGGGACAATGCCCCTTACATTGGTGTTTAGTAGAGATGAGCTTTTGAGTCCTCCATCTCTAATCTGAGTGCTGAATCCCCACTTTTTTTTGCATTGCAATGAGCTACCGGCTGGGTCACTGCCCGCCCTGCAGCTCACGTGAGCTGTGGGACAGGAAATGGCCCAACTGGTAGCTCATTAGAATTAAAAAAAAAGTAAGAGTTCGAAGATTGGGTTAGAGATGGAGGATGCCAAACTCATCTCCAGAGGTTTTTGAGAAGAATGGCCCCCTTACAGTAGTGGTTACAATGCTGCTCTTACCAATGGCTAAAAAGACAATTGGTGTCATGCTGCTGGCATTGCCAAGTGGCATATGATACTGAACTATCCAAGCACCATCAGAGGGGAGGTCAATCAGCTGCAGCTCCAAAAACCCTTAACTTCTGGAGGGACCATAGTTGAGAATTAGGGGTGCCAATACAAAGCATTTTCATGAGTATTTGTACTCATGAAAATGCTCCGATACCCAAAACTGATACCTATGCAGTGCAAATTGAGCCCATACAAAATAAATATGCTCAAATCGCACTGCAAAGAATCGCAGTTGATTTGAACAGGAATGAGGCACAATTCCTGTCCAGATCCCATGTGGTTTCCAGCACCGCTCCTGTGTGAACCCAGCAGGGCTGCTGTTAGAAATCACGGGGCCCCGTACAGACTACCTGGCAGGGCCCCCCCAAGAAAATATTAAAGATATATTTAGCTAAAATTACAACAAAATGACTATTATCAGACACAAATATAACATAACTCGCATAATTCCTGCTAAATCTAAAAAAAAAACTATGTTAAAATAAAAAAGAAGATGAGATGAGAAAAATATACAGGCTGGGCAGTTGGAGCTCAGTGATCAGAGAGACAGAGAGAGAAACAAAGTTACAAATAAACTCCTGAGCAGAGATAAGTGCTGGGAGGGGGGCACACACAAGGGAGGGGGATTAGTGAGGGACAACTGTCTCTTTCTCAACAGATAAAAGCTGATAGCAGGGAGAGGGACAAATCAGATTCAGGTGCTGGAGGAAGATTTCTGTATTTGTTGTCCATCACTAATCCCCCTCTCTGTGTGGGCCCCCCTGTGTGCTCGGGCCCCCTACAAGAGGGCTGGTGGTCCCCCCCCCTATCAGCGGCCCTGGAACCCAGGCCTGTCATAGTGACTTCAGCCAACAATCTGACCAAAAGTATCGGTACTCGTACTAGCTGGTAAAAACAAAAAGGTATTGGTGCAACCCGATTGAGAATGGATGATATAGACCAGGGTATATTTCTGCCTCTTAGATAAGTTCCTGCTGACTCTATTGATTAGCTTTTTAGCTGTCTGTAAAGGGAAAATTCTTCCTAATGACCACAAGTGTAAGGAACATTCTTTCCATTAGGGTTGCATCGATACCAGATTTTTATTGACGAGTACCTATACTTTCGATCAAGTACTCACCAATACCAAGTACCGATACCTTTGTGGTGCGATTTGAGCCCATACAAAATAAATGGGCTCAAATCGTGTTGCAAAGAATCACATGCCATTTTAATAGGAATGCGATGCCATTCTTGCCCGACTCTCCTTGGCTGCAGTCACTAATGTTCACACAAGAGCGGTGTGGGAAACCAAATGCGATTCGGACAGGAATCGCACCACATTTCTTATTCAAATGGCATGCAATTCTTTGCAATGAGATTTGAGCCCATTCATTTTGTATGGGCTCAAATTGCACCACATAGGTATTGGAGCATTTTCATGAGTACAAGTCCTCAGTATTGGTGCAACCCTACTTCCCATTGACTATCATACTAATGTATCATCAGTTGTAGATGAAATCCTTTTTAGCCCAAGACCGGAAAGTTATTTCAAGGTTTGCTCTGCGTTGAAAAGGTTGAGAAAGGAATAGCTGTTTTTAATGACCATGCCTTGCTCTTCTATTGGACTCTCCAGAATGCAGAAATAACTAATAACCGGGCAGTCCAGCCAAAAGCCATACATTCATTTTGGCCTGGGGAGGAAGATGGAAAAACCAATGTAGGGTGTGTCAATAATGAAATCTGAAAAATGGAAAGTCCTGGCAAATAATTCAATCCACTGATGCCTTCTAAATGCTAAAAAGAAAACAGAGTTGGCTAATGCTGACCTTTAAATTCTATTTTGCTAGATGGAATATTAAACTATGTTATGCCACTGGAGCCAACAAATGCATTTACAGTCTGCACAGTGCTGTAACCTACAGCAACCAGATTTCAGTCTCCTGGTGTCCGATCAGAGGCAGATGACCGGTTGTAGTAGGTTATGAAACAGCACACATCGTCATTGCTCTTTGTCTTACTGAGAAAAACCAGACTGTTGATCCTGAGAAAACTGATCAGCACAAATCTACATTCACCCTATACCTCTCTCATATACTAATCATGAATGAAGGATGAATAGGATTTTTATAGCTTGAATCATCTTCCTAGATATTTTATAGCAAGAGGACTGTGAACGGATTTGCAAAAATCCATACCCACCGTCATCAACCAGATTACATATCTATCTCACGTTTAATGTATATTGCCAAGACTTGACCTGAATCCCTACAGAAGCACATAGTAGATCATAGCTGGAATAAGCAAGTAAAAAGTGACATATCCAATTCTATCCTGTCTGACACTCCAATATACCTGCCACTCCGGGTGACAGATATCCTACTATGTAGTCTACCAATTATATCCATTCAAAATGCTTGCTACTTATTCTTGTAACTTGACACTGACAGGGGCACTAACATTCTACATAAATGGGACCATCAAATCAGACATGTTTCCTAATGGAAACCTTGAGATAGGAAGAGCAGCACTTATCCCTTTGCAAAATAAATAAATAAATAAATGTCACCTGCTGCTGGTCCAGGGATGAGCTGTGTATAACATGACAGGCATGCAAACTAGCATTTAAATGTGTGCATTGATTTGTATAGTGTACCTTCACTCAGGACATAACACCTACACAGCAGGATCCCAGTGCATAGCATTGCAGATGGGCTACCTGTCATGGAACTTCCACCAAGGATCGCAGATGATCAACAAATGCTAGGCTGAGCTAGAATGAATGCTAACATGAAATGTGGGTGTCACAGGTGATGAATGCATAGAGCACAGGAGTGAGGGACAGGTACATCTGTTGCATCCAGCAGTGATCAGTGTGACAATCAATGTCACTGGGAGTAAAAGGAAATCAAACTTCCTCCATGGGGCTGTAGTTGAAGTTGTGAGCAGTGCAGCTGATTAGATGTATGGGGAGCAATCACCGACTCGCCTGCAGTACATTCCCAGGCAGACATGCCGGTGACAGCGCCGGCCGGGACACCTCCATCTGCAGAGAGGCTTCCCACTGCATACATTAACCCAGCCAGCGCCGACTGACAGTGCAACGCATTGCGGAAAGCCCTGAGGTCAGGATCGGCACAAGTTCCATTCTACACTCCGATCTGTCAGCAGAGAACAGGGAACTAACCTGAGCGGACAGGGTGCTAGGTGGTGTCAGCAGTGCGGTCCGGACACATCGGAGGAGGGATGACAGCGGATCGCACAGGTCCACGCTCCTCACTGTCACACCTGCAAAGCTGCGCAACCCAGTGTGGAGCTCATACCCCCCTCCCTGTCCCTACTCACAGCTCCTCCCACCTCACATCCTCATTGGCTGCACCGAGGCTTTCTGAAAGGATTGGGGTTAATGAGCTGCCTGCTGCTCTGAGCGGACCATAGACTATGGCATATGCTGTGTAAGAGCAGGAGGTACCAGGACATCAATATAATCCTGGGAGGGCAGATTGGAATCTACAGGCATTTATTACTCATCATTATACCTCCAACATATGACTATTACAGAGATCTGTAATGGGAGAAAAGGAGGTACCATGACTTCTATATAATACTAGAAGAACAGGAGGTATCATGACTTCTATGTAATACTAGAAGAACAGGAGGTACCATGACCTCTATATAATACTAGAAGAGCAGGAGGTATCATGACTTCTATATAATACTAGAAAACAGGAGGTATCATGACTTCTATATAATACTAGAAGAGCAGGAGGTACCATGACTTCTATATAATACTAGAAGAACAGGAGGTATCATGACTTCTATATAATACTAGAAGAGCAGGAGGTATCATGACTTCTATATAATACTAGAAGAACAGGAGGTACCATGACTTCTATATAATACTAGAAGAGCAGGAGGTACCATGACTTCTATATAATACTAGAAGAGCAGGAGGTATCATGACTTCTATATAATACTAGAAGAACAGGAGGTACCATGACTTTCTATATAATACTAGAAGAACAGGAGGTATCATGACTTCTATATAATACTAGAAGAACAGGAGGTACCATGACTTCTATATAATACTAGAAGAACAGGAGGTATCATGACTTCTATATAATACTAGAAGAGCAGGAGGTACCATGACTTCTATATAATACTAGAAGAGCAGGAGGTACCATGATTTCTTTATAATACTAGGAGAGCAGGAGGTACCATGACTTTCTATATAATACTAGAAGAACAGCAGGTACCATGACTTCTATATAATACTAGAAGAGCAGGAGGTACCATGACTTCTATATAATACTAGAAGAGCAGGAGGTATCATGACTTCTATATAATGCTAGAAGAACAGGAGGTACCATGACTTTCTATATAATACTAGAAAACAGGAGGTACCATGATTTCTATATAATACTAGAAGAACAGGAGGTACCATGACTTCTATATAATACTAGAAAACAGGAGGTACCATGATTTCTATATAATACTAGAAGAACAGGAGGTATCATGATTTCTATATAATACTAGAAGAACAGGAGGTACCATGACTTCTATATAATACTAGAAGAGCAGGAGGTACCATGACTTCTATAAAATACTAGAAGAACAGGAGGTATCATGACTTCTATATAATACTAGAAGAACAGGAGGTACCATGACTTCTAAATAATACTAGAAGAGCAGGAGGTACCATGACTTCTATATAATACTAGAAAACAGGAGGTACCATGACTTCTATATAATACTAGAAGAACAGGAGGTACCATGACTTCTATATAATACTAGAAGAACAGGAGGTACCATGACTTCTATATAATACTAGAAGAACAGGAGGTATCATGACTTCTATATAATACTAGAAGAACAGGAGGTACCATGACTTCTATATAATACTAGAAGAACAGGAGGTACCATGACTTCTATATAATACTAGAAGAACAGGAGGTACCATGACTTTCTATATAATACTAGAAGAGCAGGAGATACCATGACTTCTATATAATACTAGAAGAGCAGGAGGTACCATGACTTCTATAAAATACTAGAAGAACAGGAGGTATCATGACTTCTATATAATACTAGAAGAACAGGAGGTACCATGACTTCTAAATAATACTAGAAGAGCAGGAGGTACCATGACTTCTATATAATACTAGAAAACAGGAGGTACCATGACTTCTATATAATACTAGAAGAACAGGAGGTACCATGACTTCTATATAATACTAGAAGAACAGGAGGTACCATGACTTTCTATATAATACTAGAAGAGCAGGAGATACCATGACTTCTATATAATACTAGAAGAACAGGAGGTATCATGACTTCTATATAATACTAGAAGAACAGGAGGTACCATGACTTCTATATAATACTAGAAGAGCAGGAGGTACAATGACTTCTATATAATACTAGAAGAACAGGAGGTACCATGACTTCTATATAATACTAGAAGAACAGGAGGTACCATGACTTCTATAAAATACTAGAAGAACAGGAGGTACCATGACTTCTATATAATACTAGAAGAGCAGGAGGTATCATGACTTCTATATAATACTAGAAGAACAGGAGGTACCATGACTTCTATATAATACTAGAAGAGCAGGAGGTACCATGACTTCTATATAATACTAGAATAGCAGGAGGTACCATGACTTCTATATAATACTAGAAGAGCAGGAGGTACCATGACTTCTATATAATACTAGAAGAACAGGAGGTACAATGACTTCTATATAATACTAGAAGAACAGGAGGTACCATAACTTCTATATAATACTAGAAGAGCAGGAGGTACCATGACTTCTATATAATACTAGAAGAGCAGGAGGTACCATGACTTCTATATAATGCTAGAAGAACAGGAGGTACAATGACTTCTATATAATACTAGAAGAACAGGAGGTACCATGATTTCTATATAATACTAGAAAACAGGAGGTACCATGATTTCTATATAATACTAGAAGAGCAGGAGGTACCATGATTTCTATATAATACTAGAAGAGCAGGAGGTACCATGACTTTCTATATAATACTAGAAGAGCAGGAGATACCATGACTTCTATATAATACTAGAAGAACAGGAGGTATCATGACTTCTATATAATACTAGAAGAACAGGAGGTACCATGATTTCTATATAATACTAGAAAACAGGAGGTACCATGATTTCTATATAATACTAGAAGAGCAGGAGGTACCATGACTTTCTATATAATACTAGAAGAGCAGGAGGTACCATGACTTCTATATAATACTAGAAGAACAGGAGGTATCATGACTTCTATATAATACTAGAAGAGCAGGAGGTACCATGACTTCTATATAATACTAGAAGAACAGGAGGTACCATGACTTCTATATAATACTAGAAGAACAGGAGGTACCATGACTTCTATATAATACTAGAAGAACAGGAGGTACCATGACTTCTATATAATACTAGAAGAACAGGAGGTACCATGACTTTTATATAATACTAGAAGAGCAGGAGGTACAATGACTTCTATATAATAATAGAAGAACAGGAGGTACCATGACTTCTATATAATACTAGAAGAACAGGAGGTACCATGACTTCTATATAATACTAGAAGAGCAGGAGGTATCATGACTTCTATATAATACTAGAAGAACAGGAGGTACAATGACTTCTATATAATACTAGAAGAACAGGAGGTACCATGACTTCTATATAATACTAGAAGAGCAGGAGGTACCATGACTTCTATATAATACTAGAAGAACAGGAGGTACAATGACTTCTATATAATACTAGAAGAACAGGAGGTACAATGACTTCTATATAATACTAGAAGAGCATGAGGTACCATGACTTCTATATAATACTAGAAGAGCAGGAGGTACCATGAGTTCTATATAATACTAGAAGAGCAGGAGGTACCACGACTTTCTATATAATACTAGAAGAGCAGGAGGTATCATGACTTCTATATAATACTAGAAGAACAGGAGGTATCATGACTTCTATATAATACTAGAAGAACAGGAGGTACCATGATTTCTATATAATACTAGAAAACAGGAGGTACCATGATTTCTATATAATACTAGAAGAGCAGGAGGTACCATGACTTTCTATATAATACTAGAAGAGCAGGAGGTACCATGACTTCTATATAATACTAGAAGAACAGGAGGTATCATGACTTCTATATAATACTAGAAGAACAGGAGGTACCATGATTTCTATATAATACTAGAAAACAGGAGGTACCATGATTTCTATATAATACTAGAAGAGCAGGAGGTACCATGACTTTCTATATAATACTAAAAGAGCAGGAGGTACCATGACTTCTATATAATACTAGAAGAACAGGAGGTATCATGACTTCTATATAATACTAGAAGAACAGGAGGTACCATGACTTCTATATAATACTAGAAGAACAGGAGGTACCATGACTTCTATGTAATACTAGAAGAACAGGAGGTACCATGACCTCTATATAATACTAGAAGAACAGGAGGTACCATGACTTCTATATAATACTAGAAGAGCAGGAGGTATCATGACTCTCTATATAATACTAGAAGAACAGGAGGTATCATGATTGCTATATAATACTAGAAGAACAGGAGATACCATGACTTCTATATAATACTAGAAGAGCAGGAGGTACCATGACTTCTATATAATACTAGAATAGCAGGAGGTACCATGCCTTTCTATATAATACTAGAAGAGCAGGAGGTATCATGACTTCTATATAATACCAGAAGAGCAGGAGGTACCATGACTTCTATATAATACTAGAAGAACAGGAGGTACCATGACTTCTATATAATACTAGAAGAACAGGAGGTACCATGACTTCTCTATAATACTAGAAGAGCAGGAGGTACCATGACTTCTATATAATACTAGAAGAGCAGGAGGTACCATGACTTCTATATAATACTAGAAGAACAGGAGGTACCATGACTTCTATATAATACTAGAAGAGCAGGAGGTATCATGACTCTCTATATAATACTAGAAGAACAGGAGGTATCATGATTGCTATATAATACTAGAAGAACAGGAGATACCATGACTTCTATATAATACTAGAAGAGCAGGAGGTACCATGACTTCTATATAATACTAGAAAACAGGAGGTACCATGACTTTCTATATAATACTAGAAAACAGGAGGTATCATGACTTCTAAATAATAATACTAGAAGAGCAGGAGGTATCATGACTTCTATATAATACTAGAAGAGCAGGAGGTACCATGACTTCTATATAATACTAAAAAACAGGAGGTATCATGACTTATATATAATACTAGAAGAGCAGGAGGTATCATGACTTCTATATAATACTAGAAAACAGGAGGTATCATGACTTCTATATAATACTAGAAGAGCAGGAGGTATCATGACTTCTATATAATACTAGAAAACAGGAGGTATCATGACTTCTATATAATACTAGAAGAGCAGGAGGTATCATGACTTTCTATATAATACTAGAAGAGCAGGAGGTATCATGACTTCTATATAATACTAGAAGAGCAGGAGGTACCATGACTTCTATATAATACTAGAACAGGAGGTACCATGACTTCTATATAATACTAGAATAGCAGGAGGTACCATGCCTTTCTATATAATACTAGAAGAGCAGGAGGTATCATGACTTCTATATAATACTAGAAGAGCAGGAGGTACCATGACTTCTATATAATACTAGAAGAACAGGAGGTACCATGACTTCTATATAATACTAGAAGAACAGGAGGTACCATGACTTCTCTATAATACTAGAAGATCAGGAGGTACCATGACTTCTATATAATACTAGAAGAGCAGGAGGTACCATGACTTCTATATAATACTAGAAGAACAGGAGGTACCATGACTTCTATATAATACTAGAAGAGCAGGAGGTACCATGACTTCTATATAATACTAGAAGAACAGGAGGTATCATGATTTCTATATAATACTAGAAGAACAGGAGATACCATGACTTCTATATAATACTAGAAGAACAGGAGGTACCATGACTTCTATATAATACTAGAAAACAGGAGGTACCATGACTTTCTATATAATACTAGAAAACAGGAGGTATCATGACTTCTATATAATAATACTAGAAGAGCAGGAGGTATCATGACTTCCATATAATACTAGAAGAGCAGGAGGTACCATGACTTCTATATAATACTAGAAAACAGGAGGTATCATGACTTATATATAATACTAGAAGAGCAGGAGGTATCATGACTTCTATATAATACTAGAAAACAGGAGGTATCATGACTTCTATATAATACTAGAAGAGCAGGAGGTATCATGACTTCTATATAATACTAGAAAACAGGAGGTATCATGACTTCTATATAATACTAGAAGAGCAGGAGGTATCATGACTTTCTATATAATACTAGAAGAGCAGGAGGTATCATGACTTCTATATAATACTAGAAGAGCAGGAGGTACCATGACTTCTATATAATACTAGAACAGGAGGTACCATGACTTCTATATAATACTAGAAGAACAGGAGGTACCATGACTTCTATATAATACTAGAACAGGAGGTACCATGACTTCTATATAATACTAGAAGAACAGGAGGTACCATGACTTTCTATATAATACTAGAAGAGCAGGAGGTACCATGACTTCTATATAATACTAGAACATGAGGTACCATGACTTCTATATAATACTAGAAGAACAGGAGGTATCATGACTTCTATATAATACTAGAAGAACAGGAGGTACCATGACTTCTATATAATACTAGAAGAGCAGGAGGTACCATGACTTCTATATAATACTAGAAAAACAGGAGGTATCATGATTTCTATATAATACTACAAGAACAGGAGATACCATGACTTCTATATAACACTAGAACAGGAGGTACCATGACTTCTATATAATACTAGAAAACAGGAGGTACCATGACTTCTATATAATACTAGAAGAACAGGAGATACCATGACTTCTATATAATACTAGAAAACAGGAGGTACCATGACTTCTATATAATACTAGAAGAGCAGGAGGTACCATGACTTCTATATAATACTAGAAGAGCAGGAGGTACCATGACTTCTATATAATACTAGAAGAACAGGAGGTATCAAGATTTCTATATAATACTAGAAGAACAGGAGGTACCATGACTTCTATATAATACTAGAAAACAGGAGGTACCATGACTTCTATATAATACTAGAAGAGCAGGAGGTACCATGACTTCTATATAATACTAGAAGAGCAGGAGGTACCATGACTTCTATATAATACTAGAAGAGCAGGAGGTACCATGACTTCTATATAATACTAGAAGAGCAGGAGGTACCATGACTTCTATATAATACTAGAAGAGCAGGAGGTACCATGACTTCTATATAATACTAGAAAACAGGAGGTACCATGACTTCTATATAATACTAGAAGAACAGGAGGTACCATGACTTCTATATAATACTAGAAAACAGGAGGTATCATGACTTCTATATAATACTAGAAGAGCAGGAGGTACCATGACTTCTATATAATACTAGAAGAACAGGAGGTACCATGACTTATATATAATTCTAGAAGAACAGGAGGTACCATGACTTCTATATAATACTAGAAGAGCAGGAGGTACCATGACTTCTATATAATACTAGAAGAGCAGGAGGTACCATGCCTTTCTATATAATACTAGAAGAGCAGGAGGTATCATGACTTCTATATAATACCAGAAGAGCAGGAGGTACCATGACTTCTATATAATACTAGAAGAACAGGAGGTACCATGACTTCTATAAAATACTAGAAGAACAGGAGGTACCATGACTTCTCTATAATACTAGAAGAGCAGGAGGTACCATGACTTCTATATAATACTAGAAGAGCAGGAGGTACCATGACTTCTATATAATACTAGAAGAACAGGAGGTACCATGACTTCTATATAATACTAGAAGAGCAGGAGGTACCATGACTTCTATATAATACTAGAAGATCAGGAGGTATCATGATTGCTATATAATACTAGAAGAACAGGAGATACCATGACTTCTATATAATACTAGAAGAGCAGGAGGTACCATGACTTCTATATAATACTAGAAAACAGGAGGTACCATGACTTTCTATATAATACTAGAAAACAGGAGGTATCATGACTTCTATATAATAATACTAGAAGAGCAGGAGGTATCATGAATTCTATATAATACTAGAAGAGCAGGAGGTACCATGACTTCTATATAATACTAGAAAACAGGAGGTATCATGACTTATATATAATACTAGAAGAGCAGGAGGTATCATGACTTCTATATAATACTAGAAAACAGGAGGTATCATGACTTCTATATAATACTAGAAGAGCAGGAGGTATCATGACTTCTATATAATACTAGAAAACAGGAGGTATCATGACTTCTATATAATACTAGAAGAGCAGGAGGTATCATGACTTTCTATATAATACTAGAAGAGCAGGAGGTATCATGACTTCTATATAATACTAGAAGAGCAGGAGGTACCATGACTTCTATATAATACTAGAACAGGAGGTACCATGACTTCTATATAATACTAGAAGAACAGGAGGTACCATGACTTCTATATAATACTAGAACAGGAGGTACCATGACTTCTATATAATACTAGAAGAACAGGAGGTACCATGACTTTTTATATAATACTAGAAGAGCAGGAGGTACCATGACTTCTATATAATACTAGAACATGAGGTACCATGACTTCTATATAATACTAGAAGAACAGGAGGTATCATGACTTCTATATAATACTAGAAGAACAGGAGGTACCATGACTTCTATATAATACTAGAAGAGCAGGAGGTACCATGACTTCTATATAATACTAGAAGAACAGGAGGTATCATGATTTCTATATAATACTAGAAGAACAGGAGATACCATGACTTCTATATAATACTAGAAAACAGAAGGTACCATGACTTCTATATAATACTAGAAGAGCAGGAGGTACCATGACTTCTATATAATACTAGAAGAGCAGGAGGTACCATGACTTCTATATAATACTAGAAGAACAGGAGGTATCAAGATTTCTACATAATACTAGAAGAACAGGAGGTACCATGACTTCTATATAATACTAGAAAACAGGAGGTACCATGACTTCTATATAATACTAGAAGAGCAGGAGGTACCATGACTTCTATATAATACTAGAAGAGCAGGAGGTACCATGACTTCTATATAATACTAGAAGAGCAGGAGGTACCATGACTTCTATATAATACTAGAAGAGCAGGAGGTACCATGACTTCTATATAATACTAGAAGAGCAGGAGGTACCATGACTTCTATATAATACTAGAAAACAGGAGGTACCATGACTTCTATATAATACTAGAAGAACAGGAGGTACCATGACTTCTATATAATACTAGAAAACAGGAGGTATCATGACTTCTATATAATACTAGAAGAGCAGGAGGTACCATGACTTCTATATAATACTAGAAGAGCAGGAGGTACCATGACTTCTATATAATACTAGAAGAACAGGAGGTACCATGACTTCTATATAATACTAGAAGAGCAGGAGGTACCATGACTTCTATATAATACTAGAAGAACAGGAGGTATCATGATTGCTATATAATACTAGAAGAACAGGAGATACCATGACTTCTATATAATACTAGAAGAGCAGGAGGTACCATGACTTCTATATAATACTAGAAAACAGGAGGTACCATGACTTTCTATATAATACTAGAAAACAGGAGGTATCATGACTTCTATATAATAATACTAGAAGAGCAGGAGGTATCATGACTTCTATATAATACTAGAAGAGCAGGAGGTACCATGACTTCTATATAATACTAGAAAACAGGAGGTATCATGACTTCTATATAATACTAGAAGAGCAGGAGGTATCATGACTTCTATATAATACTAGAAAACAGGAGGTATCATGACTTCTATATAATACTAGAAGAGCAGGAAGTATCATGACTTTCTATATAATACTAGAAGAGCAGGAGGTATCATGACTTCTATATAATACTAGAAGAGCAGGAGGTACCATGACTTCTATATAATACTAGAACAGGAGGTACCATGACTTCTATATAATACTAGAATAGCAGGAGGTACCATGCCTTTCTATATAATACTAGAAGAGCAGGAGGTATCATGACTTCTATATAATACTAGAAGAGCAGGAGGTACCATGACTTCTATATAATACTAGAAGAACAGGAGGTACCATGACTTCTATATAATACTAGAAGAACAGGAGGTACCATGACTTCTATATAATACTAGAAGAGCAGGAGGTACCATGACTTCTATATAATACTAGAAGAACAGGAGGTACCATGACTTCTATATAATACTAGAAGAGCAGGAGGTACCATGACTTCTATATAATACTAGAAGAACAGGAGGTATCATGATTTCTATATAATACTAGAAGAACAGGAGATACCATGACTTCTATATAATACTAGAAGAGCAGGAGGTACCATGACTTCTATATAATACTAGAAAACAGGAGGTACCATGACTTTCTATATAATACTAGAAAACAGGAGGTATCATGACTCCTATATAATAATACTAGAAGAGCAGGAGGTATCATGAATTCTATATAATACTAGAAGAGCAGGAGGTACCATGACTTCTATATAATACTAGAAAACAGGAGGTATCATGACTTATATATAATACTAGAAGAGCAGGAGGTATCATGACTTCTATATAATACTAGAAAACAGGAGGTATCATGACTTCTATATAATACTAGAAGAGCAGGAGGTATCATGACTTCTATATAATACTAGAAAACAGGAGGTATCATGACTTCTATATAATACTAGAAGAGCAGGAGGTATCATGACTTTCTATATAATACTAGAAGAGCAGGAGGTATCATGACTTCTATATAATACTAGAAGAGCAGGAGGTACCATGACTTCTATATAATACTAGAACAGGAGGTACCATGACTTCTATATAATACTAGAAGAACAGGAGGTACCATGACTTCTATATAATACTAGAACAGGAGGTACCATGACTTCTATATAATACTAGAAGAACAGGAGGTACCATGACTTTTTATATAATACTAGAAGAGCAGGAGGTACCATGACTTCTATATAATACTAGAACATGAGGTACCATGACTTCTATATAATACTAGAAGAACAGGAGGTATCATGACTTCTATATAATACTAGAAGAACAGGAGGTACCATGACTTCTATATAATACTAGAAGAGCAGGAGGTACCATGACTTCTATATAATACTAGAAGAACAGGAGGTATCATGATTTCTATATAATACTAGAAGAACAGGAGATACCATGACTTCTATATAATACTAGAAAACAGAAGGTACCATGACTTCTATATAATACTAGAAGAGCAGGAGGTACCATGACTTCTATATAATACTAGAAGAGCAGGAGGTACCATGACTTCTATATAATACTAGAAGAACAGGAGGTATCAAGATTTCTATATAATACTAGAAGAACAGGAGGTACCATGACTTCTATATAATACTAGAAAACAGGAGGTACCATGACTTCTATATAATACTAGAAGAGCAGGAGGTACCATGACTTCTATATAATACTAGAAGAGCAGGAGGTACCATGACTTCTATATAATACTAGAAGAGCAGGAGGTACCATGACTTCTATATAATACTAGAAGAGCAGGAGGTACCATGACTTCTATATAATACTAGAAGAGCAGGAGGTACCATGACTTCTATATAATACTAGAAAACAGGAGGTACCATGACTTCTATATAATACTAGAAGAACAGGAGGTACCATGACTTCTATATAATACTAGAAAACAGGAGGTATCATGACTTCTATATAATACTAGAAGAGTAGGAGGTACCATGACTTCTATATAATACTAGAAGAACAGGAGGTACCATGACTTATATATAATTCTAGAAGAACAGGAGGTACCATGACTTCTATATAATACTAGAAGAGCAGGAGGTACCATGACTTCTATATAATACTAGAAGAACAGGAGGTATCATGATTTCTATATAATACTAGAAGAACAGGAGATACCATGACTTTCTATATAATACTAGAAGAACAGGAGGTACCATGACTTCTATATAATACTAGAAGAACAGGAGGTACCAGGACTTTCTATATAATACTAGAAGAAAAGGAGATACCATCATTTTGTATATAATACTAGAAGAACAGGAGGTACAATGACTCCTATATAATTTTTCTTTTGGGGTAAGTACTCGGGCGCCCAGCCGGGGTCTGGAGTGAAGAACTTCCTTTCTTTCTTCCTTCTGTGTCCCCGATACCGCCCCTTGGGCCGGGCTTAGTTGCGGCTAGTTGCCAGCGTGTAACCGCCTTTTTGCGGTCCACGCTGGTTACTCCGCAAGATGGCACCCGCGCCGGAAATGATCTATAGAGGCCAGTCATGGCCGCGTCATTTCCGGCGGTACCGGCCTATTTAAGGACACGACTACCTGGCGAATTTTGCACTGGACTACGTATGCTATCCGTTGGATTACAATAGACTGGTAAACTATATACATTTTTTCATCTCCTTTTCTTTTCTTTTTATTTCATTTCAAGCACTCTGTTATGTTTTCCTACCCTGGGCTTTTCACAGTGGCTACCTATGGTTCTTATCCTCCTTCCACTTAATGGTTCTTTTTCTCTGCTCATACCCATCACATTGCTTCATTCATCTATATGTTTAACCGGTTGCATGCTTGCAGCCCCATTTGCACCTTTGCACTTTACATCATGATGTCTATTTATTGGCACCAATTCCCACTTTATACTCACCTTGTTGTCTATGCACACAGGGAACTCTCCTGCTGCATGTCCTCTTTATATATTCATTTTTTGTTCTTCAGATATTGTTTCCCAGCTCATGTTCTCATCATTATCTTTGTCAATCTTTGATTTTTAGAGGCTTGGATGTCAATTCCCTGTCCTCTCTGCGGGATACTGCAATTTTGCTGCTGGCCCCAGTCCGGTCCAGTGCTTGCCCATTTGGAAGCATTTGGCTCTGTGTCATATTCTGACCCATGCCGGTTTATCGCCTATGGCTGCCCTCCATTATAGGGTTCTGTTGGTGTCAATGGATATATATTCCTCTATTTAAACAAATGGTAAGCAGACTGTTATAGATATATGTTTCTGTATGGAAGTCTTTACCACTATGCATAATTATGTACTTGGGTTATTTGACTTCCACAATAGTTTACTAATTAATTGTGTTATGTCTTACTATTCAGAACCATTAAAAAGGTTGAACACACTGTTGGTCCCTGAAGAAGCCAATTCTTTCGGCGAAACATGTAGGACCCCGGTGACTCTTTCTTCTACATTTTTTGGTTCCTTTTTGTATTCTCTGTCCAATTGATGTATATGCTGCATCGGTGATTTTATACCATGTTTTGTTATTATTAATAAAAATGTAATATTTTATCTATTGTTGGTCCATATTCAATCCTTCCATCCACCATATATCCTTGCCTTAAAGTCCCATTTCCTTGGTGGGTTAGTGCCCGGACATTTCCTCTGCAGCCTTTGGCTTGATGAAAGGCAGGATCACTCCCCTACCCAATTTTTTTTACTCGTACCCAGGGATGTGGCAAAGATGTTTTTTTTGTGAACCAGTGTATCCTGTTTTTCTGTATATGGACTCCTATATAATACTAGAAGAAGAGGAGGTACCATGACTTTCTATATAATACTAGAAGAGCAGGAGGTACCATGACTTCTATATAATAATAGAAGAACAGGAGGTACCATGACTTCTATATAATACTAGAAGAACAGGAGGTACCATGACTTTCTATATAATACTAGAAGAGCAGGAGGCACCATGACTTCTATATAATAGTAGAAGAACAGGAGATACCATGACTTCTATATAATACTAGAAGAGCAGAAGGTACCATGATTTCTTTATAATACTAGGAGAACAGGAGGTACAATCCCTTCTGTATAATAGTAGAAGTACAGGAGGTATGGAACACATTAGGAGCAATAGTTTTTGCAATTTTACAGCCTGCATTTCAATATACCCAGAAAATAACACATCTTCAGCAAATATCGGTTTGCAATAAATTGCAAGGTCCATGCTAATTAATCTACATATCACTAATGATTTATCCAGTTACCTTACAAAGGTTAGGACAGATGCTGGGTATTGGAAACTTCAGACATAAATCATGACTAGTAACATGTTAGTGCTAAATTTGTAAAAGCATGGGAAGTTTATCTTTCTATTAATGATTTTATTAGCATGTCACACAAGATAAGTTTGAATAATATTTCGTTAGCTGAGTGGTTTTTGTTGTGTCCACATTAGAAAAGAGACATGAGTATAAGAAATGTGAGATTATTTTGTTCTTAGCACTGAATACGTTAATGCTAGGTGTGTCTTTGGTCCTGCTACATGGCACATTGCAAATCTGCCAAGGGCAGGTCAAGGTCCATAGGGCACTTCTCTGGAAAAAGTTATCTAAACTTATTATAGTACATAATGGGTTATTTCTGGCTCAGCTAAAAATGAAAGCATTTTAGATACTAAAGCTTCATGCCACCTCTAATGCAGTGATATTTATGACTCCAGGCTGCTGCAGACAATATGAATAAAGGGTCTTAACGCAGAATGAAAGGCAAAACATTTTTGTTTTTATTTTCAAAAGAATAAGGAAGGTTTATAAGCCCTCTCATTTTTTTTTGCTATCCATGTCCCATTGGGCAATTTCTCTTCACTTCCTGTCCCATAGCCAAGCCAGGAAGTGAAAGGAAATCCCTGTTTGTCAAGAGGGTCACCAGAACTAGTGTCCCGTGGGCAAATGTTCCCTCTATTACCCCAAATTTGTTTTGTTTTTTTACTTTTACTCTTGGTGATAATGGTAAACATTAAACATAGATGGGGTGAATCTCCCTAACAGGAGCACAGACAGTAAAAACAACCTGCCAGGTGATCTCCAATGCTCTGTCCTCAGACCCCTTCTCTTCTTTATTTACACCTGCTGCCTTGGTCACTTGATAACCTACCATGGCTTTCAATACCATCTCTATGCTGATGACACCCACATCTATCTCTCTACTACTCATCATCCCCCATCAGTCTCCTTTTGCATTACTGAATTGCCAACTGACATGTCAGAATGGATGTCACACCACTATCCCTACTCTCTTCTCATAGATTTACCTCTACAAAAGTTATCCCCCCTTTAGTCTATTATGAATGCTGCTTCTAGACTCATCTACCTTATCAACTTCTCAGTTTCCACCACCCTCTCTGCCAATTCCTCCATTGGCTTTCGATTGCCCACAAATAAAATGCAAAATACTAACAACAACATACAAAGCCATCCACAAATCTGCCCCTAGCTACATCACCAATCTTGTCTCAATATATCACTCACACCATACTCCTCACACCTCCCAAGGCCTCCTGCTCTCTAGCTCCTTTGTCTCCTCCTCCTATGGTCCTCTCCAGGACTTTTCCAGAGCCCTTTACATCCTCCCAATCTCAACCTGTCTCTCTATCTCTGATTGGGTGCATCTTTAGGCAATCCCTAAAAATTCTTCTCTTCAGGAAAGTCTATTCCGCATCCACCTAACAACCACATTTTTAATTATTTCACTGGCCCATCCCTCATAGTTGTTACCTTTTTTTACCACTTGCCCCTCCCTTTTAGATTGTGAGATCCCATGAGCAAAGCCCACCTAGCCCTCTTGCATTGAATTGTATTGTAACTGTAGTGTTTCCCTTATATTGTAAAGTGCAGTGAAAATTGTTGGTGCTAAAAAAAATCCTGTATTATATAAAAAAGTTATACTTTAGTTATACTTTAAAAAAAATTGTGTTATCCCCACGGCACCAATGAAATGTCTTCTGAATGTGCTGTAGTGATGATAGTGATAAGCCCTACCCTTTTCCCACGCTCCAACCCCCTTGTCAATTAAGTGGCTGGTACCAATTGCTGCACTGCGGCAGTCTTTATATACTGTATATTAGCTTCTGGAGATATGGCAGGTCATACATTACCCATTACATTTATAAGGATATATGTATTTATACCATAACATATTGCAAGTGGTGCAGAATTTCCAGACAAACAAACATACCAAAAATAGCATTTGTCAGTGAGCCTTTTGGTTGGTGTGGTGGATCACTAGGGCTTGACACTTTTGTCATGGAGTTTTGGAACTTGTAGTTTTCAGAGAAAGAAACATTGTAATGTTATGTTGGCAAATATATAGGTGACAGTTTAACGGGATCCTTACAGGGTTCCACCATAACAGTTGTCCTCTGTAGCTTCTTGTGAGCCCCAACAGGGAAGTGACCAGACCACCTCTTGCACTGGTGTCAGAGTAATTTTTTTATTAATAATTTTTAATAAAATTTTGGGAGGTATACGGACCACCTCTACTTGCTCCAGTTTTTTCTTGGTTGCCCTACACTGGACCTCATAGGCATGGAGCATTCTATACCACACCACTCGCAGGCTGCAGCCCTGGGCCCACAAGTCTGAATGGTCCAGGTCTTTCAAAACATTCATGCCAGGCACAACAGACAGTGCCGGGTTAACTGGGCTGTGGGTCATCACTACTTCTACCCACTCAACCACCTGGTCCTCGATTTGGATCCTCACTAGGGTGATAAGTTCAACCAGGATAGGCAGATTATTGGCCACTCTGAGGGACAGCCAGAAAGGTTGTTCCTGGGCTCCCAATTTCCAGACATAAAAATCATACTCCATGACAGTGACCTCTAGCCCTGTGTCAATCAGGCATGTGACTTCTTGCTCATCGACTAAGGCCAATACCACTACCACTGGGCTCAGTGCAACTATATCCACTGACTTGCTAGGACTTTGAATTGCCTGTCCTGGGGGTTGTCCCTCTCAACTTGGGAGCCACTCGTTTAGCGAAGGCCTGGAGGGGTTCTTGAATCCAGACCACTCACAGTTCTTGGATACATGTCCATAACAATCACCTTGCCAGCATTTCTGGTCCTCCTCAGGGTCCCTGAGCAGCTGGTTCTCCTATGAGGTTGGGGTAAGTACTTTTTAGGGTGACCACATCCTGAACTAGCTTTGTCAGTGCGTTGTGCAAGGCTGACGGGGGTGAAGGTGCTAGGGCCTACCCCTGAGATATACGGGTTCATATTTCTTGGTCACTGCCTTCATCGCATCAGCCTCTTCTTGTTCCCACACAACCACATCCACCACAGCATCGTGGAAGAAGGTGGTAGGGTGCGCTTTAACTCTTGCAGAGCTCTCTGGACTTGGCCAGCCTTAATACCAATTATGAACTGGTCCCTTAGTATATGGTCTGAATCAGTGATGTCAGGACAGCCTCACACATTCCTTTTTTGATTCTTTTCCAGAGGCCCTAGAAGTTCTGAATGGCCAACGCATAATGGGTGAGGCTCTCATTCTCCTGTTGTTTCCTTGAAAAGAACCTTCACCTCAGTTCTGGAAGCGGTATCTTCTCACCAAACAGCCCCTCCAAGTGTGTCACAATCTGTTATAAAGTATCTCACTCCTCCTCTGGCAGCACCATCACCATGTGTGCTAATAGCATGTATCGGAGCAGGTATCCCCTGAACTGACAGCGTCTGTCTGGTGGGGCAGAATGGGGCCTGGCTGTCTTGCACCCAAATGGAAAGATGTCCAGGGAGATTGCAAATCCTAAGCTTTCCCTTCTTCACTGGAACCTTTCCCTGCCGCTAATACTGTCCCTAACAGACAGGCGACCTGTCCCCACATTACCTACACGCATTTCTGACTGGAACCTGTACCATTTCATTATGTAGGCTGCCATTGATGGCCTCTCCATTTGAGAACGTTAATTCTCTGGATGTCATGCTGATGCATCGGATTCAATACTTTCTGATTCATTGACCTGTCACAAGCATGGAGCTTAGTGATTCTTATACTCATTTACAGCATCCTCATTCTAGGTTTGAAGATATTCTAGGTAGGCAACTACCATTATCTAAACAAGACCAATTTTATATTTTAATTTTAGGATTTTGGTGCTCAAAAATTATTTTGGTGCTTAGTTTAGGCTAATTGCAAGTAAGGTGCCAGGCACTATAGGGTCTATTAAGGAAGCAGTTAATCTTCAATGTCTATGTGTTTTAAATCAGTGGTCGCCAACCTTTCAGACCTCACAGAACACTAAACCACAAATTTGAATCCTGCGGACCACTAGCATTAATTTTACATGCCCTATACACACAATGCTCAGGCTCTCTGCCCCCTTCCCCCTGGGTCACACTGCTGCTTTATACAGACAATTCTCTGGCTCTCCGCCCCCCTCTGTCCCCCCCCTCCACATCACACTGCTTACACAGACTCATCAATGGATCTCATCTCCTTATCCAGCCATGCGCTTGAGCTTTGTGTTCCCTCCCACAGTCTGTGATCATGCACCCACTCACAACCACACCCACATCTACATGGATGTTAAATTAGGTCCGGCGGGGGGGGGGGCGTGTCCGGCCGGCGGAGAAGATGGGCGCATAACTGAGGAGCTCCTCCAGCCACACGCTCAAAGCCACAGCTAGCAATGCCAGGGAGAAGCGTACCAGGCTGTGAACACCTGACCACCCGAAGGAGCGATGTCCAAATGCAGGAAGGCCAATTTCTGTATAAAAGTGTGCTGTGTTCTTCCAATAAATGTTGTTGTTGTTGTTCCTGTTTTACCCTCAACTCTGAGCTTTGTCTCGTTCTTGGGGGGATTCACTGTATGCTGTTGGAGACTGATTGCTAGGAGTGTAAGCTGATGTATGCTTTTCATGTTCGTCTGCTAGCAGCTATTCGTGAGGTTCCAGGTTGGAGTGCTATTTTGTATCCAGTTCGGAAGTTTGGTGTTCTGCAGTAGCTGTGCCTGTCTCTCAGAAAGGGGCATATCGCCTAAACGGATTTTAACCCCTTGTCTGCTGAAACGGTCCGTAAGACATGTGGTTCAGGATCAGGAGTACAGGTAAAGCTGCAGACAAGATAGCAAGGAACAAGTGTGTCAGTCACCTTTATATAGGCCACGTATGGCACCAAATCGTGACGCTATTGCATGCGCGCATTCGGGTGTTCGCGCATGCGCATTGGCGAGCGCAAGTTCGCCATTAAACGGGAATGAGTGAATTTGCGCATGCGCATTCTCATATGCCCCTGGGATGTCACTGTGCGTTCCTTACACTGCCCTTTTCCAGGCCTCAATGCAGTAAAACCAACTGCAACCATTAATAGAGTGATTCCCTGCTACGGATCAGGCCATATCTGAAAACTCAACAAAGAACATGCTCCTTTCCCTCAGGAGAACCCTGTTCAATGACCTATCTGACATGTTTATCTCTTTAAACAATACTGTTCAAACCCACTCTGATAAAATTCAACATTTAGAAGCTAAAATGGCTGATCTGTACACCGCACATAATGATCTAGTTATGCTGACCAGGAATCTGAGTTTCAACACCTCCAAAATAAAGTAGCAGACTTTGAGGACCGCTCAAGGTGGAATAACATAAAATTCAGGGGAATACTCGCATCAGTGCCCCCAAGTGAGCTGACTAACTTTGTCCAATGCCTCATGAAGGCCCTCATACAATCTCTCAGTGATATTGAATTGTGTGTAGACAGGGCCCACCGCATACCTAAACCTAAATTTTTGCCAGACACCGCGCCTAGAGATACATTAGCATGCATTTACTACTAGCATGTGAAAGAACGAGTGATGGTGGTGGCAAAACAAAGCCCAGCATTACCAGATGAATTTACGGGGATTTCCCTGTACACGGATATCTTGCAACAGACGGCACAAAATAGAAAGAAGCTTACGCCCCTTATAAAAATCTTGCGCAACCATATCATCATTTACAAATGGGGGTTTCCAACAAAATTAATTGTCACCTGGAATGGTAAAACCTACCCTATATACAATGTGGAAAAAGGCATTCACCTCTTTAAGTAGTGGCAACTGCTCCCCCAAGATGCACAACCTCACAATACTTCCACTCCAGAACGTCTACATTCAGAATGGACCTGACCTGGTCCCTACATCTTCAAGTAAGCTTCTCCCTACCATTTCTACAAATTCTGTAGCGATGTGAGGCTTGGAGCCCAACAGTCATTTTACCTGTTGTTTTGCTTTAGTGCGCTGCACTGTTACCCTGCTTTACACCCCCCCCCCCCCACGGCATCTTAGCAGCCCCAGCTGCCCATTTGCCTGCAATTTGTCAGGTATTTTTTATGTAATGGATGTTCTAACTTTTGTTTTATTTTCCTGTCTAATTCTTCTCCCAGTCTCTCTTCATCCTCCAGTCAATAATCTTGGAAACAGATCTACCAGGAATGGATCTGAACTATGGACCTTGACATCTTCTCTACCACTGGATCTGACAGCTGTGTTCCCCATACACATCAAAATAGACTACAACCCCAATACAAATACAAATACAATTATAAAATCTTCTTGGAACACTACCCCAACATCTATCCAAATTGAAAACCCAAGAGCTTTCCATGGCAGGAAGAATAGCAACCTTGAAAATGCTGCTCCTCCCTAAACTCCTCTACCTATTCCGAACGCTGACGATTCCCCTATCGCGTCAATTTCTTGCCTCTATCCAAAAACTTTCACCCAGTATATATGGAATCAGAAACCTCCTAGATGTTTCCTTACTATTATGATGAAACATAAAAAAACATGGGGGAATGGGGACCCCCAATATTATGGCTTACTACAAAGCCTGTGTTTTAGACCAACTAAAACATTGGTGGAACCCCTCCCAATATAAAAAATGGATGAGTATGGAAACCAATAGCATTCAACAGGGAGACCTTAAATCTTCACTGATCGCAACCAAACTAGGGGCCACCCCTCCTACCTCTACTATCCCAACAGTACAAGACGCATTTAAGATCTGAATTGAACCCTTAACCACACAAAAACAGGTGCGATGTGTAAAATCCTTATCCCTATCTCAGTGCTTCAACCATTCATACCTTGTATTGATATAAAGATATGGTTAAACAAAAGGATCACCCTAGTGAAAGGCCTATTCTAAGATGCATCACTACACTCCTTTGAATATCTTTCCTCTCATTTCCACCTTCCCCCAACAACACACTTTACTTATCTACAAATCCGATCATTTCTCCATAAACATCCCTGCCCTCATATTTAGAGCTCCCCGCCTTTATATACATACTCTTCCAAGAAGCAGAAATCCTCTTAAGAGGAATTTCGGTATTCTATAACGTATACAATGCCCATAACTCTTTCTCCAAGTCTACCACCATTAACAAATGGGAAGGAATATTGGGTAAGGCCTTCCTTCTCCATCCCATACGTCTCTTCCAAGTGTGTCAATCACTGGGAACTTTTCAGAAAGTAGTGAATTATTGGTACCCAGGGGCGGACTGAGAACCCTCAGGGCCCCCGGGCAAAATAAATCAAGGGCCCCTTCCAGGCCCCACCCATGTTCCGCCTTCAGACACGCCATTGCCACACCTCCATCCACACCCACACTCGGCCTCCAGCCACACCCACAATAAAACAACACAACATAGCTCTCTGATACCTAGGCCAAGTTGGCTCCTCTTACCTAATTTCAGTTGCTGGCTGGCAAACTGTGGTCTTGCTGGCTATAGCTGGCAGACTGTGGTCTTGCTGGCTACCGCTGGCAGGCTGTTGTCTTGTCGGCTACCGCTGGCAGGCTGTGGGCCTATGGCTGGCACTGGCAGGCTTGCTGGCTGGCTGTGGCTGTCAGGGTGTGGCCTCCTGGCTGTGGCTGGCAGGCTTGCTGGCTGTGGGCCTGGGGCTGGCACTGGCAGGCTTGCTGGGTGGCTGGCAGTCTATGGCTTGCAGGCTGTGGCTTGCTGGCTGTGGCTTGTTGGCTGTGGGCCTGTGGCTTGCACTGGCAGGCTGGCTGGCTGGCAGGATGTGGCTTGCAGGCTGTGGCTTGCTGGCTGGCTGGCAGGCTGTGGCTTGCTGGTTGTGGGCCTGTGGCTGGCACTGGCAGGCTTGTTGGCTGGCAGGCTGTGGCTTGCAGGCTGTGGCTTGCTGGCTGGCTGCCTGGCTGTGACTTGCTGGCTGTGGGCCTGTGGCTGGCACTGGCAGGCTTGCTGGCTGGCTGGCAGGCTGTGGCTTGCTGGCTGTGGGCCTGTGGCTGGCACTGGCAGGCTTGCTGGCTGACTGGCAGGCTGTGGCTGGAAGGCTGTGGCTTGCTGGCTGGCTGGCAGACTGTGGCTGGCTGGCTGTGGGCCTGTGGCTTGCTCGCTGTGGGCCTGTGTCTTTCTGGCTGTGGGCCTGTGACTGGCACTGGCAGGCTGTGGCTTGCTGGCTGTAGGCCTGTGACTGGCACTGGCAGGCTTGCTGGCTGGCTGGCAGGCTGTAGCTTGCTGGATGTCTGGCAGGCTGTGGCTTGCTGGCTGTGGGCCTGTGGCTTGCTGGCTGTGGGCCTGTGGCTGGCACTGGCAGGCTTGCTGGCAGGCTGTGGCTTGCTGGCTGGCTGGCAGGCTGTGGCTTGCTGGTTGTGGGCCTGAGGCTGGCACTGGCAGGTTTTCTGGCTGGCTGTGGCTTGCTGGCTGGCTGGCTGTGGCTGGCTGACTGTGGGCCTATGGCTTGCTGGCTGTGGGCCTGTGGCTAGCACTGGAGGGCTTGCTGGCTGGCTGGCTGGCAGGCTGTGGCTTGCTGGCTGGCTGGCAGGATGTGGCTTGCTGGCTGTGGGCCTGTGGCTGGCACTGGCAGGCTTTCTGGCTGGCTGTGGCTTGCTGGCTAGCTGGCTGGCTGGCTGGCTGGCTGGCTGGTAGGCTGTGGCTTGCTGGCTGTGGGCCTGTGGCTGGCACTGGCAGGCTTGCTGGCTGGCTGGCAGGCTGTGGGCCTTTGGCCAGGGGCGGACTGAGTGGTCGGGCACTTCGGACGTGGTCCGAGGGCCTGCCCGGGAAGGGGGCCCGCCGCCCAGTACAGAATTAACTTACCCGGCGATACGTAGTGGGAGGAGGGGAGGGGCCTGGCAGCCGGTGCTGATTCAGTGTGAAGAGGGGAGGGGGCCCGGCGGCTCTCACTGCTTCACTGACAGAAGGGGCCCAGGCTAGCGCTGGATTTCCATGGTGTCCTGTGTGCTGGGGCGTGTCGGCATTGCATACTGATGTGACGTTGACGTGCCCTGCCTCCACAGGCCGTGATACGGGTAACGGTTGGTAACCTCACCGGAGACAAGTTCCTGGGTGCTTGCGATTGCGAAGGAGTGCCCTCTTTGTCTTCTTCAATCCCTGCTTCATCCCTTGATCCCTGACGGTTTCTGTTTGATTGTGAATAGTTCTTGTAACATATGGCCTCTATGTGAAATTCAGCTCCACTCAATGGCCTCTCCTGTGAGGAACGATGTGTACATACATTTGCATTATCCCACACAATTTTAATAGAAATATATGAAAAATATATGATTCATATATTTTTATTAACCACTTTACCACCGGAGGATTTTCCTGCTTTACGCCCAGGTCACTTTTTGCAACTTGGCACTGCGCGACTTTAACTGACAATTGCATGGTCATGCAATGCCGTACCCAAACGAAATTTACGCCCTTTTTTTCCCCACAAACAGAGCTTCCTTTTGGTGGTATTTGATCACCTCTGCTCTTTTTATTTTTTGCGATATTAATAAAAATTTTGCAAAAATAAAATTTTGCAAAAATTTTGCGAAAAAATTGACATTTTCTACTTTGACAGTTAAAAAATATCCAATATATTCAATTTTTGTCATATATTTAGGCCAAAATGTATTTAGCTACATGTCTTTGACAAAAAAAATCTTCAATGAGCGTATTTTTAACCGCTTTAAGACCGGAAGATTTTACCCCATTCCTGACCGGGCTGTATTTTGCGATTCGGCACTGCGTTATTTTAACGGACAATTGCACGGTCGTGCGACGCTGTACCCAAATTAAATTTATGTCCTTTTTTCCCCACAAATAGAGCTTTCTTTTGGCGGTATTTGATCACCTGTGCGATTTTACATTTTTGAAAAAAAAGAGCGACAATTTTGAAAAAAAAAAAACAATATTTTTTACATTCTGATATATAACATTCCCAAAAAAAATTTAAAAATCAAAATATTTTAACATTTCTGGCCAATTTGTTTTCTGCTACATATTTTTGGTAAAAAAAATCACAATAAGCGTATTTTGATTGGTTTGCGCAAAAGTTATCGCGTTTACTAACTACGGGAAAGATTTGTCATTTTTATTGTTTATTTTTTTTTACTAGTAATGGCGGCAATCTGCGATTTTTTTGCGGGACTGCAACATTTCGGCGGACAGATCGGACCCCTAACTGACATTTTTGACACTTTTGGGGGTACCAGTGACATTTCTACAGTAATCAGTGCTATAAATATGCACTGTTACTGTAATAATGACACTAGCAGAGAAGGGGTTAACTTTATTGGTGATCAAGGGGTTAAATGTATGCCTCATGCTTACTGACGTGTGTGGGGGAAAGGGGGTTGTGTGACACAGACACAGATCGCAGGTTCAGCTATGCTGAATCCTGTAATCTTTCACTGTTTGTCACATAGGATATCTTTGTTTACACAAGTGGGCGGATTTCCTCACTCGATTCCCGACGATCGGGGAAGAGCGGCGGTGATCACCGCCTCTCCTCCCCTGGCCCGACTCCCGCTGTGTCTGTGGGGGCAGGATCCAGCGACGTAGGTCTACATCGCTGGACGATAACGAACCACTTTGCCGCAGTACCAGCTCAGTGAGCGGTCGGCAAGTGGTTAAAATTGTGTGGGATAATGCAAAATGTACACATTATTCCTCAGATAATTATTTCTCAGAGGAGATACCATTTAGTGGAGCTGGATTTCAAATAGAGGCCATATGTTACAAGAACTACTCACAATCAAACAGAAACGGGATCTGAGGGAACTCCTTTGCAAACTGCAAGGCGTCAGCAACTAATCCAGCTCCACTCAATGGTATCTCCTCTGAGAAATAATATGTACATTTGCATTATCCCACACAATTTTACTAAAAATATGAATCATATATTTTTATTTTTATTAAAATTGTGTGGGATAATGCAAATGTATGTACACATCATTCCTCACAGGAGAGACCATTGAGTGGAGCTGGATTTCACATTGGCGCTTTTCCACTGTATGGAACTAAACGGTACGGCTCTCAAAAACAGTACCACCTCGATTGTGGTTCCAAGAGGTACCATACCCGGTACCATATCCCACAATCCTTTGCATGCAGTCACTACTAGCCACTGATTGGTCAGAGAATCCCACCCACCCCGTTGTTATCCCACCCACTTAACTTTAGTACTACTTTAGTGGAAAAGCAAACCATACCGTACCGTTCCGAACCATTCCAACACCGTACCATGCGATACCAGCAGTGGAAAAGCAAACCGGGTCAAGCAGGGCCGAGTAGAGCCAAGCCGGTACTTGCAGTGGAAAAGTGCCAATAGAGGCCATATGTTACAAGAACTACTCACATCAAACAGAAACCGCCAGGGATCAAGGGATGAAGCAGAGATAGAAGAAGACGAAGAGGGCACTCCTTCGCAATCGCAGGCACCCAGGAACTTGTCTCCGGTGAGGTTAGCGGCCGTTACCCATATCACGGCCCATGGAGGCGGGGCACCTCAACGTCACGTCAGTATGTGACGCCAACACGCCCCCGCACACAGGACACCATGGAAATCCAGCGCTAGCCTGGGCCCCTACTCTCACTGAAGCAGCGACGGCCGCTGGGCCCCTCTCCAGCTCCCCTCCTCACACTGAAGCAGCGCCGGGCCCCTCCCCTCCTCCCACTACGTATCGCCGGGTGAGTTACATAGTTTGTGAGGTTGAAAAAAGACATCAGTCCATCCAGTTCAACCTATGATGTGTTTGTGTTTGCTGTTAACCGTACATTGTATACCCCTGTATGTTGTGGTCTTTAAGGTGCCCATCTAATCGTTTTTTTGAAACTATCGATGCTCCCTGCTGATACGACTGCTTGTGGAAGAGAATTCCACATCCTTACTGCTCTGACAGTGAAGAATCCCTTACGTATTTTAAGGTTAAACCATTTTTCCTCTAGTTTTAGTGAGTGGCCATGTGTCTAATTGTATTCCCTTTCTCTGAAAAGTTTGTTCCTTATGCTAGGGTCACCAGTACAGTATTTGTACATTGATATCATATCCCCCCTCAATCGTCTCTTCTCCAGAGAGAAAAAGTTCAGTGCTTGTAGTCTTTCCTCATAGCTGATGTTCTCCATTCCCCTAATTATTTTTGTTGCCCTTCTCTGGACTCTTTCCAGTTCCAGCACATCCTTCCTGAGGACCTTTGCCCAGAACTGGACAGCATACTCCAGATGTGACCGGACCAGAGTCCGGTAGAGTGGGAGAAAATTCTCTTTATTTGTGGATTGAATCCCCTTTTTTAAACATGCTAGTATTCTGTTGGCTTAGCTTGCAGCGGCTTGGCATTGCATGCCACTGCCAAGCCTGTTGTCTACCAGTACCCCCAGGTCCTTTTCCATCCTAGACTTCCCCCCTAGTGAGTAGCTTGCTTTCTGGTTTCTGGCACCCAAGTGCATTACTTTACATTTTTCAACATTAAACCTCATCTGCCATGTAGTTGCCCACCCCATTATTTTGTTCAGATCCGCTTGTAAGGTTTCCACATCCTGCATAGAAGATATTGGCATGCTTAGTTTAGTATCATTGGCAAATACTGAGATTGTACTCAATATCCCCTCCTCTAGATCATTTATGAATAAATTAAACAGGATTGGCCCCAGGACAGAACCTTGGGGGACCCCACTTTCCACACCCACCCAATCCGAGTACTCCCCATTAATCACCACCCTCTGGACTCTCCCTTGGAGCCAGTTCTCTATCCAGGTACTCACCCTATGGTCCATACCTACCTTCCTTAGTTTGTACAGTAAGCGTTTGTGGGGAACGGTTTCAAAGGCCTTTGCAAAGTCCAGATACACCACATCCACAGGCTTACCTTTATCTAGGTGGCAGCTCACTTCATCGTAGCAGGTTAATAGATTTGTTTGGCAAGAACGATTTTTCATGAATCCATGCTGATTACTACTAATAATACCGTTTTCATTACTAAAGTCTTGTATGTGGTCCCTTAACATCCCCTCCAAAATCTTGCAGACTACTGATGTTAGGCTAACTGGCCTATAGTTACCCGGGATATATCTCGGCCCTTTTTTAAATATTGGAATCACGTTGGCTTTTTTCCAATCAGCTGGCACCATACCTGTCTATAGACTATCCTTAAAGATCAAGAATAATGGTCTGGCAATCACCTGGCTGAGCTCTTTAAGAACCCTTGGGTGCAAGCCATCCAGTCCCGGTGATTTATTTATGTCAAGTTTCTCTAGTTTAGTTCTAAGTCTATCTTCTGTTAGCCATGGCGGTACTTCCTGATGTGTATTATTTAGTTTAGTCTTACAAGCTGGGTTAGTGTAGCCCCCCGATTCTTTTGTGAAGACTGAAGAGAAGAAATTATTTAACACTTCCACCTTTTCTATGTCCTCTGTGGCCATATTTGCTTTGTCTTCTTTTATTGGCCCAATGTGTTCTGGCCTCGCTTTCTTACTGTTTATATACTTAAAGAATTTCTTGGGGTTCTTTTTACTCTCTTCCGCTATATGTCTCTCGTGTTCTATTTCAGTTTTGCTCTTTTAAATTTATTTCCCTTTGGAATGCACTGGACAATCCCTTTGTTTAGTATGCTCTTGAAGCACTCCCATTTTTCCTCCGTGTTCTTTGTTCCAAGGGTTCTATCCCATTTCATATTTTCTAGCAGAGAGCGCAGTTTTGGGAAATTGGCTCTTTTGAAATTCAGTGTCCTTATATTACCCTTGTGTTTCCTATTAATATGATTAATACTGAAACTAAATTGACCTATGGTCACTGTTTCCTAAGTTGCCCCGTATCTCTATATCAGTGAGCAGGTCTGTATTGTTGGTAATCAGTAGGTCAAGTACCGCATTGTTTCTTGTCAGTGCGTTTACCATCTGACTCATGAAATTGTCCAGCAGAACATTTAGGAAATGGCGAGCCTTGGCTGAATGCATGGTTCCTTCTGCCCAGTCTATATCTGGATAATTAAAGTCCCCCATTATAATGACATTTCCTATCTTTGCTGCCAATCCTGTACTGTTAATTCTGTACTGAGCGGCGGGCCCCCTTCCCGGCCGGGCCCTCGGACCACGTCCGAAGTGCCCGACCGCTCAGTCTGCCCCTGTTGGTACCTTACACCATTCAAACTATCGACGTTTTACCCCTCTCATACAGCTATATGCTGGAGGAACTGTGGAAAGCCAGGTACATTACACTAGTGATTGATTGAAATAATTTTTTCATTGCCGATACCGATACCGATATTTTGGCCAATGCATATCGGTATGGGCCAATATGCGCTGATATTTTGAACATTTAAAGTTTTGCAAAATAAACACAATTTTTGACACATATCTCTTACTGAACATGTTAATGTTTGTTTATTAACATCTTTAACACTGCAGTCAGTGCAATTTAAACTGCTAGAAAAAAAGCTAGACAACAACAAACAGCTAGACAGTGGATTGGAGGAGTCAGTGGAGTACTGCTGTAGCAGTGCACTCACTCACTGCAATGATATTTTTAAATCACTACTGCAGTCAGTGCAAATTAAACTGTTAGAAAAAAGCTAGAGAAAAACAAACAGCTAGACAGTGGATTGGAGGAGTCAGTGGACTTCTGCTGCACTGCAATGATTTTAAATCACAAACTGCAGTCAGTGCAAAACTGCTAAAAAAAAAGCTAGACAGTGGCCACTGAAGAGGATCACTTCTTCTGTCAATTACTGGTTCCTTGAAATAGAGATGAAGTTCATCATCCAGGCTCATTATTGCAGATTCAGAAGAATCCTCCTTATGAGGCCCCACTAAAACACTGAACATGTCATCTATTCGACCACGATGAAGTTTCTCTTCTGTCCATTGTCTTTTTGGACATTTTTCTCTTTTTGAAGCATCCTGCTCTTCCACATTAGAAACCTGCTCTTCTTGACTTTTCTTTTTGTCAGGAACCTCCTGCACCTCCTCTTGAATATCTTCTGTCAGCCATTGTTTTGTCTTGGCCAATACATTATCACAAGAGAACGGATGGTTTTTGTATCGAGGATCCAAAAGATATGCAAGCACAACATTTTTATTCTCTTCGTGCATCTCAAAACGTTTGGCGAGGCTGTCCCTCATGGCCTGCCTAGTCAATGACATTGGCTACAATGTCCCACTGATCAGCAGTAGGACAAGAATGTCCTCCAAGTCCATATTCACCTGAATAGATGGTAAGAGCTCGCTTCTGCTCCAGCATTCTTTGCAGCATGTAAAGTGTTGAGTTCCATCATGTTGGAACAGCCTGAATCAAGTTGTTTTTGGGTAGGCCAAGGTCTTCCTGAATGCACCTCAGTCACTGCTTGGCAAGGATTAAATGGTGGAAATGGCCTGTGCACTTCTTCAGCATGCTAATTATGTCAAGCAAAGCTTTCTGGTTTGATGGACCATCATTTACCACAAACTGGAGGGTGTGTGCCATGCAACTGAAGTCTGACACTTCAGCAAGTCTCATTCCTTTCACCATGTTCGCTCCGCTGTCTCGCAGCACAAGCATCACTCAGTCTGTGGTGATTCCCCATTCTTCTAGCATGCCTAGAAACATTTCTCTAATGTACTCCCCAGTGTGGGATCTTTGCATCACTTTTGTATTCAACACCAAATGCCTTCTTGTCCATCCACTGTAAATGAAGTGGCATGTAAGACTCATTAGTGATTCTGTTTGTCCTGACCAGCAGTCAGTCGTGAATGAGAGTGAGTTGCCAGAATTCTCTGGTTTCAGCATAGCCTTTAGTTTCTCAATGACCTTTTGGTGAATCTTTCCCAGCATTTCGGTTCGATAATACTTGTCACTCTTCAGTGTGTACCTTAGCTCAAGTGTGGACATCAACCACTTAAATCCAGAGTCAGTCACCATTGTAAATGGCACTATTATCAGTGACCATCATCTCTTTGATTACTCTGTCCAGCAGTTGGGATCTTCCATCCGATTTTAGCCAGCTGTTTTTTTTTATGAAACATATCTGTTATTGTTGCCTGGGATAGTGAATGATGTTTCACCTTGTGATTCATTTTGTTTTTTCTGAGCTGCATGATATAATTCAACATGATGAACTCTTAGATGGGCCCAAAGATTTGACATATTTTTGTTTTTTGCAGTTATTGATCCCATGCTCACATTGTTTGTGCATGTGTTGCAAACTGCTGCTGCTTTTCCTGGAGATGGAGATGAGAAATAGTCCCAGACCACACTTTTAATTTTTCTATCTTCATCCATCTCCATTGAAATTTGAAAGACACTACTGAAATTGAATATAGGCTTAAAAAAACTGGCTGGCTGGCACCCTGTGGTGATGAGTGGCTGGCACCCTTTGGTGGGTGGCTGGCTGGCTGGCACCCTGTGGTAGGTGGCTGGGTGGCACCCTGTGGTGGGTGGCTGGCTGGCTGGCACCCTGTGGTGGGTGGCTGGCTGGCACCCTTTGGTGGGTGGCTGGCTGGCTGGCTGGCACCCTGTGGTGGGTGGCTGGATGGATGGCACCCTTTGGTGGGTGGCTGGCTGGCTGGCACCCTGTGGTGGGTGGATGGCTGGCACTGTCTGGTGGGTGGCTGGCTGGCACCCTGGGGTGGGTAGCTGGCTGATTGGCACCCTGTGTTGAGTGGCTGGCTGGTACCCTCTGGTGGCTGGCTGGCTGGCACCCTTTGTTGGCTGGCTGGCTGGCACCCTTTGGTGGGTGGCTGGCTGGCACCCTTTGGTGGCTGGCTGACTGGCACCCTTTGGTGGCTGGCTGACTGGCACCCTTTGGTGGGTGGGTGGCTGGCTGGCACCCTTTGGTGGCTGGCTGATTGGCACCCTTTGTGGGTGGCTGGCTGGCACTCTGTGTGGCTGGCTGGCTGGCACCCTTTGGTGTGTGGCTGGCTGACACCCTGTGTGGTGGCTGGCTGGCTGGTACAGGCCCAGGGCCTGTGGCTGGCTAGCTTGTACAGGCAGAGCCTGTGGCTGGCTGGCTGGTACAGGCAGGGCCTGTGGCTGGCTGGCTGGTACAGGCTTGTGGGTGTATGCGGGTGGCTGGCTGGCTAGCACCGGGCAGCTGTGGGTGGGTGGGTGGCCACGGCGGCTGTGTTAAACACACTGTGCACTGTGACTGTACTGTATGATTAAGAAGGAGTCCCGACTGCAGGCTCCAGTATGTGGCTGTGGCGGCTGTGAACACACTGCACACACTGTGAGACTCCAAACAAGGCTGAGGGAGGCAGCCTAAGAACGCAGAAACTGTCCCAGTGCGCGGAGGCGTGTGGTGCAACATACGCGGTGACGTCAAGGCAAGATCGGCATTATCTGTAACCGCCGGGGGCCGATTCCGATATATTCCGATTCCGAAAATGCATATCGGCCCTCGATATATCGGTCGATCCCTACATTACTCCATATAATGTAGTCCTGTATATCACTAAGGTCATTTTGGAATAACATTTTCGCTATACTATCTGAGATCTCTGGCCTCCATATTACTATGGAACTAGCCATCCTACACTTGACTATCCATGAGATACCACTCAAATAAAGAGTAGTGGTTACACAACTTTTACTAGCGGCAAAACTTACCATCAATAGGTTGTGGAACTCTCCAAATCCACCCTCCCCCAGCGACACCATCATCACTCTTAACCATCAATATGAGATGGAAAAACTTCTAGCCACTATGAACCTCAAGGGCAAGTTATTCAAAGACAAATGGAACTCTAATAATAATGGCTAAATAATCCTAAATGTACAGTCAAAATCAGATAACGAATGTTTAAGATCCTCCTATATTGTACGACTGTTGTATAAGATTAACTTGCAACACCAGTATAACATCACATGATTAAAGCGGAGTTCCACCTAGAAAAACATTTTTAGATAAAAATACCCCCAGGACAAGCAGGGCTAGTGCATTTAAGAAACAATAACCTCTGAACTGTCCCCTGTTTCACTTACCTTTTAGAAGAAATACTTACCTTGAAAATGTCTTGTCCAGCGCTGCCATCTCAGGTGTGGGCAGCTGAAGCCGGAGCATCCTCTTTGGTGTCCTCTTTTTTGATGTCGGAGTCCCAGAATGCCCTGCTCGTCACTTCCGGTGCAGGCGCATCATCCCTGCACAGCTTCTGGGCATGCCCGGAAGCTGTTCAGCAGGGAATGATGCCCCTGCACCGGAAGTGACGAGCAGGGCTGGTGCAGGCGCATTGAATCCTGGGATTGATGACGCTCATCTCCCAGGAGTCAATGCAAGGAGGAAATGACGGCGCGGGTTGCGGCCACAGAGGGAGGAAGAGGAAGTAAGGTAAGTATACAGTATTTTCATTAAAAAGAAGGTAAGTGAAAAAAACAATTAAATTATCCAATTCTTTTTCAGGTAAATTAAAGCAAGCAGACGGTGAAAAAAAATTTTCAGGGTGGAACTCCGCTTTAACATATATTCATTATTGACTGGGTTACCCCCCTCCCCACCCCTTCTTACCTCCTCCTACCGCACTCCCTACCTCCCCACTTCTGTCCCTACCTACCCATCATCTTGATGGTCTTATCTAGCCTATTGCGACCTACAACAGGTGCATTTGTTAATCCCTGTCTGATAGCATGGGTTTTGTATAGTTAGACTCAGCTAATGGTATTTTGAACTTAAGACCTATGGATGTAACTGATACCTGTTTGTAATCCTATCCATCGTTTAACGCCCTTCTTTTTCTTGTTTTTTGTTCTTGTCAATGTATCCAGTGGCGTACCAACGGGGGGTGCGGGGCACCCCGGGTGCCACGCACTGGGGAGGGGGGGGGGTGTCAGGCCGGCACTGCTCAGTGAAGGAAGCTGCATCTCCATGTGAAGCATGGAGCAGCTGCAGTGGCTGCTCCTTCAGTCTGAGCTGCTCGTTGGGGGGGGGGGGGAAGGTGAGTGCCGGTTCCGGAGCAGCCTCCCTGGATAGGAGAGCCAGCGGGGGCAGCTGCATATAGAGGAATATAGAGGAATTGATCTTTCTTTATTCTTTATTTCTCCTGCAGTCGCTGAATGCCTGATTCTCCTCCTCTCCCCTCTGCAGGCATTCAGCGGCTGCAGGAGGAATATGGAAAGATCAACTCCTCTATATGCAGCTGCCCCACAGCTCCTCCTAACCAACTTCTTTTGCTGGCCATCCCAGTGCTGTGCAGCCCCCCCCCAGCCCCCCTCTTTCCAGCCCCCTTCAGTGCTCTTCAGCCCCCCTCCTCAGCCCCCCCAGTGCTCTTTAGCCCCCCCCCTCAGTGCTTTTCAGCTCCCCCCATGCTCTCTGGCTCCCCCAGTGCTCTCCACCACCCTGTGCTCCCTGGCTCCCCCCTCAGTGATTTCCAGTTTCCCCCAGTGCTCTCCAGTTACCCCCAGTGCTCCCCAGTCCCCCCCTGTTCTCTCCGCCCCCCTCCCCGTGCTTTTCCCTGGCCCCCCCAGTGCTCCCTGTCCCCCCCACTGCTCTCCACCCCCACGCTCTTCAACCCCACTGCAATGTTTTCCGAACCCCCCCTTAATTCTCCCAGCCCCCCCCCATGCCCTTGAGCTCCTCCAGTGCTCTCTGCTTCCCCTATGCTCTCCGGCCCCCCTACTGCTCCTCTATCTTCTATGATGTCTGCAGTCTCTGACCATCTCTTGTATCATGTCCGCAGTCTCTGACCATCTCCTGTATCATGTCTGCAGTCTCTGACCACCTCTTGTATCATATCTGCAGTGTCTAAATCATCTACTGTATTATGTCTGCAGTCTCTGATCATCTATTGTAGCTTGTCTGCAGTTTCTGACCATCTCTTGTATCATGTCTGCAGTCTCTTACTATCTCCTGTATCATGTCCGCAGTCTCTGACCATCTCCTGTATCGTGTTTGCAGTCCCTGACCATCTTCTGCATCATGTCCACAGTCTTTGACCATCTCTTGTATCACGTGTAGTCTCTGACCATCTCTTGTACCATGTCCGCAGTGTCTGTCCACCTACTGTATCATGTCCGCAGTCTCTGATCATCTATTGTATCTTGTCTGCAGTCTCTGACCATCTCTTCTATCATGTCGGCAGTCTCAGACTATCTCCTGTATCATGTCCGCAGTCTCTAACCAACTTCTGTATCATGTCTGCAGTCTCTGACTATCTCCTGTATCATGTCTGCAGTCTCTGACCATCTCTTGTGGCATGTCTCCAATCTCTTACTCAAACTTAAACACATTTCTAATAGTATTAGCTATCTGTTTATGCCGAAGGTAGGACTGTGCAGGGGAAGCAGAGAGTGTTAAAGGGGGCACTGTGATTAGAGAAATGGGGGGGGGGGGCACTGCAAGGGGCATTGCGATGGGGGGCTGTGAAATTTGTGCAATAAATATTCTTGAAAACATTACAATTTTTAGTGGGTGTTTTTACAATTTTAAAGCTTGGGGGGGGGGGGGGGGGGTTGCCAAATATAGGATCCGCCCCAGGTGCCAAATGCTCTAAGTACACCACTGAATGTATCACTTTAAAAGCATCAATAAAGACATATTGAAATTAAATTAGGTCCAGTGACTGTGTCCATGTAGCCGGTGCCTCCCAATAGAAAAGAATGAGACTTCCTGCACATCTGTGCACCCAATGCAGGCAAAGACCGCCCCGTCACACAGGTAGATGGATAGGCTTCCAAAAATACCATGCTTGATTTTTCATTACTAAAAAGCATACTGTTGCCATGACTGTCCACATACCATTGCTTTTAAAAAAAATCCCAGCAGAAGAACAGTGCCTCTCATACAATCTACAGTGTATATTGGCTGCTGCATTTTCCTGACTGCTTCTAGGAATAACAAGCTTCATGTGCAAGGTTAAACTTGGCTTTGGCTGTACTGACAGTAAATGTTAAATTGATTTTCCTTCAGGCAGTTTACAGTGCCATTCCTAGACCAAAGGAAGATAAGCACTTTGATCAGGAATAAGTGTAACACTACTGTAGCTTGGCCAGTAGTTTCTAATATTTTTTTATACCTGGTTCTGTGTGCTTTCTGTGAATGATGAGTAACTCAAGGTGAGTTAGATAGATGGAGCTTGCAGGCCCGGCAATGTTCTATTGGAAATAAAAACCCAAGTACCCTTGTTCTACCATTTTCTTGTTTCTTGCTCTCGGGCTTCTTTCACATGAGCAGCCAGGGGGCAGTAAAAATAGGTTAATGATTCACTTTTTTTTACCTCTTCTGAGTTTGGACACCTCTGCTCACTAAACATTTAATTTAATTTTGTACCTGGGCTCCAAGAATGCCCTGCTTACACAAAATTACAGAGCATACACAGCGAGGGGAATCATACAAACTCCAAAGAGTAGCCCCTTATTGCCTACAGTGTCCTCAGTTATGGAGGCCTCTCATTGGAAGCCAGCCACCCTCTCCATCACTCTGATGCCAGCTGTGGTGGGGCTGTCCTTCTGGAGAAACAACCAAGGCCTGCTGATTCACTGTGCCCTATTCAGACATCAGTTGGTTGGTCCACCTGCAGGCTCTCCCTGTCTTGATTCCATGGTGATATACAGTATTACTGGAGAGGAGGTGGAGGAGAATGGAGGAAGTTGAGGAAGTTTGCAGTCTTGATGTGGAGGTGAAGGAGAGGAGCTGAAAGATCCTGGAGTAATTATTTAAAGTTTATATTAATATAAGGGGTTCACTGTTCTGGTGAGTGTTTTTTACACACTGCGTATTGGATGAGCACAGAAGGAGGAGGTGTAGTTTCTTATTGAAGGAAGAGTGGAAGAATCTGATGGTGCACAAGTGAAATCCCATTAATATTGGAATTAAAATCACGAATGAATATTTATGGCACATATTTTACATTGAATAAAGTCCATTTTATTTGTCTGATTGGGTTGTGTTTTGCGGGAACCATATAAACAAAATGATGAATGCGCATATTTTTTCAGGTAAAAAAATTTACACTTTTTTTTTACTAGGAGCCTGTAAAGCATTGCACCGGCAATCAGCAGATCACAGGTGCAATGCAAAACTCCTGCAGACTGTCTGTGTAAGCCATCTGCTCATACCTCATATGAGCAGGCATTGACACACTGACAGGAAGCATTAGTGAACTACCTAGAATGCTCAACAGTGCCCTGGTAGTTTATTAAGAACTACAAGTCGACGATCGCAAAGGCTGTCGGTACTTGTAGTTCTCCCATTCACAGAACTCTGTAAATGAATGATGCGGCATGGCCACAATTTGAAAAAAAATTGTGACAGCCAGATCGGGGAGAAGATCCTCAACTCGCTGTCACTACAGGCAGTGTATCAGGGAGATGCTGCAACAGTGGGAACATGACACACCCTAAAAATTGGTGGAACATGTAGCATGTTCCCAAAGGTGAACTTATCCTTTAACTTCCGACCATAAGCATGGGAAGGCTAGTATTATCATAATATCATAATAAAATATAAGTATTTCCCAACTGAACACGTGGTCTATCTACCAGAGATAGGATTGTCAAATAATGGTTATATAGTAGTATTCAGGTTGACAAAGGAATCATGTCCATCAAGTTCCACCAGTGGTTGGTTTATGCTACCCATTTGTTCTATCTTGATTAGCTATTTGCTATTACCAAGATGGCTGGGAGAGCTAACATGCGTGTGACCCACTTATAACTTAGTATATATAAACAAAAGATATCTAAACACAAGATTCACAGAGGACAGTTATTCAGATGGCAGTTGACAGACAGCTGGGAGCCGATATACATGTGGTTGCAGTGTGGCCCCATTCATTTGAATGAGTCATGCTTAGTGCAAATCATGTTTGGGCACAACTCTCTATTTTTACCACTCCCCGACTGCCCGTGTGAATGAGCCCTTTAGTCTGTTTCAGTTAGTTTCTAACAGGTTTGAAACACATGCTGTTGGTTACATTAGAGGACAAGCAGGCTGCCAAGATTCTGTTGTAATCTGAAAAAAGATTTTAGTGCATCTATTGTAGAATTGGAAGGTACATTTCTCCACATAGCCAATAGCTGCAGAGATGAATGAAGGCTTGTCTTAAAATGCTTTTACAGCTTATTCAGAATATGTATATATTCTACAGTACACAGTTTGGGCACAAGTTTACTTTCACATCCATTTAAAACTGGTTGTCAATCTAAGACCACCCTGTCCAGAGGTTCACAACAATGCTACACAATTTCACTGCCGAATGAACATTTTCAATGGTAATAAAATGTTATTACAAGGAGACTCAGAAAAAAGAAAGATCTGTTCTATTAATTCTATTGGCAGACTGCACATGTATTTTGTTCTTTTACCCATAGTTCCACTTTAGGTATGGTAAATTCCAGTCACTGCCATTTGCTTGGTGTTGTCCCTTTTTCAGAGATTGAAATCAATAATGTTAAATCACTACCCTTTTGTGCCCACACAACCTCCATTAATACAAGTTTGCTTGTGCAATGAAATAGTATCTGTACATATGATTTCCTGTGGAGCATTTTTTTAAAAACTCTGTTGTTCATGTAATAATTAGCACAAATGTCCTAATGTTTTTTTTCTAGCACCTTATGTAAAAGTACATTATAGTAATTATTATTTTAAGGATTGTGTAAAAATTTTTAACTTTATATAAGCCAACGAAAGTTTTTTTCTTTGTAATTCAGAAATAAAACAAGACTGTTGGAAACAGCATCCAAGCTATAAAGTAAAATGTGCATTCCAAGGTAATCGCTTTTATGACTTATTTTAAAACTTAATTGAATTTGACTGTGTGCATTAAAATGAAGCAAAAACTGGCATATGCTGCCTTAAACGTTCGTCATGGTTTGTAAGTTTTCTTTTTAAGCACTAAACCTTAGGGAATTAGTGGTACTAAACTGTTTCTTTGTAAACACCGTAAAGCTTTTATAAAATATATAACAAAAACATAGCTAAAGGTTATGTCTATCCAGTACCTATATTTAATTTAGTAAAAGCTGAAGAGTTGAATTGTCAACCATTTCAGTAAAATTATCCAGTAATTTTCATCTCAGTAAAGAACTAAAGAGTGGAATGTACAAGACCTTACATGGCTTTACTGAGAACTAAAGTGTGGAATGTACAAGACCTTACATGGCTTTACTGAGAACTAAAAGGTGGAATGTACAAGACTGGTGACCTGGCCAGAGAGATAGAGGGAACAACAGCCACCAGTCTTATGAACAGTATAAGAAGGGAACAGAAGGCTCCTTGTAGAAACAAGAAGGCTGAAAGGAAGACAATCTGGGCACATCCTTTCCTGATAATTATTGGCAGAAAGCCTTTATCACCACATATACATCTTCAGAGTGTATTAATCACTGGGAGCTTTTCCAGAAAACAGTACACTCCACCATACCTCCCAACAGTCCCGGATTGGGCGGGACTTTCCCGCATTTACACCTCTGTCCCGCTGTATAGAGGCTTTGTTCCGCATTATTCCGTTGATTATATCATAACTTCTATCTCAGAAGGACCTGCAGCAGTGTGTACATGCAGCAGAGCCAGGGATTGGGGAGAAAGTTGGCTGGGTGTGCACTGCGCAGCCTCAATGAGAGACTGCACCTGTCAAATCCAAGCTGTGATGTCGGGGATATGCGGGACTGCTACCAACACCCACCCCCTTTGTCAAGCAACAAGTGCATAGAGAAAGAGGAATCCATACATTGCTTGACAGGGAAAAGGTGCCAAGCCCCCTGCTTAGCCTTCTGTAATTGAAAGTGAGTAATTAAAAGTGAGAGAAGAGCATCTCTCCCACGGCTCCTTCAACAGCCTCACTGCTCTGCACTACCATCCTTATCTCCGATCTGTTTGGGGAGTTCAGGAGCTGAATCTGAGTATGCACTCAGTGCTCTGAAAAGGAAGCATTGGCAGCCAGCAACAAAAGGTGCTTTTAGAAAGGTATTAATGTGGAAGATGGGGGAGCTTTGGGTAAGGGGGGGGGGGGAATCAGGGCAGAGGAGAGGTGTGTGTGTTTGTGTTGCAGAGGTTGTAGCAGCTAAGGAGAGGTGCAGTATTGAGATGAATGGACTCTGTACCTAGTGCTCTCTTGAACCCTGTGCATAACATACTCCAGAACCCTGCCCTCTGTATGTAACGAGTTTCAGAATCCAGTACAAGACACACTCCAAAACCCAGTACATGACGCACTCCAGAACCCACCTTTCTGTACATAATGCACTCCAGAACCCACCTTCCTGTACATACGCACTCCAGAACCCACCTTCCTGTACAAAACACACTCCAGAACCCACCTCCCTGTACATATCACACTCCAGAACCCAGTACATAATGCACTCCAGAACCAGTACATAACGCACTCCAGAACCCAACTTCCTGTACATAACGCACTCCAGAACCCACCTTCCTGTACATAACGCACTCCAGAACCCATCTTCCTGTACATAACACACTTCAGAACCCAGTACATAATGCACTCCAGAACCCACCTTCCTGTACATAACGCACTCCAGAACCCATTGCATAATGCACCCCAGAACCCAGTGCATAATGCCCTCCAGGACCCTGCACTTCCAGTACATAATGCACTCCAGAACCCAGTACATAACGCACTCCAGAACCCAGTAAATAACGCACTCGAGAATCCACTTTCCTGTACATAATGCACTCCAGAACCCACCTTTCTGTACATAATGCACTCCAGAACCCACCTTCCTGTACATAACACACTCCAGAATCCAGTACATAATGCACTCCAGAACCCAGTACATAATGCACTCCAGAACCCACCTTCCTGTACATAATGCACTCTAGATCCCAGTTCATACGCACTCCAGAACCAACCTTCCTGTACAAAACACACTTCAGAACCCACCGTTCTGTACATAACACACTCCAGAACCCAACCCATAATGCAATCTAGAACCCAGTACATAACAAAATCTTACGGGATACTCATTCTTTTCACAAGACACAGCTTTGACAGCAGTGTGTGTCTGCTGACACACATTAGGATATTTTTTGCAGCTTCTAGACAGAGTCTTTAATTTAGTCTGGTTTTACCCTCTTATGCTGGTCCTGTTCTGGGGTTTCGGATCTTGTTGGAGAGACTGCTTTGCGGGGGGGGGGGGGGGGGACCCTGGGACCATCTCTCCTTGCTCCATCTCTTCTTTGCTGCTGCCGATTATCCGGTTCTTTGTTTTTAAAATCCTGATTGCTAGATTTTTTATTGGCTTCTATGAAATTACAAGACATCTGCTACCCCTGAAGAAGGAATATCATTCCAAAATGCGTTGGGTTTCGCCTTGTATTGCATTCATTCTTTTGTGAGCCATTGTATTGCATATTAAGCCATGCATGTTTTATACATGTTTTTTGCCATTTTGCTGTGTCTACAATCCGTTTAAAATCAATTTCCTTTATGTATTTTGTCATCACAACATCATGCTTTTGACATTTTAATGATTATTTAATAAAAAGTAAAACATTTTTAAATATTTTTTCACAATATACTTGATTGACTTTTGCCTATAGGTCGTTATAGTCCCACCCTGTGGGGAATTTTTTCTTTCTTTTTTCATATATCAGGGATGAGACCTACTATGTAATACAAACCTATATCCCCCCATATCCCACTTTTTTGTATAACAAAATCTAGAACCCAGTACATAATGCACTTCCGAACCCAGTACGTATTGCACTCCAGAAACCACCTTACTGTACATAACACACTCCAGAAGCCAGTACATAACGCTCTCCAGAACCCTGCACTCTGTATATATAACTCTCCTGAAGCCTGCAGCCTGTGCATAATGCACTCCAGGACCCTGTGCTTTGTACCTAGCACTCTCCTGAACCCTGCACTCTGTACCTCACACTCTCCTGAACCCTGCACCTTGTGCATAATGCACTCCAGAACCCTGCACTCTGTATCTAGTACTCTCCTGAACCCTGCACTACTGCACTCCAGAACCATGCTCCCTGGGCAAAAGGCACTCCAGAAACCTGCAGTCTGTACCTAGTTCTCTCCTGAGGACTGCACTATGTATGTAAAACACTCCATTAACTTGCTCCCTGTGCATATTGGACTCCACTACTCTGCATTGATACATAGCGCATTCCTGAACCCTGTACATAAAGGATTCCTGATCTCTGTACGTAACACATTCCTGAACCCTGCACTTTGTACATAACGCATTCCTGAATCCTGAACTCTGTACGTAATGCATTCCTGAACCCTGTACTTTGTACGTAACGCATTTCTGAACCCTGTACTCTGTACGTAACGCATTTCTGAACCCTGTACTCTGTACGTAACGCATTTCTGAACCCTGTACTCTACAGTATGTGTAATGGACTCCTGTATCCTTCCACTCTTTGTAACGCATTCCTGAACCCTGCATTCTGTACAAAACACATTCCTGAACTCTGCAATTTGTACATAACGCATTTCTGAATCCTGTACTCTGTACGTAACGCATTCCTGAACCCTGTACTCTGTACGTAACGCATTTCTGAACCCTGTACTCTGTGTGTAATGGACTCCTGTATCCTTCCACTCTTTGTAACGCATTCCTGAACCCTGCATTCTGTACATAACACATTCCTGAACCCTGCACTCTGTACGTAGCGCATTCCTGAACCCTGCACTCTTTACGTAACACATTCCTGAACCCTGTGCTCTGTACATAATGCATTCCTGAACCCTGTACTCTGTACATAACGCATTCCTGAACTCTGTACAAAACGCATTCATGAACCCTGTACTCTGTACAAAACGCATTCCTGAACTCTGTACTCTGTACAAAATGCATTCATGAAGCCTGTACTCTGTACATAATGGACTCCTGAATCCTTCCATACTTTGTGTAATGCACACTTCCATAGTTTATGCAAAACCATTTGTAATGGAAACTCTTTATTCTTTTTTTTTTGTAAATGATTGTGCTGAGATTTGTATTTGACTCTTGCTTCTTGCACAGCAATTAAAGCATATTTTATAGGTACAAGAAAACCTGTGTTTTGTTTACCACGCCCATTAAGCCGCTCCCATTGGTAATTTGGCCAAACCCACTTTTGCCGCTGTGCGCATAGCGTGCCGCAGGTCACTTCCTCCCTCAAGTGTCCTTCATTCTGACGTTCAAAAGTTGGGAAGTATGCTCCTGGTACCTCACTCGGTACAAACTCTCTAACCAGGGTTATGCAAACTGTGGCCCTCCAACTGTTACAGAACTACAAGATCCATGAGGCATAGCAAGACTCACAGCCACAACCATGACACCCAGAGGCAGAGGCATGATGGGACTTGTAGTTTTGCAACATCTGGAGGGCCACAGTTTGCCTATCCCTGCTCTAAGATTTACTCTTCTCAAGCACCTCTATGTTACCAAAATTATTATAAAATTTCTGCTAGCAACAAAATTTATGATTACCAGAAAGTGGAACACGCTGCACCAACCTGTTATTGATACCATTTCCACTATAAAATATCAATGCGAAATGGAGAAAATACTAGCATACTCTAACTCCATAGTCTCTTTATTCAGAGATAAGTGGGCCCTATGGTTGTCTAATCCTAATTGTACAGTCAAAGGTTGATAACATATTTTTCTTTATAAGTGTTACTCTGAAGTAACCATTGCTCCTTTATTAGTGGCTATCTTACGGTGACTGCCCTATACCCTAATTCTGCCCCTGCCTTCCTTTACCCCCCTTTCCCTCTTCTCTTCTTTCCCTCACCCTTTTCTTCCTCTACCCCCTACCACTAAAGGCAAGTGTGCCTTCTCACCATATAATAATATGTTTTGTAAACCATCATTATCTTATAATGGTAATACTGTCATGTATCAGTTGTTTCTCTGGTTTATTGTCCTGTAGTACGGCTATGGTGCATTTGCCTTACTGTACTTTCTTTGTTCGTGTTTACTTTGAAATATTTCAATAAAGAAGTATTTACACTAATATATTTTCTTCTTTTCCTATTTGCTTTCACTTCTTTACATGCATAACACTTTCCATGCACGTAAAAACCCACTTGACCTGGGAAGAAAAATGTAGGGCTTTTTGGTGGATCAATTGCTCCTTTCTCTATTCAGTCTCTTAAAGATGGCACTTTCTTATAAATGAACTTGGAATGCTCTGGAAGAATGGTAGCTAAACACTGATCTTTCTTTAATATATGCCAGAGCCTTTGTGTTATTTTTTCCAACTCCCAGTGCTGCAGGTTATAATACAAAACAATCAGTTTCAAAATCTTTAGTTATCTGACTATTTTATACTGTATCCAAATTAGTTCCTTTCTCTTCATGCATTTAAACTTTTCCATTTACTCCAAAATAAAGGGTCTATCATAACTTTTGTTAATAAACCTCCCCCCATCATCTTAGCTTGTTTAGGATAGAAGTCAGTCTCTGTGCAATTCCTCCTCAGATGCATACATTGGCCTTTTGGAATATTATACATCCAGCACACATAGCCTAATTATGATTATATACATTTTGAATTTTTTTTATGTGTATTTCACATTCATGTTTGTTTTGCAAGTTTTTTCGTGGAATGATGTTGCACATTTAAATCATAATATGCTAATTGAGGACATAGAGTAGTTTTTGATACATTTTCCACATATCACTGCAAAAGTATAATGTATGGAAGAGACAATTAAATATTTTGTATAAGTTTTTTGTTCTTCTAGAACACTCTTATATTTGTACAGACTGAAGAGAGAGAAAGAGTGCTGCACTTATTAATTAACCGTAATTTGTAGAAAGATGAAGTGAGTAACAGAATCTAATAAAACAAATGTCAACATGTTTTCAACTCTATATGCTAGTACTGATAGTTTGGGGAAAAAATCAACTGAATGTTTTAAAAACAATTGAATTATGTTACAAAGATGATAAAAAGTTTGTTTCCTGTTGGCTTTTGCCCCTTTTCACGTGGATCGGCATCTGCTCCAATCAGCAAGGGATGAGTGAGCAGATCCCTTGCTGATCAAAGCAATGAATGTCACATCCATACCTGCTCAACTTATGCAGAGATGACATGGGCAGACCCAGTTGAGTTGGATTAGTTCTGTGGGTGGCCGGGTGTAAAAGGACTCTGCTGTCTGTTCACATCAGGCTACCTCTGATCACATTGTGATTACACAAAAACAAAAAAGGAGGTAGTCCTCTTCCTTTTTTCCAGGCCAGAAAAGACCCAGAGGTAGGCAGGTGTAAATGAACACAAGTCTTTTTAAACCTGCCTGTTCATGGTGCTACATGGATCTTCCTATCAGGTCTACCTGAAAAGTGACAGGTGGACCTGATCACAACAGCCATGTGAAAGGGACCCTTGTTGTCTCTATATCTTAAATATCTGGAAATGGAAAGATTTACAAATGCACTGGAGACTTTTACAGGCAAATATTCATTGATAATATTTGTCCTATGTATAATGGGCAAATGTGTCTGCTGTCTAATGATCATTTAAACTTGTTCAGTAAATATTGTTACAGGAACTGCCTTTAACCACCAAAAGACTTGACTGTTTCACCCCCTTCCTGCCCACACTTTGAATGACATTTAATTCAGTCATGCAATACTGTACCCAAATGAAATTTTTATACATTTTGAGACAAATAGATCTTTCTTTTGGTGGTAGTTAATCACCTGTCAGGAGCATCTAGTGCTCCTGCTCCTCATTCCAGCATCCGGGTTTTGGCTATGGCACTCGCCTTGTCTGTCTGCCCACCTGAAAGGTGATTAATATGGCCAGCCTCTGAGTGGAAACCTGTTAGAAACCAGCCAAACACTCACTCGCATGCTTGTAATAGAGAGTGATACATGTGTAATTCCTGATCAAGCTCCCCTGTCTGTCTGTCTTGCTCTGCTAGTTTGGATTCCCCTGTGAATGACCTTGGACCGGATGTTGGACTATTCCCTCAACTCGGCCTGCCTTTTACCTGGACTGTCATAGAACCACTCTACCTGTCTGCTAACCACAAGAAACGATAAATGAAGGAGGGAGTAGGAAAGCTGTAGGGGGGGAATGGAGTTTTCTTAAATGAAAGAGACTATGAAGATCAAAAGACAGCTAAAGGATGTAACCATGTATAGAAAACTAGATACCAATTCTTTTCCCATTATAACAAAAAAAATTGAATGAAAAACTTGATATGGCTAGAGAGGCGGGACTATTGACTAAGTGTGAATTTAATTACCTAAAAGTAACAGATTATAATTTACCATCATTTTACATAATTCCAAAAGTCAATAAATGTTTTGAAAAAACACCATATAGACCCATAGTTTCCGCAATAAATGGGCCGTTGGAGAAGATTGGTAAGTATCTGGACCTATTACCGAAGGACATGGTAACACAACTTAAATCCTATGTACAGGACACTCGAGCTGTTCTGAGTAAGATTAAGGACTTAAAAGTAGAGAGTGACATGTGGCTGGTAGGTATAGCCGTCCATCGCACATCAGTGTGGGCTACAAGCAGTGAAATTCTTCTTCATTATCCCACTTTGGGACCACAGAATGAATATATTTTAGATCTTTTGGAGTTTGTCTTAGAAAATAACTTTTTTCAGTTTTCCAGTAAATTTTACCAGCAACTTAGAGGAACTTCAATGGGAGCTCCATGGGCACCGGCATACACATGCCTACATCTGTGTCTATGGGGGACATTTGCGGTCTTCACTTTGCCGATATTCCTTGGACATGTATATACGTGCTTGTCTTATGGAAGGGTGACAAACATTTTACCTTCGTTTATCAAATGTTTAAATTCCAACAATAGAAATATTCACCTTACATATACATTTGATAAGGTTCAAATTCCCTTTCTGGATCTATGGATTACTATTGAACAAGAAAGACTATTCACACGCACATTTAGGAAGGATGCGGCAGTAAATACATTACTTCAAGCAGATAGTCACTATCCGCAATGGCTAAAAAATGGAATACTGTACATTTTGGCTAATTCCTTCACATTAAAAGAAACTGTGAAAACAAGGAGATTATAAGCAGGAACAAAGACATCTTTATTTAGGATTACAATTAAGGAAAGCAAAACAAAGGGCAGCCAGAAGTGATTGGGACACACTTCTTAAAAAAGAGAAATTAAATGAAAAAAGAGATGAGATTGAGGGCCCTAACCAAATTAGACTTATTACTCAGTTTGGCACACAGTGGGAGGATGTTCGAAAAATCCATTGGGGAATTCTACAAAATAATACAAACATAGCTCGATTTGTAGGCAAAACCCCTAACATGGTTGCTCGATGAGCCCGTCATTTGGGGGATATTCTAACCCACTCAGAATTTCTGGCTGTCAGAGTATCCTAGGACTAAGGGCCCATGTGGTAGGGGCCAAATGTGTCCATTCATGGACTGAACAAACTCCTTTATGGATGCTGAAAAGGAAAAAATGTTGCCATAAAGGATTTAAGAAACTGTGCAACTTCTAAAGCGATCTATATGCTCACCTGCCCATGCGACAAGTTCTATATTGGGAAAACCAAGAGGCAACTGCGCATTAGGATAGGTGAGCATATTATTATTATTATTATTATTATTATTTCAGGTACTTATATAGCGCTGTCAATTTACGCAGCGCTTTACATATACATTGCACATTCACATCAGTCCCTGCCCTCAAGGAGCGTACAATCTAAGGTGCATATGAGAGAAATGAAAAAAAAGGAGCCAGAAAACCCCTAGCTAGACATTTCCAAAAGGTACATGGTGGCAGCCTTGAGGGCATGAAGATAAAATGTTTCTATGCTCTCAAACTGTCACCTAGAAGGAGTGACTTTGATGGGATACTAGTTAAAAAGGAAAAATGGTGGATCTATAAACTCAGCTCCCCTTGGCTTGAACACAGAATTAAAAATTCAGGTCTTTTTAGAAGAATGAGAATCAAATTGTGTCTCCGTTATGGATAGTTGGCCCATCTGGAACAGCTGACGATCTGGGAGATAGGGTTAAACAGCTAACCATGCTATGATTAGATTTAGGTCCTTTCCCCTTTTCTCAAAAAAATTAAGTTGACCATCAATATATGTAGAAATAAAGTATTAATAATAATATATACATATAATGACTAAATTTAATTTCTTGCTTCTTTGATCCCTTTTTAAAAAAAAGGCACCATGTTGATCTTACGCTAATTTAGTGGTACTACTGTATACCAGTCATTAAAGAGTCTCTAAAAACTAAAAACAATGGTTTTGAAACAAAATAGCTCAATTCCTTTAGGACACATGGGTGTAAATCATCTGGTCCAGGTGCTTGTTCACCTGTATTTTTTTTAAATGTTTCTTGATCATATCAGTTTTGAGTTACTGTGGTTCATCTGGGGCTATATCAATAATATTCATATTATGGATTTCAGTTTCCCATTTTCCTATGTATACATAGAGCTGAAGAATGTATTTATTAAATGTGCTTTCTCTTTGTCCCCAGCTACCAATTATAAATTATCTTGCAACGGGCCCAGACGCTCAAAACTGACCTTTTTACTATTAAAATATTTAAAGATTTTTGGGGGGTTGTCTTAACTCTTTTGCAACTTGTTCTTCATTTCCAATTTTTGTGGTCTTGATTTTTCCTTTACATATTCTGTTTTATTCTTCACAACTTTTAAATGATGATAATTTCTTCATTTTAGATTTTTTAAATGCTATTTTCCTATTATTTATAATTTATTAATATTTAAAGCATAACTAAACAATCAACATTAACTGTTTTTATCCTTATGCTAAAGGCATTCGTAAATAGACACGGGGGTATATTATATTTACGTGTTTTAAACTTTTTTTTACATTTCTTCAGTTGCTTCCTGGTTTCTGGCCCAGCTCAACAATTATGTCATACATCCCATGATCCTTCATGGGCATTAATTTTATTTGATCTGAAAGAGGGAGGAGGTGAAGAGGGTGATTCTCCGCTAAGCACATTCTGGATTCTAGGAAGTAAATTCTACATTAATCATCTACTTTTACTCAGGATAGCCACAGCTAGAAAGGCCAGGGGGTGTTTTCAAAGTGATTTCTCAACAAAATAAAGCATGAAGGCCTTGGTTGATGGATGAGTTTGCTCTGAACATTAAAAATGAATAGTGTTTTTGGTTTGTGGTGCTCAGGTATAGGTAGATCTCACTTTAACATTGAAAGTGAGCCACATAGGTTTTATTTTTAGCCTCTTAAAATACATTTTGCAATAGGTTTGCAATCAGCCGATTTGAAGCATTCTCATTTCTGTTCCGTATTCGGTAATGACGATATTCCCTCCCAGTCTAAATCTTGGAGAGTGGCCCTCAGCCTTGGAAATTTTGCTCTTTTAAAATGAAGTGTTTTTATCCTTCTAGTATGTGCTTGTTCATAGATAACATTAAATGAAATCATGTTATGGTTTTAAAAAAATTTGATTTTTTTTTTACCACTTTCATACCTATCTACACACCAAAGTGGTTTGGCTTCCAAAGGACTCCTAAAACCAGTTCATTGGGGCACACACAGTCATGTATTTGCCCCTCATGTTAGCAGTAAGGCATGTGGATTGTGTACACGTAGCAGGAACCACACATGCTGGGTAGGTAGTGAAAGGGAATTGGAGGAGAGAGAGTAACATTATTAATATTTAAAAAAATGTACTGAGCCTTTATTAATACACAGGCTCCAAAGGAAATAGTTTGCCTTTTGACATCTCAGCCTTACAAATGGTATTTTAAAAAGTGTCCAGCAAATTAGCAGAAATATAACATTTATTATATAACATATTCTATATTTCCTCATGAATGGAAAACAGGTATTGAAATTCAGTGAACATTTTTTTCTTTCAGCCATTGAATGCGTTGGCAAATATGTGACCCAGTGAATGTATCTGCAAACGTGCTGCAAATGTACCAGCAAATCTTTAATAAACCTAACCCCATAGACCATAAGGTGTGGAGGTATAATGATTCAATCAGTTTATAGAATAAAAGCAAATTATTTCATACTGTAGACGCTCAGCTTAGCTGCAAAGTTCGCTTTCACGTTCACACATCCACTTACAGCATAGGATTCCTAGGATTGTCTAAAGCAAGGAAGTGAAAATCTATTCAGCACTTTCCAGTCTCTATTAACCCTTCCTCACATCTCTTGAATAATCCAGATATGCTCCTTTGAATTCAGTTAATATTAAAAAAGAGCAGTTGGGTACAAATTAAAATTGGTACTGGTCCTTGAAGCTTGAAAAAGTTCCAAGGTAGTAATTTATTTTAATTGCGGTTCAGTGAATTTTCACAACCAGAAAGTGTCTACATATAAGACAATTATCTGAAAAAATTAAAACAAAACTCAGCGTTCACTGAAAATTGATATAACATGTATAACAGCTACACACTTTTTGCAAAATAATTGTTATTTAAAATGACCTTTTCTTTTTAATCTTGAAATGCTGCAAAAAAAAATAAAAAATCATCTGGTGCTTTCCTGTCCCCACATTGTTAAGAGGTGTTGTATACACTACCTGTGCACAGAACATTCTCAGAAGTCTCATTTCTTGCTTGTGTGATGAGCTCACTGCTTTTTCCAAAAGTCAGGGTACAGATTGAAGGATAACTTAGCTTACAGTCCTTAGGTGTGCTGGCTTCCTTCGTTTTTTTTTTTTTTTTTTTTTAAGATCATTTTCACCAAATACAGAAAAATGCCTGTTGAGTTTTCCAGGAATGCAGTGTCCTTGCAGCCACTATCTGTGAGCTTCACAGAAGACTATCTTCCTTCCTACTGTACGGGATCAGAGGGGTGAACAGCCGGCTCAGAGACAGTCCAGTGAAATTAAATGTTCTTTTATTCAGCAAAAAAACAGAAAATGACAGGCTTGTCTTGAAATAATATTCCACAGCATGGTAATGCACAGTCTTTGCAGCAAGCAGGCTTTAAAGGCAACTTTTAATCTCCCTGGCGGTATGATTCTTTTGGATTTTAGGTGCTGAAAGCGGTACCATTATTTTGCATGTAATTCTTGTGAATGAGCAGCCCAAACCAACTGTATACATTTATTATATATATATATAATGTATACAGTTGGTTTGGAATGCTCATTCACAAGAATTACGTATATATATATATATATATATATATATATATATACAGTGGGTATGGAAAGTATTCAGACCCCCTTAAATTTTTCACTCTTTGTTATATTGCAGCCATTTGCTAAAATCATTTAGGTTCATTCTTCTTCCTCATGAATGTACACATAGCACCCCATACTGACAGAAAAACACAGAATTGTTGACATTGTTGCAGATTTATTAAAAAAGAAAAACTGAATTATCACATGGTCCTAAGTATTCAAACCCTTTGCTGTGACACTCATATATTTAACTCAGGTGCTTTCCATTTCTTTTGATCATCCTTCAGATGGTTCTACACCTTCATTTGAGTCCAGCTGTGTTTGATTATACTGATTGGACTTGATTAGGAAAGCCACACACCTGTCTATATAAGACCTTCCAGATCACAATGCATGTCAGAGCAAATGAGAATCATGAGGTCAAAGGAACTGCCCGAAGAGCTCAGAGACAGAATTGTGGCAAGGCACAGATCTGGCCAAGGTTACAAAAAGATTTCTGCTGCACTTAAGGTTCCTAAGAGCACAGTGGCCTCCATAATCCTCAAATGGAAGACGTTTGGGACTCCCAGAACCCTTCCTAGAGCTGGCCGTCCGGCCAAACTGAGCTATCGGGGGAGAAGAGCCTTGGTGAGAGAGGTAAAGAAGAACCCAAAGATCACTGTGGCTGAGCTCCAGAGATGCAGTCAGGAGATGAGAGAAAGTTGTAGAAAGTCAACCATCACTGCAGCCCTCCACCAGTCGGGGCTTTATGGCAGAGTGGCCCGACGGAAGCCTCTCCTCAGTGTAAGACACATGAAAGCCCGCATGAAGTTTGCTAAAAAACACCTGAAGGACTCCAAGATGGTGAGAAATAAGATTCTCTGGTCTGATGAGACCAAAATAGAACTTTTTGGCCTTAATTCTAAGCGGTATGTGTGGAGAAAACCAGGCACTGCTCATCACCTGTCCAATACAGTCCCAACAGTGAAGCATGGTGGTGGCAGTATCATGCTGTGGGGGTGTTTTTCAGCTGCAGGGACAGGACGACTGGTTGCAATCGAGGGAAAGATGAATGCGGCCAAGTACAGGGATATCCTGGACAAAAACCTTCTCCAGAGTGCTCTGGACCTCAGACTGGGCCGAAGGTTTACCTTCCAACAAGACAATGACCCTAAGCACACAGCTAAAATAATGAAGGAGTGGCTTCACAACAACTCCGTGACTGTTCTTGAATGGCCCAGCCAGAGCCCTAACTTAAACCCAATTGAGCATCTCTGGAGAGACCTTTACCATCCAACCTGACAGAACTGGAGAGGATCTGCAAGGAGGAATGGCAGAGGATCCCCAAATCCAGGTGTGAAAGACTTGTTGCATCTTTCCCAAAAAGACTCCTGGCTGTATTAGATCAAAAGGGGGCTTCTACTAAATACTGAGCAAAGGGTCTGAATACTTAGGACCATGTGATATTTAATTTTTTCTTTTTTAATAAATCTGCAACAATGTCAACAATTCTGTGTTTTTCTGTCAGTATGGGGTGCTATGTGTACATTCATGAGGAAGAAGAATGAACCTAAATGATTTTAGCAAATGGCTGCAATATAACAAAGAGTGAAAAATTTAAGGGAGTCTGAATACTTTCCGTACCCACTGTATATACACGTGTATATATTTACATAAAAAGTACAGTAAAACTGCAGGAAAGGACACTGGGGGGCAATGTAATGTGAATTTTTTTTATTTTGAATGGTATCAGTGTGTTTGGTGTGTTTTACATCCGGAGACGGAAGCCGGGGCTCGCAGACGATCGGGAGGAAGCTCCGCCGCCGCATATCGCCCGCATTCTTCGCTGGATCCCGGAGAAAAGGTAAGTAAAACCTCTACCAGGATCCAGCGATCTTCCTAGCGGTACCCCGAGTGTGGCTCGGGGGTTAAAGCTTTTGGCTCTAAAATCTAACCCCGAGTCACGCTCGGGAATATCGATAGGAAGGTTAAACAGCTCTAAACAGAGCTACAGTCCATCATAAGGCTTGGCTCACCCAATACAGGTCACAGATCACAATGTCGCTTTCCTCTCATCGTGCTGGCATCTTCACTCCTAGCAAGCAGCTCCTCACACAGCTCCACTGACACTTTCAGATCAGGTGCTTAAAAAACAGGTCTAAAAGGGAAGTACCTGCCCTCTAAAATTAACCCTCTCTTCAGCCTGTCCCAGGCTGACTCTCTACATATCCCCCCCCCTCTTGTTCCAGGCCAGGGGTCTGGACACACGCACAGAATTGCCATAGACCCGGGAAAGGGCACCAGGGTCTGGGCTACAAGCGCTGGTTCCCGGCACAAAGCTTGCTTCAAAGGACAGAACGCTGCTTCTGCTTCATCACTCCACAGAACAATAGCCTGGTTCCTTCCTTTTGTGAGATCTGTTAAAGGTGCTGCTAGACTGGCAAAGTTGGGAATAAACCTCCTGTAACACCCCACAATGCCAAGGAAGGAACGCACCTGCTTTTTTGTGAGTGGGCGGGGCCACTTCTGGATGGCCTCTACTTCGACAGTTGAAGGCGGTACCAGCGGACTACAAAAATGTGGTGTTAGCGTGGCTCTTTGACAGGTGGGGCAGGACTTACAGTAGTTCTTAATTTCCCGACATACTCCGGGTCAATAAAAATACTGCAAAACCCGTTCCTGAGTTTTAGCTGTGCCAAGGTGACTCCCAAGTACATGACCATGAGCTAAATGTAGCACTTTAGCCCTAAAAGTACCACCAATTGTTCCAACACTTCATCATTGACTTTGATTACCCTGTAAAACCAGTCATGATTCACAGCAAAATGGGGGAACTGTGTATCCGCCCCAGGTTGCTGTGGCTCACCCTTTAATACTGTGGCCTGTTCCCTGGCGGGATCAAAGTAGTGTCCCTCAACTGAGCACTAAGGAAATCTTCCCGGGAGGCCCTGAGATCTGACAATTTTCGCTCAGAGGAAGTACCCTCCACTTCCAACCCCGCTAATACCTCCAGGGGACTGGGCGCACTTTCTGCAGTTTCAGCCACCTGGTACTTTTCATCAATATCAACATTCTGCAACACAGTATTATCTGCACCCTCTGTGGGTTTTTGCTTTTGGGGGAAAACCCTGAACCATTGAGCTTGTGCTCATACAAGTCCCAAAACATGGGGCAGTCTCGCCCGATTATTAAGTCATGAGGCAATCCTGGGACCACCCCCACTTTTAGTGTAGCAGTTCCTGCAGGTGAACACAGGGTCACACAGGCCACTGGATAGTCCTTCACATCACCATGCACACAGATGACCCCGACCTGTTCCCTTGACACCAGAGTTTTCTGCAACTTGTCTGCACAGAGCAGGGTGACAACACTCCCAGAGTCAAGGAGCACTACCACCTCTTGTCCATTGACCTGCACCACACACTCATGTGGATTCAGGCTGGCTTCAACACACACTGCATAGGCATACATGGAGCGACGACAACCCATGTCACACTCCATCGGTTCATCTCATCTCGGGCACTGGGCTGCCAGATGACCCAGTTGATGGCAGGACCAGCAGAGAACCTCACGGGGTTCCCCCTGCCTTGGGCACTGGGCTGCCAGATGACCCAGTTGTTGGCAGGACCAACAGCAAACCTCACGGGGTTCTCCCCGTCGGCTCTCCAGAAGCTTTGGTACTGGTGCGATCCTATCAGTTGCATTATGCACCCGAGCAGACACCCTGTGGTCAGCGGGTGCCATCTTAGTGCTAGAATGCACTTTGTTGGTTTGGCTCAGCTCTTTGGGGATAGAGGGACTCCCATGGGAACTTTCAGCACAGTTGTAGCGCTCAACAGCGGCAGCCATCTCATCCAGGGACTGAGGCTCGGACTGAGCCACCCATCGGTGGAGCTCCCTAGGCAGCCCATGCAGGAACCGATCCGGTGCGACTCTTTCGACGATCTGAGTGGGTGTCTTCTCTTCAGGTTTCAGCCAGTCCTGGAACAAATGCATCAAGTGTATCAAGTACATCAAGTGCATCATAGCTGCGCACGGGCAGGTTTTGCTCTGTCAAAGCGCCAGCCATGAACTCGGCTTGCCCTTAAAGCGACAGTCACTCCCAGCCTTGCTAGGATTTCTACTTTTAGCAGCTTATAGCCCCGTGCTGATTCTGGGGCCAAGTCGCAGTAAGCCTGTTGAGGATCTGCAGTCAGGAATGGAGCCAGCACATCAGCCCAGTCTTTCTCAGGCAGACCTTCTCTTGCTGCAATCCGCTCATGCTTCAACATCGTCTGTGACTGTAATCTTTTTCAGAGTCTGCTGCACTGCCTTCCGTGGGTCACCTTTCACCATTTCAGCCTGCTGGGTTACTGCTCTCTGTAAACCTGCTATCTGTTCCATTAGCAAACTGTTTGTCTCCTGCTGTACAGCATTAGATGCCATTAACAGTTTTAGGAATTCCTCCATTGCCTTTTCAGAAGTCTTCGCAGGCTGTACAGCTGTCAGAATAGAGGTACTCACCGAGGCCGAGATGCCGAGAGCGGTTCGCTGTGCGACTAAGCGTACTCCGCCCCTCTGGAGGTGATACAGAGGGTGGATGGCACAAAGAGGCACAAGCTACCAGCAGGCAGGGTAGAGCTTGCGTGGAGGTCCTGTAGAACTGGAGCAGAGACTGATCAGGATCCAGCAGAAGAAGTAAGTAGAAAGTCCAGAACAGGCTGAGGGTCAAACACAGGTAAGTAGACAATTTAGGACATAGGCTGAGGGTCAAGGCACTGGAGACAGGAGGCAAGACTGGGTCACAAGCAGGAGGTCAAGGCACAGGAGACTGAAGATAAATCCGGGTTGCAGGCAGAGGGTCAAACACAGGAGACAAGAGCAAAGTCCGCAAAAACAAGCCAGGGTCGGGTCCAGGAGAAGAGCAGAGTAGGTCAGGGTCAATCCAGGTCACAGCAGGTAAATGATCAAACAGGAAACATGAACTCAGGTACAGGAAGCTGAAAGACAAACCAGCAATTCCTCTGAGCACTTGCTCAGCTTTTATAGGCAGCCAGGAAGTCATGTGGAAGTCATGTGGTAGTCATGTGGTGCGTGTCATGTGATGACCAGTCTGCAGCTGAAGGTTTCTCTGACAACAGCTTTAATCCAGGACATAGGATTGGCCTGCACCCCTCAAACCGCCCAATGCATTCCTCAACCAATTGTACGGGATCAGAGGGGTGAACAGAGACAGACCAGTGAAATTAAATGTGCTTTTATTCAGCAAAACAGCAAAGCAAACAGAAAATGACAGGCTTGTCTTGAAATAATATTCCACAGCAGGGTAATGCACAGTTTTTGCAGCAAGCAGGCTTTAAAGGCAACTTTTAAACAGCTCTAAACAGTGCTACAGTCTGTCATAAGGCTTGGCTCACCCAATACAGGTCACAGATAACAATGTAGCTTTCCTCTCAGCGTGCTGGTAGCTTCACTCCTAGCAAGCAGCTCCTCACACAGCTCCTCACACAGCTTCACTGACACTTTCAGATCAGGTGCTTAATAAACAGGTCTAAAAGGGAAGTACCTGCCCTCTATAATTAACCCTCTCTTCAGCCTGTCCCAGGCTGACTCTCTACACTACCTATCTTCTGTAATCTACCAACTGCAGTGCCTCCCATGCAATGGATATAAAGAGATATGAACTAAGTAATCCATATCAATTACACAATCTAGATACAGTGGAGGAATGACATACTGTAGCCAGCCAGGGACATGAAGAGTGGTATGTTAAGAATAACTGTGTAAAAATAAAGCAAAAAACGATCGAAAAAAAAAAAATGCAGCCACCACACCAAGGACTAGAAAACTGAAATACTGTATATGGCATTTCTAGATTTGGATTTAGATACACTTATAGTGGAACTTAATGCACAACAAATACAGTTGAAATACACATTTGTTTACTATGCTACCTGCTAAAGAATTTATAACGTTGGTAATCCATTTTTGCAATACAAGCTGTCAGGCTGACTGTCCACAGAGAAGAGGGAGAAACATCCCTCTCCTCTCTGACAAATGAAGCCAGAAGCCAGAACCAGGACTCCACCTCTACTGAAGAAGTTGAGCGTATTGGACGTGTGACGCAACGCGTATAGGGGGTTGGAGACTTCCAGACGAACAGGAACTCGGCAGCCAGCTCCTCTTGTGTCTGTGAGACAAGCGAAATAAGCCCGCACAGCTTGAATGTGCAACCCTATGTGAGTTTAAGCTGTTTTTTACTTAATAAAGCCTATACAAGCAGAGAGCACTAGATTTCCAACTCTTCTTTTGTAAGTACATCGGATGATGCTGGGAGTGATCCTAGGTGAATATTAAGCCCAGTCCATCAAGCAACCCCAAGGAGTGTTGCCTGTACAGGAGAGATCTTTACCCCTCAGGGGAACTGCTCACTTAGACCTGATGGTAAAACACGGGTCTAAGTTTAAGGTGAGAGGCCATCTTTAGGTGGTGGTGGCGGAAGCACAAGCACTTTCAAGCACCTTCTTTTAAGCATATTTTCCAGCAAATTTTTGCACAGGGCGGTGGAAGCTATTCAATGGACTGATTCACTTTATATGGACATTTATTTGCACCTTATGAGAAGAATTATTTATGCTTTGCACTTTGTGATTATTTTGCACATTGGCACTTTGATTATTTGCATGCACTTTATATTTTGCTTATTTGCACAGTGATATTGATGCTTGACACTAAGTAGCGCTTTACCTTTGATGTACTCAGAAGCTAGAACCGCCTAGGGAAGCAGCTGATCAAACCGATCATGGTTTAATCAGCTACCGTGGAGAGAAGAGGAGGGATCTGGGGTCTAATCTCTCTATATAGAGGACTCGTCACTGCCCAAGCTATCACAAGGATGTTGTTCATTCCTTGTGATAGCAATAAAGTTGAGTACAAAAAGTATTAAAAAAAAAACTTAAAGAAAAAGGAAAATGTATTTTTAAAGTACCCCCATCGCCCTGTGCTCAGAATCGAATGCAACCATGCATAGGTCCTGCACGCATATGTATACTGTGATTGCACCACACACGTGTTACCACAAGGTCAGACTTAGCAATAGCAATAATTCTAGCACCAAACCTCATATTTAACTCTAACTCTGGTAATCTGTAATGACTTTTAAAATGACACCTATGGAGATTGTGAAGGATACTGTAATTTGTCACCATTTTACGTTTTACTGGTGTGCAAGATTTAAATCTTGACATGATTGGTATTTATATACTCAGTGTAACATTATCTTTTATGTTTGACAAAAAAATGGGTATTATATTGAGTTTTTGTGCACTAAAGTAACATGTAAACTGTATGACTGTAAACATAGCAGAGGGAATGCAAAAAATTCTGAGGGGGTGAGTTGGTAGCGCTGTTATCTTCTAGTGAGATGTCTGGTGTAGTTCTCAATTCCTACCACCAGATGTCCCCAGCTATCTTTAGTTCATTGATTGGATTCATGTTTAATACAAGTACCTCCCTGTTAAGTCTTCTAGGGGAAGTCAGGCATGGAACTAGTGTGTCCTTTGGACTCCAAGCGCCATCTTGGGGAGTTTATGTCCCCATAGTGGGAATATATAGTGTAAATGGTGAAAAAGGATGGGCTAGCCAGGCTAATGGATAGCAGCACCTAGAGCTCCCTGAACCCCAGGAGATAAATTATATAATAGTGAAACAGGACTAGTGCGCTATCTAAACAAATAAAATGACATAATAACAATTATGACAATAGTGAAACAAATTAAAAGGATGAATACAACATTTCCATAAAAAAGTGTATCCAAAAATCCACAAAAATGCATGGGAAATAATATGTAAAAAATCGTGCAAAAGAAACATACACCAGTGGGAATATAACGGTGGTGAAAAATTAAATGAATTAAAAACAGTCATTTGTGAAAAAATTCCAAAACCATGACATAACCACTAAACATAAAATTAAATAGTGTCCAGCAAACAATTTCTTTGTTATAAAAAGAAAAATCCGCCACAGATAATGACAAGTGCTGCATGCGACCCCAACGTGATCAAACGAGAATGGGTGGCCAGAGGTACACAATCTCAAAGCCTGGAAGATGTAAAGCATATGCTCTAGGATATCGCTTGTCCCCAACATACAGTGGAATACCTATAGATCCGACAATCCACGGATGGAGGTGCTTAAACCACAGAGGAGTGGAGGGATCATGCACACCCCAGACTTTCCAGAGATCTCATCTCAATAAATAGAGAGGCTAATAATGCATTACCACTTTAAAAACAGATTTATTTAAAAAAAAAATGCACCTACATAAATCTTGACGAAACACAGATTTGCGAGTGTGCACAGCCAACTTCAGTGCGGTCCTTGCATGGTGACTACGTGGCTAACTCTATTCAACGCGTTTTCCCTCAGAAGGCGTCAGCTGGGATTGGAGTACAGCCCATGCCGTCATGCCTAAACTATTTATAACATCGAGGAGAGAGACTTCCGGTGGCATATGCGTTCGGGGTTCCTTTGTATGCCACCGGATCTCTTTTTATTGAGATGAGATCTCTGAAAAGTCTGGGGTGTGCATGGTTCCTCCAGTCCTCTGTTGTTGAGAACCTCCATCTGTGGATTGTCAGATCTATAGGGATTCCACTGTATGTTGGGACAAGCGATATCCTAGAGCTTATGCTTCACATCTTCCAGGCTTTGAGATTGTGTACCTCTGGTAAGCAGCCACCCATTCTCGTTTGATCGTGTTGGGGTGGCATGCAGCACTTGGCATTATCTGTGGTGGAGGTTTCATATTATAATCAAGAAATCGTTTGCTGGACACTATCCATTGAATTTTTTGTTTAGTGGTTATGTCATGGTTTTGGAATTTTTTCACAAGTGACTGTTTTTCATTTTTATAATTTTTCACCACCATTATATTCCCACTGGTGTATGTTTCCTTTGCGCAATTTTTTACATGTTATTTCCCATGCATTTTTGTGGATTTTTGGATATACTTTTTTATGGACATGTTACTGTATATTCATCCTTTTAATTTGTTTCACCAGTGGGAATATATAGCCTCTGCTGTGTCATTTTAGTGAACCCCACAGTGTGAGGAAAACCAATAGGGATAGGAATCCACTTGTAAGGGAGAGATAGTAGGGTTGCCACCTCATCCCTTTAAAACCAAACACAAATGAATAGCACAGGTTCTGCGGCTGATTAAGGTGGTAATTAAACTCACTTGGAGCCTTTACTGCATAAAAATAGCCTCAGAACCTGTGTAATTCATATGTGTTCGGTTTTAAAGGGATGAAGTGGCAACCCTAAGACATAGGCTGAACCAAGGAACAGCATCATGGAGAAGGAAAAGTGTAGGGACATCCTGGACTCATACCCAATTTTGGAAAGAAAGCACTTCCCTGAATGTAGTCAGCAAGATGACGCTCAAAGGACACACTGGTGCCATGGCTGACTTCCTCTGGAAGACATAACAGGGAGGTACTTGTATTGAACATTAGTCCAATTAATGAACTAAGGATAGCTGGGGACATCTGGTGGTAGGAAGTGAGAACTACACCAGCTATCTCACTAGAGGATAGCAGTGTGAGAATATCACCCCATTACAAGCAATCTGTTCATGTAATACTACTCGGGCTCTGCCAACTCACCCCCTCAGAATTTCTTGCATTCCCTCTGCATGGATCTGGTATGGAACAGTGAGGCATCCCTCTCAAAAGGTCACAGTGATTGGCCACAAGCAAACCTGCCTAAATCCACTGGTTTCTTTGACAGTGTAAAGGCTGGAATTGGGAATGCACAGAGCAGGCATAGCTGGGAGAGGGGCAAGCAGCAATGAGTGAAAGCAGGCATCACTAAAGCCAGGTGTCTTCAAAGATTGCAAATACATAAAAAAGTAGAAGGAACAATCAATGGGCTCAGTGAAGGATATATCAAAGCTGGAGCTGGGAATACCATGGTGCATCACATGACGTGACATGAAGTCACATGGGGTGAGAGCTCTGACTCCATTGTTGCTGCTGATGTAACAGCAAAGATGATGGCACATGGAAGCAATCTAAAGACTGAATTAAATGGTGTGGACAAAGGGCATCTCTAATTATCTTTATTATCATATCTTTAATATGTATGTCACTCAGTTGTGCAGTGTGGCAACACATTTAAACTGCAAAATTGGATGTACAAGACTAAAAATCCTTGAACAGGTAAAACAGCATTTATAGATGTATCTGAACTGTGTATTTTGCAGTTTCCCTGGAATTTTACTTTTCTTCCATATATGCGCACTGCAATCTCCATTTACTACCATCAATAGTTACCCACCACTGAGACAAATGGTTGATGGACTTTCCATAGGAATAAACGGAGCCTGCAGAATGCATATTTAGAAGGAGGGCCCAGCCACAAGACTTTTGAAGTGTTAACCATGTTCCCAAGTAGCTGCATAAGGAAGATCTTGGAGAAACAAGTATGTGTTGAGTCTGCCCCCCCCCCCCCCCCATCTCTAATCACAATGCCCCCTTTTACTCTCATCCTCCTCTGCAAAGTCCTATTAATACTATTAAGCTTAAGTAAAAGATTGCAGAAATACTATAGGAGATGGTTAGAGACTGAGGACATGATACAAGAGATGGTCAGAGACTGCAGACATGATACAGGAGATGGTTAGAGACTGAGGACATGATACAAGAGATGGTCAGAGACTGCAGACATGATACAGTAGATGGTTAGAGACTGAGGACATGATACAGGAGATGGTTAGAGATGGTTAAAGACTGTGGACATGATACAGGAGATGGTCATACACGGAGGACATGATACAAGAGGTGGTCAGAGACTGAAGACATGATACAGGAGATGGTTAGAGACTGAGGACATGATACAGGAGATGGTCAGAGACTGAGACATAATACAGGGGATAGTCAGAGACTGCAGACATTCTACAGGAGATGGTCAGAGACTGCAGACATGATACAGGAGATGGTTAGAGACTGAGGACATGATACAAGAGATGGTCAGAGACTGCAGACATGATACAGTAGATGGTTAGAGACTGAGGACATGATACAGGAGATGGTTAGAGATGGTTAAAGACTGTGGACATGATACAGGAGATGGTCATACACGGAGGACATGATACAAGAGGTGGTCAGAGACTGAAGACATGATACAGGAGATGGTTAAAGACTGAGGACATGATACAGGAGATGGTCAGAGACTGAGACATAATACAGGGGATAGCCAGAGACTGCAGACATTCTACAGGAGATGGTCAGAGACTGCAGACATGATACAAGAGATGGTCAGAGACTGCGGACATGATACAAGAGATGGTCAGAGACTGTGGACATGACACAAGAGATGGTCAGAGACTGTGGACATGATACTGGAAATGATGAGAGACTGTGAAGAGATGGTCAGAGATTGCTGTTCCAGGCTGCCGCTCACAAAAAATCACTTTAATCTTACGCTGGATTATTAGGTTTCAACTCATAGGGAAGAGAACACCTGTTGTTCAATTCTGATTTAGAAGTAGTTTGTGAATATATACATATGTTATTTTCCTGGCCCAACCCAGTCCGTGTCAAAGATGTTTGTTTTAGACGTCAGTGTGACAGTGCCCAGGGAAAAGCTGCTCAACACTCTGCTGTATCATTCGTGGCTTACCGAGTACATGCTCCGGTGCATAGCAAGGTCAGTTAGCCCAGTGGTTGAGCAGCCCGCGCTGTGACTTCTGTGAATTCTGAGTGCCGCCGCTCTGTGACATCACTGCGCACCCCATCCCCTGTCTAAGTTCTTGTTAAGCCTGCCCAACTCCTAAGTCCTGCCTGACATGCTTGCCCAAGCCGAGCCTGCCGTTCCAAAGTTAGCGTGCAACCATATTTTTTAAGGGCGGCTACTGTTACACCTGCAGATACCAGACTGGGAGCCTGTAGCGACCCCATAAGCCCGGCAGACCCGGCTTGCCTGACACCCCTAAGCGGGCCTGCCTGACACCCACCAATGTTAGGCACCCAGGATGGACTGCCCCCCGTTGGTACTGGCCCCACTGGCTTCAAGACTATCATTGTACAGGCAGCTTTGTTCCATTAAAGTAGTACTAAAGTCAAAAGCTTTTATTTTACATTATTACATTCTCTGCACTGAGGTAAAAACGATATACTTCTTGTCCCCCCCCCTCCCCCCATCTCTAAACACTCACCTGGGTCAATGTTAGCTCTCCAGCACTGTCTCCAACTTCAGCACCACACCCCTAACGTCCTGGTCTTACAGAAGAAACGGTCAACCTCCTGTAAGGAGCGAGCAGGGGCTTACTGGCACTGTATATATCCATAAATGTATACAGCTTGGTGTGGGACCCAGCGGGAGCGTGCACACAGCTGCCCCTTACCACCTGGCTTGCTACATGAGGCACCCGAATGAGGGTGTATAACATGTACTGATATATCCACTTTTGTGTCACCTAGTAAGCCAAATAATAAAAAGCCTTAAAAAAACTAAAAAACAAAAACAAATATATACAGTATCTCACAAAAGTGAGTACACCCCTCACATTTTTTTAAATTCTTTATTATATCTTTTCATGTGACAACACTAAAGAAATAACACTTTGCTACAATGTAAATTAGTGAGTGTACAGCTTGTATAACAGCGTACATTTGCTGTCCCCTCAAAATAACTCAACACAGCCATTAACCATTAACCACTGTAAAATTACACTGGCAGTGAAGGGGTTAACTTTTTTGAGAGGGAGGGGTTATGTGTGTCCCTAGGGGTGTGATTCTAACTGTGATTGGCTGTGGCTTGAGGTGTAGGAACAGTGATCAACGGTTCGTATGATCACTATTCATACACAGGGGAGAATGACAGGCGGCTTGTTTACATTAGCCGCCTGCCTTTCTCCTGCTCTAACGGACGATCGCGAGTGATCGGCGGACATCGGGTCCGCCAGGCACACGCACGGGGGGGGGGGGGTCCGTGACCGCGCGGGAGCGGGAGCGTGCCTCCGGCAGCACGTGCTCGCTCCCTAGACCCTCACAGGCTAGCGACGTAGCCCTACGTCGCTTTGCCTGTGAGGGGCTTACTGCCGACGTAAATAGTCGTGCGGCAGTCGGCAAGTGGTTAGTGTCAAAACCACTAGCAACAAAAGTGAGTACACCCCTATGTGGAAATGTCCAAATTGGGCCCAATTATCCATTTTCTCTCCCCAGTGTCATGTGACATGTTACAAGGTGTTACAAGGTCCCAGGTGTGAATGGCTCTCACTCTCTCATACTGATCACTGGAAGTTCAACATGGCACCTCATGGCAAATAACTCTATGAGGATCTGAAAAAAAGAATTGTTGCTCTAAAGATGGCCTAGGCTATAAGAAAATTGCCAAGACCCTAAAACTAAGCTGCAGCACTGTGGACAAGACCATACAGCGGTTAACAGGACCGGTTCCACTCAGAACAGGCCTCGCTCTGGTCAACCAAAGAGGTTGAGTGCACGTGCTCAGTATGATATCCTGAGGTTGTCTTTGGAAAATAGACATATAAGTGCTGCCAGCATTGCAGGGATGAAGGGATGGGGGGTCAGCCTGTCAGTGCCCAGACCATACGCCACACACTGCATCAAATTGATCTGCATGGCTGTCTTCCTAGAAGGAAGCCTCTTCTAAAGATGATGCATAAGAAAGCCCGCAAACAGTTTGCTGAAGACAAAAAGACTAAGGACATGGATTACTGGAACTGAACTTATTTGGTTCAGATGGTGTCAAGCATGTGTGGCGGAAACCAGGTGAGGAGTGCAAAGACAAGTGTGTCTTCCCTAAAGTCAAGCATGGTGGTGGGAGTGTCATGGTCTGGGGATGCATGAGTGCTGCCAGCACTGGGGAGCTACAGTTCATTGAGGGAACCATGAATGCCAACATGTACTGTGACATAAACAAGCAGAGCATGACCCCTCCCTTCGAAGACTGGGCCGCAGGGCAGTATTGCAACATGATAATGACTCCTAACACACCTCCAAGACTATCACTGCCCTGCTAAAGAAGCTGAGGGTAAAGGTGATGGACAGGCCAAGCATGTATCCAGACCTAAACCCTATTGAGCATCTGTGGGGCATACACAAACAGAAGGTGGAAGAGCGCAAGGTCTCTAACATCCACCAGCTCCGCGATGTCGTCATGGAGGAATGAAGGGGACTCCAGTGGCAACCTGCGAAGCTCTGGTGAACCACTTAGGGGTGTACTCCCATTTGTTGCCAGTGGTTTAGACATTAATGGCTGTGAGTTGAGTGCGCTTCTGGAAAAATGGTCAAACATTCTCATAGACACAGTCCTAAACCTTGTGGACAGCCTTCCCAAAAGAGATTAAGCTGTTTGTTCTGCTTCTCCAGTCTAAGCATTGAAAGTTTGATCTCTGTAACTTACAGTTGTGATGAGATAGCAGTAACCCACAATCTTAGCTGAATTAGCAGACAGTGACTCGATCCAGATGAAGATCTTATGAAGTTTAATCCTTACAACAATGAACATCAGATAGGTCAAAAGATCATAATTTGATTCACTCCATAAAACATGAGGCTGAGATGCATTACTGGGAAAAATTAACCAAGGGTGGAGCTATCTATATAGAATAAACTGACCTATGAGGAGAGGAGGAATCAGGGGCAGAAGAATACATATAACATTTAAAGGCATATCAAAAAGCATGTGAAACATGACACTGTTATAGCTGCAAAGGGTGGGCCAACTCAATATTGAACCTCACGGACTAAGACTGGGATGCCATTAAAGTTTATGTGCGTGAAAAGGCAGACGTCCCAATACATTTCACAATATAATGTATATGAAGGGTTGAAAGTTACACATATTAAATTTATTTTTATCTTTTCAGATATTTTTGGAGTATTTTTAAATGTAAAAAATGAAGTATTTTCAGTTCATTTTAAATCTTTTTAACGATATGGAAGTACTCAGCTCAATCTTTTGGGAAATGTTGAATACTTTGTATGTACAATAAATCTGATTAGACTGCTGACATGTCTATGGTATATGGATGTCCCGAGGACCCAGAAGTCCTTGCCCTCTGGAGCCATTCTGGTTTCTTGCTCTAGCATTGCATGCCCTCTAGTGAAGACATATTCTTCACCATATTTCATAAAGCACTGTCAGACATCCAGAACTGATTTATGGAAAATGAGAACGCTGAATCTGAACTCTGCCAGGAGCTGAAAGGCTTTATCAGAACAGTTTGTGTTATTTATATGTTTATTTATTTTGTATCTTACAGTATATAAGGCAAATAAACTCAGCTCTAGACATAGTGTAAACATTAGAATATTGTATAACTGAAATTCCTTTTAAAGGAGTTAACCAGGCACCAGATGGGTCTAAGTGAATGTATCATAAATGTAAATTGCCCATCAAATGTCAAAATACATCAAATTTATGGTTGATTTTCTGTTGCGTCGACAGTAGTGTGATTGCAACTGTTAGTAGCTGGCTGAGATAATATAGATCTTTAGCAAAATCCCTTCCAATATGCTTTGCTTTTTTCCATCATAGATATCTTGAATTTTAACCACTTGCCTACTGTGCACTTAAACACCCTTCCCATCCAGGCCAATTTTCAGCTTTCAGCGCTGTCACACTTTGACTGACAATTGCGCGGTCATGCTACACTGTACCCATTTGAAATTTTTATCATTTTTTTCACACAAATAGAGCTTTCTTTTGGTGGTATTTAATCATCTCTGGGTTTTTTATTTTTTACAAAAAAAAAGAATAAAGACAGAAAATTTTGAAAAAAAAAAAAAGTTTTTCTTATTTTCTGTGAGTAAATTTTGAAAATAAAATTTTCTCCTTCACTGAAGGGCGCTGATGAGGCGGCACTGATGGGCACTGATAGGCTGCACTGATGGGCACTGATGAGGCGGCACTTATGGGCACTGATGAGGTGGCACTTATGGGCACTGATGAGGAGGTACTAATATGCCGCAATGATGAGCACTGATAGGCGGCACTGATAGGTGGCACTGATAGGGGGCACTGATAGGGGGCACTGATGAGCACTGATAGGCGGCACTGATGAGCACTGATAGGTGGCACTGCTGGGCACTGAGAGGTGGCACTGCTGGGCACTGAGGTGGCACTGCTGGGCACTGAGAGGCGGCACTGGCGGGCGGCACTGCTGGGCACTGAGAGGCGGCACTGATGGGCACTGGCGGATGGCACTGATGGACAATGACGGGTGGCACTGATGGGCAGCACTGATGAGCACTGATGGGCAGCACCATCAGTGCCCACACTCAGTGCCCATAGTGCTGCCAGTCAGTGCTTATCAGTGCCTAGATGAGCAGGCACTGATGGGCACTGACTGGCAGCACTATGGGTACTGATTGTGGGCATTGATGGGGACACTGATGGCGGGCACTGTGGGCACTGATGGGGGGGCACTGTGTATGTTTTTTACCTTGTAGTAATCAGGGCACTGGTGATCAGTGCCCTGATTACATGTCTCTTTGTCCCTGGCGCTGTGCAGCTCTCCCTCCTTCCTCACACTGCAGGCTCCGTGTGAGGAAGGAGCGCCGGCGATGAGAGATGATCTCATATGTTTACATATGAGATCATCTCTCATTGGATGATCCGATCACGTGGTGAATGGCCGCTGTGATTGGCCATTCACCACGATCTGTGATCGGCCGTGTCCAAGGGACACGGCCGACACAGATTCTCCCCGCTGCGCGCTCGCGGGAGCGCGCGGGGGGCGTGTCACTGGGAGGCCGTTTAAAAACGGCCTCCCGAAAATTCGAGTCCGCGCTGCAGCCGTATATAGGCTGTAGCGCGGATGGCAAGTAGTTAAAGTCTTTTTGGCAGTGTAAAGCAGTGAATTGTTTTTTTTTTTTTATTTATACTTTTTATTTGCGAATGTAAGTTACAGATGCAATATTGCATATCTGTGATGGATAATAAACACTTTTGCTTGGGCTATTATCTGCTTAATCTGTACCGATAGTCAATTTTCTTTTCTTTCATTTTGGATAGAGTGAAGAAGGGTTAGAACACCTGTTTTACTGCTATCTAGGGCTCCATTAAAGAGATTTTTCTGCACTTTGTCTTCTAGGGACAAAGGTTTATCAGACAGGAAGAGAGAGACAATCTGCAACAGAGATACCAACAACAATAAAAAGCTAAGAGGTTCCAGCATCCCTCTACTTAAAGCTGAAGTTTAGGTATGGCACTTTTTACATAAGTACCTTGGTCCGGCTTGAACCAATGTAAATATGTATGTGCCACACGTGTGGGATCCTGTGGAAGCTGAATATCACTATAGTATTCCCCGCTACTATAGTTGTAACCACAGGCTACTGGGTACCAGGGTACCATTCCAAGCGACTTCTCTGCTGCTTACTGAACACAGGAGGTTGCTTGCTCAGCTGGCGCCATTCAGGGAACACTACATTTTCCTAATGAATGCAAATTGTTCCCTGATTAGACAACGTGGAGATTGTGACATCACTGCCCAAAGTGTACCCTGAAAGGTGCTGTTCTAAATGAGTGTTCTCCATTGTTCATACATCAAAATGAAGCCAGTAACCAGGTATCATCTGTAGATATGAATCCTTTTTTTGACTACAAGGTGAGTATACAGCACAGAGGACTAAATCGTTTTGGCTACACAACCTTGCTCATAGCATATTATGTCTGTGTAGCTGAAACACATTAGCCCTCTGTTCTGTATACTCGCCATGTAGCCGATAAGTGATTCATATCCACAGATGATACCTGGCTGCCAGATTCATTTTAATGTATGGGTCATTGCCAGAGTGTGGAGACACTTCAGCCAGTGCATGGGTTTTTCCTACTCAGGGTGGGTTAAACGGTTGAGCAGCTATTCTGTTTAAGCTTGTAGCTGGGTTGCAGCAATAATTCACACAGTCAGGTGCAATATAAAACTTGTATTGAGGTAATGCAATAACAGCTCACAAAAAAAACAGTAGGATAGCTACCCAGCTGGGCGCACTTACAGTTTCCAATAATGTGAAGAAGTAGTTTCCAGCCAAACTGATAGCGTCTGTTGAGAGGAGATAGAATGTGGTCTGACCATCTCGTGCCCTATCAGGAAGGTATCCAGGAAGTTGTGACCCTATGCTTTCCCTTCTTGTCAGGAACCTTTCCCTATTGCTGGTACTGTCCCTAACAGATAGGGTTCCTTTAGCTTCTCTACCCAATTCGCAAAAGCACGCCAAAACCAGGGGCCAGGGTCTTAAAGCGGGAGTTCACCCTAAAACTAAATTCTCTAATTCTATTCACATCAACAATCTCAGACTAACCTTTCTAGCCCCTTAAAGCCAAATTCGCTATACATACCTTTCTGAAGCCCCTCTGGTCCAGCTTCCAGTGGTGGAAGCTGTATGCAGGAGACAGCCGACAACCACTGGGAGATGACTAGAAAGTGACGTTGCCCATAGAGTTACTGTGGAGCTTCCATTGTAGTCTGCCTCTTCTGCACACACCTACACAGAGAAGCCACTGCTTACAGCTCAGCATGGGACCAGGCTGGAGCGGCTCCAGAAAATGTATGTATAGGGATTTTTGCTTTACAGGGCTAGATAGGTTAGTCCTAATTTGTGGATGCAAGTAGATTTAGAGATTTTAGTTTTAGCCTAAACTTCTACATTAAATAGGCTCACTGCACCTAAGATGGCTGCCAAAGTCACATGGGCAACCAGCATGCAATTGGATCACTGCCCCAGTGACTCAGGAAATTGTAGAGGAACACTGTTCCCCATGACTTCTTTTCCCTCTGCATTGTTGTTGTGGTTGAGCACCACCTGCACTGGAGACAGCAGACTGCACCTTCCTACAAGCTTGTGGATGTCCTCCAGTGTTCACAATGCAGCAGGGTAGCTTTTGGGCAAGCAAAAGGAGATCACTGTAGTAGTGGTGCCGTCTACAATAATTTCCAGTTTTAGAGGGATCCCACAGGTGAGGCACATACATACTTAAATTGGTCCTTTTGTGACAACAGTATCCATATATGCAGTTTCAGGACAGTGGGCCTTAAAACTGTATTGATCATAAAACAAAAATTGTAATATATAGCAACTTTACAATCATTAGCTATAGTGGCTGTAGTAGTTTACCTCATTTTTTTTAGGCTTTTTCCTCTAGTCAATAACACACCTCCTGAAAATAGAAGAAAGGAAGCCTAAAAAAATGAAAGTAATACAGCTATCATATCTAAGAATTGGTAAACTTGCTTTTTGGTTTAAGACAGCTTTAATGCCCAGATGTCACATATATACATTTCTGTCTTGTTCCAGGGCGTGCTTCATTTGTACCCCCAGAACTCAGACATTATGGTCAACAAATGATAATTGTGTAAAAAAGTCTGGTGTGCTACTAAATTGCAATAAAATGAACAATGTCAATCATGCATACAAAATAGTGTACAAACAATTTGAAACAATTTGAAACAAATAAAAATGTGAGTAAACAAAGTCTCTGGTTTCTCTTGCAAATCAATATAATGTGTTTTTTACACTATTTCATTCATACACCTTTGGTAGCAGCACACTCACATTTATCAGCGCACTTTTTCATTTATAACAAATGATAATTGTGAGTGGTAGTATTAAACGTCCATCTATCAGCTTCAAATGTCACAGCTCATTTAAAGTGCCAGCTCCAGAAGGCATAAAGAAGTTACGAATCAGTTCCTGTTGCATACAGAGAGCCACTGTGGCTACTGAATATAGTCAGTGTGGCAGTGTACAAAGCACAAAGCCCCTACCTAATGACACTGCCTCTGCCTTATTAACCTGCTGCTAACTAATCACATTGTCCTTCCCGAATTGCACTGCCTATGCCTAATAACACTACCAATATTTAATCACATTGCCCTTGACCAATAAACCTACCTGATTACAGCCTACGGCAATATTTCCAGCTTTGCAGATCACACTCAGCACTGCTATAAAAAACAGGGGCTAGTTGCGATGAGTAACGCTGGAAGCAGTGATTATAGTTTGGCACTGGCTATAACCCATTGTTTTCAGAATTGCTGATTGCAGCCAGTGTCACTGTTTTCAGTGTCACTGATTGCAGCCAATACTAGTGTTTCCAGTATTGCTGATCACAGCCAACACCAGTGTTGCCAGCATCGCTGATTGTTGGTAGCGCTGGTTTTCCAGCACCGCTGATTTGAGCCAGCACCAGTTTTTCTAGCATCGCTGATCACAGCTAGCACCAGAGTTTCCCGCTTCAGTGATTACAGCCAGTGTCAGTTTTTCCAGTGTCATCAATCAAAGGCAATACGATTTTTTCAATTGTTGCTAATCCCAGCCTGTGCCAGCTATTCCAGTGTCACTGATCACAGCCAGCAACAATGTTTACCATTTCACCTTGGATTGTCTGTTTTCCAAAATGCAGTCATTTTAGGGATGTTTCTACTGTTCTGGCACTAAAGAGTCTCCTAAAATGTGATAGTCAGGAAATCACATGCGTAATGTTTGCCTATACTGTGTGTGAAAAAACATGCTATTAAATTGACAACTTTGTGCAAAAATTATTTTTATTTTCTTCATTTTCTAAAAACGTGTAGCAAAAAAATGAGATCTTTAAAAGACTCACCATGCCTCATGGTAAATGCATTGGGACATCTGCTTTCTATAATGGAGTCATTTTGTGTGTTTTCTACTGTTTTGGCACTCCACGGTCTGCTAAAACGTGATAGGTAGTCAGGCAATTTTGAAATTATGTTAAAGTAGGAAGCGGCACCTTTGATTTTAGGCTCTTGCATGCAGCTAGGCTGTGAAAAAGTCTCACATTTGTGGTATCCCCATACTTGGGAGGAGTAGCAGAATGTGTTTTGGGGTGTAATTCTAACTAAGCCCATGTTGTGTGTGAGAAATATTGTATTAAATTGACAAATGAGTGTTAAAGAGTACATCTTCACTCACCAAGCCCCTTGCCAAATGCTTAGGTGTGTTTACTTTTCAAAACGGGGGAATTTTTTTAATGGTTTTCGTATTGTCTTGGCATTTTAAGTCCTCAAGAAATGTGATAGGCAGTCAGAACATCGGGGCTAACAGATTTAAAATATATATACCACAGTTTGTAGGCTCTATAACTTTGACACAGACAAATTTTAATACAATTATTTGGATTTTTTTAATCAAAGAATCATATCAGAATATATTTTGGCCTAAATTTATGACGAAAATTTGTTCATTTGATATGTTTTTTTACAGAAAGCAATTAATACAAGTTGTATTTCAACATTTTCAGTCTTTTTTCCAAACAAAACCCCAAAAAACAGTGGTTAATAATCCAGGGGTCAAATAATTAACTTTTAATTAACAGTAACATTTTATGAGTCCTAAAACAACAAAAACATTTTTCTTCCAAAATATTATAATATTTTGAGTATATTGCTATGATGTGATTTATTTTAAAAGTAGGGTTTACTGTTTTATATAAGAGCCACTAAAGGACGGTAATTTGTGCTCCAGGTCCATTTATACATTAAAAGCTAGTCTGATGCCATTTTCTTGTCTGACCCAGACATGACAAGCAGGATTGTGTTTTGAACCAGCATGTGCTGTCTCAAACAGCAAAAGAAAAATTGACTGCAGAAATAAAAGCAATGTGATTTATTTACTAAATGCAACTCTATTTTTTACCCTAATATTTTCTTTTATTCCTAGACCCCACATACATTTTAAAATTATTAAAGTTTTTTCTGCCCCCAGTTTTCCCTTCCCCCTTCTTTTAGATGATATATCTTATAATAAATATCATCCTTCATGCATATTGGCCCCCAAGATAAATAATAATAATAATAACATTTATTCCCATACATCTATTCATATGTAGTTAAGAAATCTCTCTTTGCAAGTGTTATTTACCATAATTTTGAGAAACTCCTCCCTCATGTAAGAATCCCGTTTCTCTATATGAGAATTCATCTGACAATACATGTCTTGATCTGCCAGTAAATTGGCTCTTATAGACTAGGGACTGTGAGTCAAACACCAGTAGAAGTTTCCTCTCAATACACAGTCCCACCCACATGTCCTTTAAATAACTTGCACTCACAGACACCTTTTTCATCATTGGTTTGACAAATGGGTGGAGCCCCGAAACGCGTAACCACACCTACCTGAAGTGTTGACGTCATCCCTGTAGAATCTCAATCCCAGGTGATCAACCGCAAGTGGGCTGACAGCTCCTGACTCTACTCTGTAGGGTAGCTGGTATCCCAACCATTGACTGCAGCTGAACTCAAGACTGAACACCTGGAAGCCATCACACCACCTGACAGTTCCTTCTCCAGTCTGCCTCAGCTGCCATCCACCAAGTGGAACATCCCTCCACACCAGCCGCTCTCTGCACAACTTGGAGGATATCCACTCCTCCACAAGCACATTCTTCATCCACTGAGTGAGTGATTTTTTTTCTTATGACGAACCTCTCATTGTCAATCCCCAGATGAAGGTGCCCTCTCTCTCTGCTCTTTGCCATATACCAAATAGGTAACCAGGACCTATATACCAGAGGAGCTGCCATAACCTGTTCTCAACTATTTATTTATTTGTTGCACAAACTGACCTGACCCCCCCCCCCCAACACCCATATTACAGTAGAGCCATAGTCATTTATTTATCGACTGAATGCAAATGGACTGTTCACTTTGCAAGTTGCATTTTTCCCACAGCTTAGTGTTTGTGGTGAAGTTTCACTTTGCAAAGAATACTAATCAGAAGCAAAAAAAAAAAAAACATTTTTTGCTTGCACTTCATTGGAGGATGGAAGTCAGGACAGCTTCACCTCATCCAGTATGCTCCAGGAAAAATTACATTTCAAAATGCAACTTGACAAAATTGCAAATTGAACAGCCAGGCTATTGCCTTCAGTAAATTGACTCCTATGTGTCAGTTTATTTTTTACATATTTACTGTAGGTTGTTGATAGAGAATGCCCTTTGTTTGATTGCATGATCAAAAATCTGGATACAATAGAAAATACATGTTAATAATTCTTTTGTATTTTTTTTTTAATATTTTTAAACTTAAGGCATTATGCCTACATTTCTTTTTTTTTTGTAGAGTGAAGAAGACTTTATATCTCAGTTATATGTTATTGCTCTCTGTGTTCCTGATGAGAAGATTTTCTATAATTTCCTGTTTGTCACTGGAATCTGCCATGCCATGAGACAGAGATATAAAAAAAAATACTGATGTTGGGCTAACAGTTCGGCCAGAGCATGAGTTTTGGCCGAACATTGGCGGTTCGCCTATTTGGCGAACACCAGAATTATCAGGATGTTCGAACATTTGTTTGGCCCGCTGAGCACCCCACAATGCACTGCACACCGCACAGTGCATTGGAAGCTCTGATTAGCTAAAACAATGAAGGATTTGCCCAATCAGGGCACAGAACATTGACAGAGCCATGACTGTAATGATGACTGTGCCCAATCATGGCTCATTGCCCATAGACCCACCCCACATTCAAAAAGGTTCCTTTCCAGAGCAGTCATTTGCAGTGTGATATTGGAGTAGAGATATATAGAACGGAGATCTGTTCATTGCTACTAGCGAGTTAGTGTGCTATTGTGAGGGTAAAGTATCAGTGTAATGTCAATATAGGCATAATGCAGTGTGAGTGTAGTGTGACTGTTCATTTTTACTGTAGTGTCAGTTTAGTTTGAATATAGTGATAGTGCAGCGTGAGTGTAGTGCGATTGTTCATTTTTACTGTGGTGTAATTTTAGTGTTTCAGGACAGGTTACCTGCAGTATATTGAAGTGTGTCAGGGCAGTTTTACTGCAGTATAGTAGTGCCTTAGTGCACTTTTACCGCAGTATATTGAAGTGCATTAGTACACTTTTACTTCAGTATATTGAAGTGCGTTAGTGCACGTTTACTGCAGTATATTCAAGTGCATTAGTGCACGTTTACTGCAGTATATTAAAGTGCATCAGGGTACTTTTACGGCAGTAAATTGAATTGCGTTAGAGCACTTTTACTGCAGTATATTGAAGTGCATTAGTGCACTTATACTGCAGTATATTGAAGTGTGTTACTGCATGTTTACTGCAGTATATTGAAGTGCATTAGTGCACTCATACTGCAGTTTATTGAAGTGCTTTAGTGCACTTTTACTGCAGTATATTGAAGTGCGTTAGTGCACTTTTACTGCAGTATATTGAAGTACATTAGTGAGCTTTTACTGCAGTATATTGAAGTTCGTTAGTGCATGTTTACTGCAGTACATTGAAGTGCGTTAGTGCACTTTTACTGCAGTATATTAAGTGCATCAGGGTACTTTTACGACAGTAAATTTAATTGCATTAGTGCACTCTTACTGCAGTATAAGTAACAGAAATTTCAGTACAAACAGCCTTTTTCATGGCCAGGGTGACTGTGTATCTCGATCAGCACACTGACAGACAGCCCAGCCATGTGCAGTGATCATTCATTTCTGCTTGACAAACCTGTCAGTATAGACTGGAGATTAAGATACACAGTCAGGCCAGAAGTAAAAAAGGCTGTACAGTAAATATTTGGTTATCGAGTGAGAAAATTTACTTTGCTTTAACCCCTTACTTGATCCTGATACTGCTCTCTATATGTTGTTTTAAAGTTCCTTACTTCTGACCCCTGAACTCTCTACATTATGTTTTACATAATATAGTCCTGACCATAGTGTTCATTGTCCTAATAGTTGCTGGTTTTAATGAAGTTCTTTTTTAAGATAGGCTCAACAGACAAGGAGATCACTTTTAGTGTTCAAGCATATGTGATGGAAACGTTTAAATTTTTTTAAATGTTCCTTTGTTCTGAGGTTTATGTGTATCTGTGAGAATGTCACCTGTGACATAGTAAGTAGTATACAGTGACTAGGCACAGATTCTCTTTAACCCTTTCCTCTGTTAGGCAAAACCTGTCCTCTGTGTCACTTACTACTGACCCGTCCACTGCCCTGCTCACATTAGGCAGGCTCTATAGATCCAACCCTGATTCAATGGTTCCTGACCTCTGCTTCTGTTCCAGATATCTGCTTCTATTGCTTGAGGAGTCTGTAATACATCAAATGTTCTGTGTACCAGTAACAGAAAACTACTGTGGTATTTTTCTTATTTATGACATATTCCATTGAAAATGTAGCTTCTTTTGCAAAAAATGTTTTAGCTGAACTATACTTAAGTTCCAACTGTGCCCTCGGTATGACTTTGTTGTGATATATTTTTTAAATGTATGACATCTATTGTAAGACTGAAATTATTATGTGAACTATTGTTCAAGTAGATGGTATGTGCCTTTGAATAATAAATTATAGGCCAGACGATGTTCTGTGGTTTCAACAACTGTTTAAGAGTCTATTTGTACTAAAATGCATTTTTCACATTGGGGTCATGGAGAAGTTACTTTGTATTCACACTTTGATATTCACTTGGAAAATATTTATAGTATAAAATTATTCTAAGACACTGCCACTGCTCCTCCATACTGGGCACACGACACAACATTTAACAATATGTTTTTTTTTGTTTTTTTTAAAGATCAAGTCAGTTGTATACAGATGTGTGGGAATGAACCAAAGGATTTTTCAGGATTTTGACATACATACCTTACAAAATATAGTTACATTTTTGCCTAGGCCCCAATAACCAATGAGGGCAATCTTAAATCAACATTTGGGCCCCCTGAAACTACTGCCATATTGTTCAAGTATGCACAATATGGCACACTAACCTTGACAGGGGCCCTCCTCCAGTAATGTGATGTTCTTGCTCCTGCTCATCACTGGCGCTTGTATCTTTATCTGGTCTTCTTTATGAGGTGGATTTTTTGGCCAGGCACCTTGGTAATCCATAATGATGTATTTCACTGGCATGCCAAGACACAAGAGCTGTGCAGGCATGTCACAAATTTGCTGTTTTGGGATAAGAGCTGGTCCTATACTCTTTCCCTACATATTAGGTGACCTTCAAGTTGTCTAGTCTACATTGACTAATAAAACAGAGACTATTAGAAGGTTGAGGGGTTGATTTATAAGGAATTTGTATAACCATTTGCCCGCTGAATGTGCATGTAAATTTGTCAATAGAGTAAAAAGCTGAATGTAAATAGTATATATACCATGGTGTGTGAATGTAAATCATGAATTTTAAATGGATAATACTACATTCAGCCTTTACATAGAGCCAGGTATTATAGTAAATTACGATTATACTTCGCTCCATCTAGTTGCCAAATGCTGTATATTCCATTAAAAATCAATGACCTACAATTGAACAGCATAGCACTGTACAGTATATAGGAGACATAGAGGGCACCCAAAAATGAGACTACTGTGTCCTGTTTTTGACTGGACTCAGAACTGTTCGGAGACCCTTTGGAAGTCCAATTGGTCTTAAAATGTTAGAAGGGAGCCACCACAGCCAAATACAATACTACAAAAGTACAAAACAGTATATAACCTAATTACATTTTTTTCCCCATTTAATCAGAATGAATGTACATGCACTTTCACTGGGCAAATGGCTATGCAAATTCATTATAAATCAACCCCTAATTGTCAAATGCTAACTGGGGTGGAACTTAAAAAAGAGGTAGTGGTATTGGCGTAGTACTTTAAGGTTGTGCTAAGTGAATTTACAATGATGAATGAGCAAATAATTTGCTCTAGTCCTTTCTAAATGTAATTGTATTAGCATAAAAAGCAATGGAATGCCTCTAATGAAAGGAATGTGTTTGTCATGCACTGCATTGCATCAATGACATCACTTGGTTTGTTGGTGCCAGTGGACTACAGCCAACCCCTTCAGTATTATTTTATAATATGCAGTTCAGGTTTCTTTGAACAAAAGATCTCTGTGTTGGCTGAAACTGCAGTGTTTTCATTTTTATTAGCAAAAACATTGGATAAAATAAACTATTTTCTCTAACCTATCTTACTTTTTTTAAAAAGTAACTTTAAAAAAAGTATCTTAGCGTCAAGTGTTATATATTAAAAGTAAGATTACGCAGTTTATTCTTGTATATGTCTTGGACATTCTTGTTAATAAAGGTCAGTCTTATTTGAATACCAGATTCATGTTAATTTTTTGTGCTAAGTAGCAGTAAAGGGTACAATGGTCGATGTGTTGCTAAATGTGTCCCTCGTCAGCAAGTTTTTTTCAGCCCTTTAACCACTTTACCACCGGAGGATTTTGCTGTCTTCCGTCCAGGCCACTTTTTGCGATTCGGCGCTGTGCGACTTTAACTGACAATTGCACGGTCGTGCGACGCCGTACCCAAACGAAATTTACGTCCTTTTTTTCCCACAAACAGAGCTTTCTTTTGGTGGTATTTGATCACCTGTGCAATTTTTACTTTTTGCGCTATAAACAAAAAAATAGCGTTTATTTTGAAAAAATAACAATATTTTCCCATTTTTTTATATGAAATTCCCCCCAAAAAAAATGTAAAAATCAAATTTTTTTTAAATTTTTGGCCAATTTGTTTTATGCTACCTATGTTTAGTAAAAAAATCGCAATAAGCGTATTTTGATTGGTTTGCGCAAAAGTTGTTGCGTTTACTAACTAAGGGAAAGATTTCTGTCATTTTTGGTGTTTTTTTTTTAACGCGTAATGGCGGTGATCTGCGATTTTTTTTGCGGGACTGCGACATTGCGGCGGACAGATCGGACCCTTGACTGACATTTTTGACACTTTTGGGGGTACCAGTGACATTTCTACAGTAATCAGTGCTATAAATATGCACTGTTACTGTAAAAATGACACTGGCAGGGAAGGGGTTAATTTTATTGGAGAGGGAGGGGTTAATGTATGCCTGGTGCTTACTGACGTGTGGGGGGGAGGTGACTGTGTGACAGAAGGACAGATCGGATGTCCAGCTATGCTGAACACTCCGATCTGTCAGTCCCTGTCACTATGGAGATCCGCCCGCTGTGTTTACACACAGCGGGCGGATCTCCAGACTCGATCCCCGACGATCGGGGCAGAGCAGCGGCAATCGCCGCTGCTCCTCCACTGGCCCGACTCCCGCTGTGAATGAACACAGCGGGAGCGAGCCTCCGGCGGCGCGCGAGCGCCGCCCACAAGGGGCGGAGTCCAGCGACGTAGGTCTACGTCGCTGGACGGGATCGCGGCACTTTGCCGCAGTAGCCTCAATGTAAGCGGGGCTAAAGTGGTTAAAAAGTGTTACTCCACATTTGGTGATTAATCAAATCACATCCATGTTATATATATATATATATATATATATATATATATATATATATATATATATATATATATATATACTTATATACATACACAGTAAAACCTTGGATTGAGAGTAACTTGGTTTGAGAGTGTTTTGCAAGACAAGCTAAATTTCTTTATAAATTTTGACTTGATAAACAAGCGACGTCTTGATATACAAGTCACGCCGTGTCAGATGCCTCTATGTGTAGCATAAATGGTTACATTTTATGAAGGTACAACATTTAGCAACTCACATGGTTGATGATTTAAACAGGCATGTCTAAGTATGCAGGCATCTGGGGTAAAGCTGTCCACATAGACCATCCTCTGCACCGCCATCGAGGTCATCCCTTCAACACTGCACTCCACAAATGCTTCAAGCCTTGCTTTCTCTACACTGTACTGCAGGGTAATCTTCCTGGTCACGACTGCAGACTGCCAGTGATGAGGAGGATGGTCTATGTGGACAGCTTTACCCTGGATGCCTGCATTCTTAGATGTGCCTCTTCTATTAAACCATGTGAGTTGCTAAATGTTGAACCTTCATTAAATGTAACCATATTGCTACACTTAGAGGCCTCTCTTCTCTTTTATACACTGTAGCTCCTGCTGAATTTTGCTTCTAATCCCCTGCGGAGGCTGCCATTTGTGGAGAGACATTTTATGGTTACACAACCTGTCACATTTTTTTTTATATGGACTAAAACTGTAGAACTTATAAATAAATGGTTGTGGAACAAATCATAAATTTGCTTTGCTATACGAGTGCTTTGGTTTACAAGTATGTTTCCGGAACAAATTATGCTCACAATTCAAGGTTTTACAAATGCGTGTATAAATATATATATATATATATATATATATATATATATACATATATATATATACACATATGTACAGTACAGTATCTCCCAAAAGTGAGTATACCCATCACATTTTTGTAAATATTTTATTATATCTTTTAATGTGACAACACTGAAGAAATTACACTTTGCTACAATGTAAAGTAGTGAGTGTACAGCTTGTATAACAGTGTACATTTGCTGTCCCTTTAAAATAACTCAACACACAGCCATTAATGTGTAGACTGCAGGCAACAAAAATGAGTACACCCCTAAATGAAAATGTCCAAATTGGGCCGAATTAGCCATTTTCCCTCCCCCGTGTCATGTGACTCGTTAGTGTTACAAGCTCTCAGGTGTAAATGGGGAGCAGGTGTGTTAAATTTGTGTTATCGCTCTCACTCTCTCATACTAGTCACTGGAAGTTCAACATGCACCTCATGGTGAAGGACTCTCTGAAGATCTGAAAAAAAGCATTGTTGATCTACATAAAGATGTTCTAGGCTATAAGAAGATTGCAAAACCCTAAAAACGGAACTGCAGCACAGTGGCCAAGTTCATGCAGTGGTTTAACAGGACAGGTTCCACTCAGAACAGGCCTCGCCATGGTTGACCAAAGAAGTTAAGTGCACGTGCTCATCGTCATATCCAGAGGTTGTCTTTGGGAAATAGATTTATGGGTGCTGCCAACATTGCTGCAGAGGTTGAAGGGGTGGGGGCTCAGCCTGTCAGTGCTCAGACCATATGCTGCACACATCAAATTGGTGTGCTCAGACCATATGCCGCATGCATCAAATTGGTCTGCATGGCTGTCGTCCCAGAAGAAAGCCTCTTCTAAAGATGATGCGCAAGAAAGACCGCAGACAGTTTGCTGAAGACAGGCAGACTAAGGACATGGATTGCTGGAACTATGTCCTGTGGTCTGATGAGACCAAGATAAACTTATTTGGTTCAGATGGTGTCAAGCGTGTGTGGTGGCAACCAGGTGAGGAGTACAAAGACAAGTAAAGGAAAGAGAAGCCAATGCGCTACCAGTGGGGTATAAGATATAAGAGGGGTGGGTTTTTTTTGTAGATTTGGTAAAAAGTGCAAGTGATGTTGGGAGCGGCGCTACCACATAAATATTGTGTCTGTGCAATTCCATACACTGTATAATTCATATAAAACATATAAAAGTGCATATAGTGCTTAAACCAAAGTGCTGCGTGCTGTAAACCTTTTATATATTCGCATGGGCTGTGCTCAGTGTACCATATAAACACATGTGTACATATAAAGTGCTGAGTGCTATTGATAACCACGTGTGTGATTGCGTGCTAAACAAAGTTTGGCGCCAGTGGGTGTACCACCAATTGCACCGTTGCTTACCGCACTCTTAGGAAGGTGGCTCAGCACTCCCTGGTCACTTGTGACTGGCTGTGGATCAATCAGTGGGAGGCTCAGGCGCCAATATTCAAGCAGCTTCTACGGGGTAGCGCAGAAATCACTGACCCCTTAATTATAGGAGGTCAGTGTGAGCAGAATGATATTCATCAAAAAGCCAATATTCCAGAGTAGATTAGAGCCCTCCTGGAGGATCCACATTTAGCAGGAAAAAAACAGGCATTGGATCAAACAAATACTGGGGATATCGGGTGACGCTTCCACATCTTAATGCGTCTCGTCCGGTCCCAGAAATAACATGGCAGTGTGATTGCACTCCTAGGTCCCGACCAGTTTCGACAGTACACAAGCCGTCGTTGTCAAGGGTCATAGGCCTATGGCCTATGGTCCTATGACCCTTGACAACGACGGCTTGTGTACTGTCGAAACTGGTCGGGACCTAGGAGTGCAATCACACTGCCATGTTATTTCTGGGACCGGACGAGACGCATTAAGATGTGGAAGCGTCACCCGATATCCCCAGTATTTGTTTGATCCAATGCCTGTTTTTTTCCTGCTAAATGTGGATCCTCCAGGAGGGCTCTAATCTACTCTGGAAAATTGGCTTTTTGATGAATATCATTCTGCTCACACTGACCTCCTATAATTAAGGGGTCGGTGATTTCTGCGCTACCCCGTAGAAGCTGCTTGAATATTGGCGCCTGAGCCTCCCACTGATTGATCCACAGCCAGTCACAAGTGACCAGGGAGTGCTGAGCCACCTTCCTAAGAGTGCGGTAAGCAACGGTGCAATTGGTGGTACACCCACTGGCGCCAAACTTTGTTTAGCACGCAATCACACACGTGGTTATCAATAGCACTCAGCACTTTATATGTACACATGTGTTTATATGGTACACTGAGCACAGCCCATGCGAATATATAAAAGGTTTACAGCACGCAGCACTTTGGTTTAAGCACTATATGCACTTTTATATGTTTTATATGAATTATACAGTGTATGGAATTGCACAGACACAATATTTATGTGGTAGCGCCGGTCCCAACATCACTTGCACTTTTTACCATTCTACTACCTCAGTGGTAGGTTGGGGGCAGCTTACACCACCATTTTTTAGTCCAAAAAAGTACTGAAACTCCATAGCGCTGGTATTTAAACCCTTTTTTGTAGATTTAACCAAAAATTCTGAAACAGACAGCCAATTCTGTAGTGTCGCCACTTACTAACAGAAATTAAAGACGGGGGGGGGGGGGGGGATCTGCGCTTATTTCACTAGATATTCATTTAGATCCAACAGGATATAAAATATATAGAAATGTAAATATTTCTACAACTGGATATGACACATAATCCTAGTTGTGGTGTGATGCAGGCTCCAATGGGTGTAAAATGATAAAAATAAAGTGATGGAATAGATACAAATAAACTATGTGACTTCAGTGAAATGATAACTCAAAATAATGGAGCATCAATAAGTGCATAAAACATGTAAAGTGGAAAAAATATTGATGCAATATAAAACAATAATAGCAGATATCCTTAATATATAGTGCTCAAGCAATAAGATAGGTGAAATGGCATGAAAATACCAACAAATATATATAAATGTGTAGTGATAATCAATAAGGCAATTATAAATTGGGTGTCATCCGCCTTGTTTGTTAATGGGTATTTATCCTCCAGATATTCTTAATACTCCTCCAGTCACTCAGAGAAACAAATGGGTACTCATAGTGAAGTATATCAGGGTAATTTTCCCAGATGGACACAGCAAAAGTACTGAACACTCAACTCTACATACAGATAGGTGTGCAGGTGTTCCTTAATAAATTACCCTGATATACTTCAGTATGAGTACCCATTCATTTCTCTGAGTGACTGGAGAAGTATTAAGAATATCTGGAGGATAAATGCCCATTAACAAACGAGATGGATGACACCCAATAAGATACAAAGGACATCTCAGAGACCCCAATAGAAGCCCCCACCTGTGGAGGAGGATTACATATCCCAGTCCAGTGATTGTCATCACTAAACGCCTTTAAAGGTGTTTTTGGAGGTGAGCGGCCATTGCACCTACTAGAGGATATAGTCCACTTCTGGTGACACGTTTTAGGAGTTCCACGAAAGTCACTTGATTACTGTGAAGAATCACAAAAGTCACTTTTTTCTTTGAAGCAATTTTTGCACATTTTTGCACATTGACTATTATTTATAATTGCCTTATTGATTATCACCCCACATTTATATATATTTATTGGTATTTTTATGCCATTTCACCTATCTTATTGCTTGAGCACTTTATATTAAGGATATCTGCTATTATTGTCCACCTGCACACCTATCGGTATGTAGAGTTGAGTGTTCAGTAATTTTGCTGTGTCCATCTGGGAAAATTACCCTAATATACTTCAATATGAGTACCCATTCATTTCTCTGAGTGACTGGAGGAGTATTAAGAATATCTGGAGGATAAATGCCCATTAACAAACAAGGCGGATGACACCCAATTTATAATTGCCTTATTGATTATCACCCCACATTTATATATTTTTATGCCATTTCATCTATCTTATTGCTTGAGCACTTTGTATTAAAGATATCTGCTATTATTGTTTTATATTGCGTCAACATTTTTTCTACAAAGACAAGTGTGTCTTGCCTACAGTCAAGCATGGTGGTGGGGGAGTGTCATGGTCTGGGGCTGCATGAGTGCTGATGGCACTGGGGAGCTACAGTTCATTGAGGGAACCATGAATGCCAACATGTACTATGACATACTGAAGCAGAGCATGATCCCCTCCCTTCAGAGACTGGGCCACAGGGCAGTATTCAAACATGATAACGACCCCAAACACACCACTGCCTTGCTAAAGAAGCTGAGGGTAAAGGTGATGGACTGGCCAAGCATGTCTCCAGACCAAAACTCTTCTGAGCATCTGTGGGGCATCCTTAAACGGAAGGTGGAGGAGCGCAAGGTTTCTAACATCCACCAGCTCTGATGTCATTATGGAGGAATGGAAGAGGACTCCAGTGGCAACCTGTGAAGCTCTAGTGAACTCCATGCCCAGGAGGGTTAAGGCAGTGCTGGAAAAAATGGTGGCCACACAAAATATTGACACTTTGGGCCCAATTTGGACATTTTCACTTTTGTTGCCAGTGGTTTAGACATGAATGGCTGTGTGTTGAGTTATTTTATGGTGACAGCAAATTTACACTGTTATACAAGCTGTACACTCACTACTTTACATTGTAGCAAAGTGTCATTTCTTCAGTGTTGTCACATCAAAAGATATATTAAAATATTTAACAAACTTTAAGGGGTGTACTCACTTTTGTGGAATACTGTAGCCAGGTATTAGTTCTCAAGTAAAGCTTTCTTCATTAAGAAAGTGGGAGTCAACAAAAAAAAAAAATAGTTAAAGTAAAACATTTTTTAAAGTGGAATTCTGGGTATTGCTAAAATAATTAAATCCCCCACACCACCAGATTACGAACAGTCATGCAACATGTAGTGCTCGGATATTCTTCTTTATAGCACTGAACTGTTAACTACATCATGTGTAATGCAAGGCCAATGCTGGCTGGACCTGTATTACACCTTATAACATTGGTAAGAGGGGTGGAGACAAGAGTCATCAGAGGCTGGTAAGAAGAGTAGCTTCAGGGGACTGGTTCTTACAACTGGAACTGGTGTAAAGGAACATTGGGATCCTGGATCAAGGTAAGCAATATTATGTTTTATCCAACTCCTAGAAAAATTAGCATTACATTTTTCATCTGTGGGGGGATTTATTGTTTACACTTAGCCTTAGCTTTAGAAATAACAATTAATGTTTTATATGTGTTATTTTTGCACTACGTTTTTTTCTGAGTCAGAAGAGAGACTTATAGGATCTTTTCTTCAACCACCTCAGCTCCGGAAGGTTTTACCCTCTTCATGACCAGGACATTTTTTGCTATTCAGCACTGTACTATTTTACTATTTTAACTGGATATTGCATGGTAATGCAGCACTGTACACAAATTAAAATGTTATAATTTTTTTACACAATTAGTTTTTTTATTTGGTGGTATGTGATTACTAGGGTTGAGCGGACACCTAGATGTCCGTGTTCGACGGGTTCGGCCGAACTTTAAAAAAAAGTCCGGGTCCGTGTCCCGGACTTTTACCGAACTTTTCCCGGACACCGAACCCCATTGAAGTCAATGGGGACCCGAACTTTAAGGCACTAAAATGGCTCTAAAACACCAAAGGAAAGGGCTAGAGTGCTGCAAATGGCAGCAAAACGTAATTAAGAGCATGGCAAGTGCTCTGCAAACAAATGTGGATAGGGAAATAACTTAAAACAACAAAAAAAAACAGAAAAATAAAACAATGTTCTTCTTCATCTCTGAAGGACGAGGCCCATATGGAGTAGGAGGGAGGTTGAGGTGGTGGTGGATGTGGCGGTGACATAGGCGTGCGCACAGGGTGTGCTGGGTGTGCCTGGGCACACCCTAATCACCTAGGGCACATAGCATTGCCAGTGAGGAGATGGGAAAGATCTCCCTGGGACCTGCTCTGCTCTATTTCTCCTTGCCTACAGGTACATGGCCCCGATACATTACTCTCCCTGCTGGCAAACACATGCATGTGTATTTCAACTTTGGGGTGCACACCTTAATGCAATAGGCTGCGCACACCTATGGGCGGTGTAGGTGGAAGCGGCGGTGGAGGAGGACCAGGGCCGGATTAACAGCATCATGGGCTTGGTGCTGAGGATTTTGAAGGGCCTTAAGGGCCGTGCCTTGCCATGCACCCAGAGGAGGAAGGGTGCAGCCATGCATGCCTAATTCAACATGGGATGCTGCTGTCTCTGAAGCCCATAAACACATCCATGCATCGCCAACTGTCCCTCCTTGTCCGGCCTTCACGCTGTGTGGGGAGGTTCTGAGGGTGCTGCCTGGGGAAGCGAGCATAGAAGCCAGACTTCTGTGTTTACAAGTGACAGAAGAGCGGTAACAGTGAATATGGCCAACCCGGGGCCTATATAAAAGGTAGGGGCCTGGAGCTGCAGCTCCAATAGCCCCTACATTAATCTGGCCCTGAGGAGGAGGACGAGGTAGCCAACACTGCTTCTTTTCAAAAATTTTAAATGAGGGTACACCCCAAAAGAGTGAGAAAGAGCAAAAATGGAACAATGGGTGGGTAAGGTCGGTATCCATTGCTATTCTGCATAAGGTACGGAAAAGTCCCGTGGGATCCATGCCTGGTTCATTTTAATGAACGTGAGCTTGTCCACATTGTCTCTGGACAGGCGGCTGCGCTTGTCTGTTATAACGCCCCCAGCCGTGCTAAATACCCGTTCAGATAATACACTGGCTGCAGGGCACGCCAGCACCTCCAAGGCGTAAAGGGCAAGCTCAGGCCATGTGCCCAATTTGGAGACCCAGAAGTTGAAGGGGGCAGACCCGTCATTCACTACATGTAGGCGTGTGCACACATACTGCTCCACCATGTTGGTAAAATGCTGCCTCCTGCTAAGACGTTCCATCTGAGCTGCTGGTGCTGCTGTTTGTTGTGGCGTGCTGACAAAGCTTTTCCACATTTCGGCCATGCTAACCCTGCCTTCTGAGGTGCTGGCGGTGCCCTGGTTGCGTTGGCGACCTCCTCCTCCTCCTCCTCTGCCTTGTGCTTCCACTGTGGCCCCGCTGTCAGATGGGAATGCCAGCAGCATGGCGTCTACCAGCGTGCGCTTGTACTCGCGCATCTTGCGATCGCGCTCCAGTGAGTGAATTAAGGACGGTACGTTGTCCTTGTAACGGGGATCCAGCAGCGTGGCCACCCAGTAATCAGCACAAGTTAGAATGTGGGCAACTCGGCGGTCGTTGTGGAGACACTGCAGCATGTAATCGCTCATGTGTGCCAGGCTGCCCAGAGGCGACGAAAGGCTGTCCTCTGTGGGAGGTGTATCGTCCGTGTCCTCTGTATCCCCCCAGCCACGCACCAGTGATGGCCATGAGCTGGCCTGGGTGCCACCCTGCTGTGAACATGGTTCCATCTCCTCCTCCAGCTCCTCCTCCTCCTCATCCTCCTCATCCTCCAGAACTGTGCCCCTGCTGGACAATTGCGTCCCTGGCGTTTGCGTGTGCAGGAACCCACCCTCGGAGCCCCTTGCGAATGACTGCCCTGAAAGCCTTGGAAATGTTACCTCTTCATCCTCCTCCTCCTCCTCATCCTGTGCCACATCCTCTTCCATCATCGCCCGAATTGTTTTTTCAAGGAGGCATAGAAGTGGGATAGTTAAGCTGAGAACGGCGTCATTGCCACTGGCCATGTTGGTGGAGTACTCAAAACAGCGCAACAAGGCACACAGGTCTCGCATGGAGGCCCAGTTATTGGTGGTGAAGTGGTGCTGTTCCGCAGAGCGACTCACGCGTGCGTGCTGCAGCTGAAACTCCACTATGGCCTGCTGCTGCTCGCACAGTCTTTCCAGCATGTGCAAGGTGGAGTTCCACCTTGTGGGCACGTCACATATGAGGCGGTGAGCGGGAAGGCCGAAGTTACGCTGCAGCGCTGCCAGGCGAGCAGCAGCAGGGTGAGAACGCCGAAAGTGCGCACAAACGGCCCACACTTTCTGCAGCAGCTCTGACATATCGGGGTAGTTTTTAAGGAACCTCTGCACCACCAAATTCAGCACATGCGCCAGGCAAGGGATGTGCGTCAAACCGGCTAGGCCCAGAGCTGCTATGAGATTTCGCCCGTTATCGCACACCACCAGGCCGGGCTTGAGGCTCGCTGGCAGCAACCACTCATTTGTCTGCTGTTCCATGCTCCTCCACAACTCCTGCGCGGTGTGTGGTTTGTCCCCCAAACAGGCAAGTTGTAAAACTGCCTGCTGTCGTTTACCCCTGGCCGTGCTGAAGTTGGTGGTGAAGGTGTTACGCTGTCCGGATGAGGAGGCGGTAGAGGATGAGGAAGCGGAGTAGGAGGAGTTAGGAACAGGAGGCAAACTGAAGCGCCCTGCAATCCTCGGTGGTGGAAGGACATGCGCCAAATTGCTATCCGCCTCAGGCCCATCCGCCACTGCATTTACCCAGTGTGCCGTTAGGGAGATATAACGCCCCTGACCGTGCTTACTGGTCCACGTATCCGTAGTTAGGTGGACCTTGGCACAGATGGCGTTGCGCAGTGCACACCTGATATTTTCCCCCACTTGGTTGTGCAGGGAAGGGATGGCTTGCCTGGAAAAGTAGTGGCGGCTGGGCACGACGTACTGTGGGACAGCCACCGACATAAGGTTTTTAAAACTGTGCGTCTCCACCAGACGGAATGACAGCATTTCAAAGGCCAATAATTTTGAAATGCTGGCATTCAGGGCCAGGGATCGCGGGTGGGTAGGGGGGTACTTCCTCTTCCTCTCAAGTGTTTGGGAGATGGAAAGCTGAACGCTTCCACGGGACATTGTGGAGATGGTTGTTGGTGACCCAGGTGGTGGTGTTGCTGACAGATCGTCTGTTTGCGGGGTGGCAGGTGCCGGTATCACTACAGATGTGGCTGGAGCGGCCGAGACTGCAGCAGAAGAGGAAGCAGGATGAGCCAGAGACGTTTCTTGGTTTTGAAGGTGTGTACTCCACTGCAGCTCGTGCTTTGCACTTAGATGCCTGATCATGCAGGTTGTGCTCAGGTTGAGAAGGTTTATGCCTCGCTTCAAGCTCTGATTGCACAGGGTGCAAACCACTCGTGTCCTGTCATCAGCACATTTTCTAAAGAACTTCCACGCTAGAGAACTCCTTTGAGCTGACTTTGGTGCGCTCGTTCCCTTGCTGCGTTGGGCAGTAGCGGGCGTAGTGTCTAGGGCACGGCCGCTCCGCTTCTGCACCCTGCTCCCTCTTCTGCTGTGCTGGTGGCTCTGTGCGACCACCGCCTCTTCCTCCAAACTACTCAGGTCACCTGCATGACGTTCATTCCATGTGGGGTCGAGGACCTCATCGTCCTCCACATCATCTTCCACCCAGTCTTCACCCCTGCCCTCCTTGTCGGTCTCCACAATGCTGAACGCCGCAGCAGTTGGCACCTGCGTTTCGTCATCATCGGAGACGTGCTGCGATGATCCTTGCATGTACTCATCTTGAGAAATAAGTGGTTGGGCATCGCTGCACTCAATCTCTTCCACTTCTGGGGCAGGGCTAGGTGGATGGCCCTGGGAAACCCTGCTGACAGAGTCCTCAAAAAGAATAAGAGACTGCTGTATGGCTTGGGGCTCAGACTGCTGGCCTGATTTGCAAGGGGGTGAGGTGAAAGACGGTTGGACATTGGCTGCAGGTGCCAACTCTGACCTTTCTGCAGTAGACTGGGTGGGAGACAATGTGAAGGAACTGGAGGCACTGTCAGCAGCAAACCAATCTACTATCGCCTCAACTTGTTCTGGCCTCATCACTTCTAGGGGCGTTTGATGCCCTACCAAATACTGATGCAGGTTCTGTCGCCTACTCACACTTGAGGAAGGTGTTTCACTTGTGCGTGTAGCTGGCACAGATCGACCACGTCCTCTCCTTGCAACAGGAGCTCTACCAGCAGCACCACGACCCAGGCCACGGCCCTTATTTGACGGTCTCCTCATATTTCTGTAATTTAAGATCTTGCCCTAGAAAGGTTTTTATTGAATAGCGGAATAGGAAATATGATCCAAAAAAGTGTATGTATCTCGCACGTACAAAACCACACTAGGCCCCAATTACTATTGTTTCTACCCCTAAAAGGATGGATGAGGAGTAGGAGGAGTATGGAACAGACAGCACCCTCAAATCTTCAGAAGTATGAGATGAACCCCAAAAACTTGGAAAGGTGGATCTCACACGTACCGACACAGACTATCCCGCAATTCAATTGATCCTCAAAGGTTTTTATTGAATAGCGGAATAGGAAATATGATCAAAAAAAGTGTATGTATCTCGCACGTACACAACCACACTAGGCCCCAATTACTATTGTTTGTACCCCTAAAAGGATGGATGAGGAGTAGGAGGAGGAGTATGGAACAGGCAGCACCCTCAAATCTTCAGAAGTATGAGATGAACCCCAAAAACTTGGAAAGGTGGATCTCACACGTACCGACACAGACTATCCCGCAATTCAATTGATCCTCAAAGGTTTTTATTGAATAGCGGAATAGGAAATATGATCAAAAAAAGTGTATGTATCTCGCACGTACACAACCACACTAGGCCCCAATTACTATTGTTTGTACCCCTAAAAGGATGGTTGAGCAGTAGGAGCAGGAGTATGGAACAGGCAGCACCCTCAAATCTTCAGAAGTATGAGATGAACCCCAACAACTTGGAAAGGTGGATCTCACACGTACCGACACAGACTATCTCGCAATTGAATTGATCCCCAAAGGTTTTAATTGAATAGCGGAATAGAAAATATGATCAAAAAGAAAGTGTATGTATCTCGCACGTACACCACCACACTAGGCCCCAACTACTATTGTTTGTACCCCTAAAAGGATGGTTGAGCAGTAGGAGGAGGAGTATGGAACAGGCAGCACCCTCAAATCTTCAGAAGTATGAGATGAACCCCAAAAACTTGGAAAGGTGGATCTCTCTCACACGTACCAACACAGACTATCCCCCAATTTAACTGATCCCCAAAGGTTTTTGATTAAATAGCGGAATAGAAAATATGATCCAAAAAAAGTGTATGTATATCACACGTACACAACCACACTAGGCCCCAATTACTATTGTTTGTACCCCTAAAAGGCTAGATGAGGAGTAGGGGGAGTATGGAACAGGCAGCACCCTCAAACCTTCAGAAGTATGAGATGAACCCCAACAACTTGGAAAGGTGGATCTCTCTCACACGTACCAACACAGACTATCCCCCAATTTAACTGATCCCCAAAGGTTTTTGATTAAATAGCGGAATAGAAAATATGATCCAAAAAAAGTGTATGTATATCACACGTACACAACCACACTAGGCCCCAATTACTATTGTTTGTACCCCTAAAAGGCTAGATGAGGAGTAGGGGGGGTATGGAACAGGCAGCACCCTCAAACCTTCAGAAGTATGAGATGAACCCCAACAACTTGGAAAGGTGGATCTCTCTCACACGTACCAACACAGACTATCCCCCAATTTAACTGATCCCCAAAGGTTTTTGATTAAATAGCGGAATAGAAAATATGATCCAAAAAAAGTGTATGTATATCACACGTACACAACCACACTAGGCCCCAATTACTATTGTTTGTACCCCTAAAAGGCTAGATGAGGAGTAGGGGGGGTATGGAACAGGCAGCACCCTCAAACCTTCAGAAGTATGAGATGAACCCCAACAACTTGGAAAGGTGGATCTCTCTCACACGTACCAACACAGACTATCCCCCAATTTAACTGATCCCCAAAGGTTTTTGATTAAATAGCGGAATAGAAAATATGATCCAAAAAAAGTGTATGTATATCACACGTACACAACCACACTGGGCCCCAATTACTATTGTTTGTACCCCTAAAAGGCTAGGAGTAGGGGGAGTATGGAACAGGCAGCACCCTCAAACCTTCAGAAGTATGAGATGAACCCCAACAACTTGGAAAGGTGGATCTCTCTCACACGTACCAACACAGACTATCCCCCAATTTAACTGATCCCCAAAGGTTTTTGATTAAATAGCGGAATAGAAAATATGATCCAAAAAAAGTGTATGTATATCACACGTACACAACCACACTAGGCCCCAATTACTATTGTTTGTACCCCTAAAAGGCTAGATGAGGAGTAGGGGGAGTATGGAACAGGCAGCACCCTCAAACCTTCAGAAGTATGAGATGAACCCCAACAACTTGGAAAGGTGGATCTCTCTCACACGTACCAACACAGACTATCCCCCAATTTAACTGATCCCCAAAGGTTTTTGATTAAATAGCGGAATAGAAAATATGATCCAAAAAAAGTGTATGTATATCACACGTACACAACCACACTAGGCCCCAATTACTATTGTTTGTACCCCTAAAAGGCTAGATGAGGAGTAGGGGGGGTATGGAACAGGCAGCACCCTCAAACCTTCAGAAGTATGAGATGAACCCCAACAACTTGGAAAGGTGGATCTCTCTCACACGTACCAACACAGACTATCCCCCAATTTAACTGATCCCCAAAGGTTTTTGATTAAATAGCGGAATAGAAAATATGATCCAAAAAAAGTGTATGTATATCACACGTACACAACCACACTAGGCCCCAATTACTATTGTTTGTACCCCTAAAAGGCTAGGAGTAGGGGGAGTATGGAACAGGCAGCACCCTCAAACCTTCAGAAGTATGAGATGAACCCCAACAACTTGGAAAGGTGGATCTCTCTCACACGTACCAACACAGACTATCCCCCAATTTAACTGATCCCCAAAGGTTTTTGATTAAATAGCGGAATAGAAAATATGATCCAAAAAAAGTGTATGTATATCACACGTACACAACCACACTGGGCCCCAATTACTATTGTTTGTACCCCTAAAAGGCTAGGAGTAGGGGGAGTATGGAACAGGCAGCACCCTCAAACCTTCAGAAGTATGAGATGAACCCCAACAACTTGGAAAGGTGGATCTCTCTCACACGTACCAACACAGACTATCCCCCAATTTAACTGATCCCCAAAGGTTTTTGATTAAATAGCGGAATAGAAAATATGATCCAAAAAAAGTGTATGTATATCACACGTACACAACCACACTGGGCCCCAATTACTATTGTTTGTACCCCTAAAAGGCTAGATGAGGAGTAGGGGGAGTATGGAACAGGCAGCACCCTCAAACCTTCAGAAGTATGAGATGAACCCCAACAACTTGGAAAGGTGGATCTCTCTCACACGTACCAACACAGACTATCCCCCAATTTAACTGATCCCCAAAGGTTTTTGATTAAATAGCGGAATAGAAAATATGATCCAAAAAAAGTGTATGTATATCACACGTACACAACCACACTAGGCCCCAATTACTATTGTTTGTACCCCTAAAAGGCTAGATGAGGAGTAGGGGGGGTATGGAACAGGCAGCACCCTCAAACCTTCAGAAGTATGAGATGAACCCCAACAACTTGGAAAGGTGGATCTCTCTCACACGTACCAACACAGACTATCCCCCAATTTAACTGATCCCCAAAGGTTTTTGATTAAATAGCGGAATAGAAAATATGATCCAAAAAAAGTGTATGTATATCACACGTACACAACCACACTAGGCCCCAATTACTATTGTTTGTACCCCTAAAAGGCTAGATGAGGAGTAGGTGGGGTATGGAACAGGCAGCACCCTCAAACCTTCAGAAGTATGAGATGAACCCCAACAACTTGGAAAGGTGGATCTCTCTCACACGTACCAACACAGACTATCCCCCAATTTAACTGATCCCCAAAGGTTTTTGATTAAATAGCGGAATAGAAAATATGATCCAAAAAAAGTGTATGTATATCACACGTACACAACCACACTAGGCCCCAATTACTATTGTTTGTACCCCTAAAAGGCTAGATGAGGAGTAGGGGGGGTATGGAACAGGCAGCACCCTCAAACCTTCAGAAGTATGAGATGAACCCCAACAACTTGGAAAGGTGGATCTCTCTCACACGTACCAACACAGACTATCCCCCAATTTAACTGATCCCCAAAGGTTTTTGATTAAATAGCGGAATAGAAAATATGATCCAAAAAAAGTGTATGTATATCACACGTACACAACCACACTAGGCCCCAATTACTATTGTTTGTACCCCTAAAAGGCTAGGAGTAGGGGGAGTATGGAACAGGCAGCACCCTCAAACCTTCAGAAGTATGAGATGAACCCCAACAACTTGGAAAGGTGGATCTCTCTCACAAGTACCAACACAGACTATCCCCCAATTTAACTGATCCCCAAAGGTTTTTGATTAAATAGCGGAATAGAAAATATGATCCAAAAAAAGTGTATGTATATCACACGTACACAACCACACTGGGCCCCAATTACTATTGTTTGTACCCCTAAAAGGCTAGGAGTAGGGGGAGTATGGAACAGGCAGCACCCTCAAACCTTCAGAAGTATGAGATGAACCCCAACAACTTGGAAAGGTGGATCTCTCTCACACGTACCAACACAGACTATCCCCCAATTTAACTGATCCCCAAAGGTTTTTGATTAAATAGCGGAATAGAAAATATGATCCAAAAAAAGTGTATGTATATCACACGTACACAACCACACTGGGCCCCAATTACTATTGTTTGTACCCCTAAAAGGCTAGATGAGGAGTAGGGGGAGTATGGAACAGGCAGCACCCTCAAACCTTCAGAAGTATGAGATGAACCCCAACAACTTGGAAAGGTGGATCTCTCTCACACGTACCAACACAGACTATCCCCCAATTTAACTGATCCCCAAAGGTTTTTGATTAAATAGCGGAATAGAAAATATGATCCAAAAAAAGTGTATGTATATCACACGTACACAACCACACTGGGCCCCAATTACTATTGTTTGTACCCCTAAAAGGCTAGATGAGGAGTAGGGGGAGTATGGAACAGGCAGCACCCTCAAACCTTCAGAAGTATGAGATGAACCCCAACAACTTGGAAAGGTGGATCTCTCTCACACGTACCAACACAGACTATCCCCCAATTTAACTGATCCCCAAAGGTTTTTGATTAAATAGCGGAATAGAAAATATGATCCAAAAAAAGTGTATGTATATCACACGTACACAACCACACTAGGCCCCAATTACTATTGTTTGTACCCCTAAAAGGCTAGATGAGGAGTAGGGGGGGTATGGAACAGGCAGCACCCTCAAACCTTCAGAAGTATGAGATGAACCCCAACAACTTGGAAAGGTGGATCTCTCTCACACGTACCAACACAGACTATCCCCCAATTTAACTGATCCCCAAAGGTTTTTGATTAAATAGCGGTATAGAAAATATGATCCAAAAAAAGTGTATGTATATCACACGTACACAACCACACTAGGCCCCAATTACTATTGTTTGTACCCCTAAAAGGCTAGGAGTAGGGGGAGTATGGAACAGGCAGCACCCTCAAACCTTCAGAAGTATGAGATGAACCCCAACAACTTGGAAAGGTGGATCTCTCTCACACGTACCAACACAGACTATCCCCCAATTTAACTGATCCCCAAAGGTTTTTGATTAAATAGCGGAATAGAAAATATGATCCAAAAAAAGTGTATGTATATCACACGTACACAACCACACTAGGCCCCAATTACTATTGTTTGTACCCCTAAAAGGCTAGATGAGGAGTAGGGGAAGTATGGAACAGGCAGCTCCCTCAAATCTTCAGAAGTATGAGATTGTGTTCACTGTACCCCACAAAGATTGAGTTCACTGCACCCCACAATGATTGTGTTCACTGCACCCCACAAAGATTGTGTTCACTGCACCTCACAAAGATTGTGTTCACTGTACCCCCCAAAGATTGTGTTCACTGCACCCCACAAAGATTCTGTTCACTGTACCCCACAAAGATTGTGTTCACTGCACCCTAAAAGGATGTTGTTCACTGCACCCCACAAAGATTGTGTTCACTGCACTCTAAAAGGATGTTGTTCACTGCACCCCAAAAAGATTGTGTTCACTGTACCCCCCCAAAGATTGTGTTCACTGCACCCCACAAAGATTGTGTTCACTGCACCCCAAAAAGATTGTGTTCACTGTACCCCCCAAAGATTGTGTTCACTGCACCCCAAAAAGATTGTGTTCACTGTACCCCCCAAAGATTGTGTTCACTGCACCCCACAAAGATTCTGTTCACTGTACCCCACAAAGATTGTGTTCACTGCACCCCAAAAAGATTGTGTTCACTGTACCCCCCCAAAGATTGTGTTCACTGCACCCCACAAAGATTCTGTTCACTGCACCCCACAAAGGATTTTGTTCACTGCACCCCAAAAAGATTGTGTTCACTGCACCCCAAAAAGGATTTTGATCACTACACCCCAAAAAGGATGTTGTTCACTGCACCCCAAAAATGATTTTGTTCACTCCACCCCAAAAAGATTGTGTTCACTGCACCCCACAAAGATTGTGTTCACTGCACCCCAAAAAGATTGTGTTCACTGTACCCCCCAAAGATTGTGTTCACTGCACCCCACAAAGATTCTGTTCACTGTACCCCACAAAGATTGTGTTCACTGCACCCCAAAAAAGATTGTGTTCACTGCACCCCAAAAAGGATGTTGTTCACTGCACCCCAAAAAGGATGTTGTTCACTCCACCCCAAAAAGATTGTGTTCACTGCACCCCACAAAGATTGTGTTCACTGCACCCCAAAAAGATTGTGTTCACTGCACCCCAAAAATGATTTTGTTCACTGCACCCCAAAAAGGATTTTGTTCACTCCACCCCAAAAAGATTGTGTTCACTGCACCCCAAAAAGATTGTGTTCACTGCACCCCACAAAGGATTTTGTTCACTGCACCCCAAAAAGATTGTGTTCACTGCACCCCAAAAAGGATGTTGTTCACTGCACCCCAAAAAGGATTTTGTTCACTGCACCCCAAAAAGATTGTGTTCACTGCACCCCACAAAGGATTTTGTTCACTGCACCCCACAAAGATTGTGTTCACTGCACACCAAAAAGGATTGTGTTCACTGCACCCCAAAAAGATTTTGTTCACTGCACCCCAAAAAGATTGTGTTCACTGCAGCCCAAAAAGATTGTGTTCACTGCAGCCCAAAAAGATTGTGTTCACTGCAGCCCAAAAAGATTGTGTTCACTGCAGCCCAAAAAGATTGTGTTCACTGCAGCTCACACACAGAAAAATGGATGTGGATCACTGACACCTGCCTATCTCCAATCCCACACCACACAGCAATATCGATTGTAGTTTGTAGAACACAGTTTCCCTAAAATTCAGCAGACTCTGTCCCTAACAGGATTGAGAAGAGATCGTAGATCAGGATTGAGTGCAGATTCACCCCACCCCCCACACAGCAATATCGATTGTAGTTTGTAGAAGACACTGACCCTATAATTCAGCAGACTCTATCCCTAAAATGCCTACAACTCGCCCTGCCTAAACACTCCGACCTGTCCCTCAATTCTATCCGGACACAAATGGTTTTTTCCTGCCTATCTGTCCCTAATCAGCAGCCAGCACATTGATGTGTGCTCTGTCCCTTAGCTAAGCAGCAGAATGACGCTGCTGCGGCGGCTGCCTCGAACTTATAAAGACTTGGTCACATGCTTCAGACGGCCAATCACAGCTACTAAGACATTTGCAGGCATGGCTGGGATGGCTTAAGGCACACCAGTTAAACGATTGTTGATTGGCTGTTGAAAGCCCGCCATGAAAAGAGCGCCAAAGCATGCAAAACCCGGAAATAAAACGACCGAACACGGATTTTTACCCGAACATACAGTAAAGTGTCCGTGTCCGTGTTCGGGTAAAAAAAATCCAATTATTCGGTACGAACACGAATAATACAGTCCGTGTTCGCTCAACACTAGTGATTACCACTCTTTTTTTCTTTTTTTTGCAATTTTATTTGCAATATACGCAAAATAGGAGACTGAAGATTTTTGAAAAAAACAAAAAAAAAAAAACAAAAGTTTCTAATTTATGTTATAAAGGTTATCCAATCAAATTAAATTTCTTCATAAATTTAGACCAAAAATTTTTTCTGCTACATATCTTTGGTAAAATAAAATCCCAATAAGTGTATATGAATTAATTTATGTGAAAGTTACAGCGTCTACAAACTGTGGCATTTGTATTTGTAAATTGATTAATCCTGATGTACTGAGGGCCTATCACTTTTTGAGGCCCTCAAAATGTGCAGTACAAATACCACCCCCAAATGAACTCTTTTTGAAAAGTAGACAGTATGAGGCATTTAGTAAGAGGCATGATGAGTTTCTCATGTTGTCAGTCTCAGCTGTCAGTGGCAGCGTCAAAGTAGAGGAGGGACACCCAACAATGGATGCACCATAGCAAGCCTATGCATGCTGTCATCTCCTATGCATTTGCAGTCATTGTTGGTGATCTCTCCTCTACACAGAAGCTGCTGCTAGAGACATGTGACTGGAGTGGCTTTGAATAGGGAAGTATGCAGATCTTTTCTTTACAGGGTTACATAGAATAGGCTTAGAATGGGGGTGGGAGTAGGTTTAGCCTTAGTTAGGTTTTGACTGAACTTCTACTTTAACTGTAGATAAGTTATTATCTCTTGTAAATATTAAATGCATATTCTCCTGCTGAGTTGCTTTTTTTTCAAACATTGCCAAAAATGTAACACTATACATAGGCTTTGGTGTGCATTTTATGGGACCCTTGTCTTTAGAGGATCAGGCTTATGATTCTTCTTAAACACAGTACATAGTCCATGTGTATGCTCCAGATTTGAGAAAACTATGTTTTAACTGCATGGAAATTTTCAGCTGCATGATATTAAGATCCTGGCAGATGTTGTAATAATAAATTCACTGAGACTGAAGAGAAGACAGTGCACTCTGCCATATCCAATCAGATATTTCAGGCTCCCTCTTGCTGCAGACACCTCAATCATAAAGGCAATGGCAGGACACTTATTTTCTGTTATTTGGCTAGGTCACTGATTAATTTGGTTGATTGTACCTGAACATCGCAAGCATGCAACTGCTCTGGCTATATTTGGGTTCTGGCAACTGAGGGAGCCTGGAACTGTTTTTGGTTAGTGTTACACAGGTTTGAGTAACAGTTTAGGTTATATGACAGCTGGAAGACATAGATTAGCTTTAGATTAGACTTTAAGTCCATTTTTGGGTGCAGAAGGCATTTAGTATTTTCTCTGTTAAAATGGATAACCCCTTTAAGTAATTTGCATATATTTTCTAAAAAAAACAAAAACAAACAAACAATAATGTATAGAAAGTAATGTATAGAAAGCAAGAAAGTCTAACTAAGGTCTCTGAAAATAATTAAAAAAAAAAATGCACATAGCCTTAACTCGATTGCCATACTGTGCTGCGCTTCTTTGCATCCATGGAAACAGACATACTTCAAAATTGGCACCAGTCACTGCACAAAAGCGTGCCATAAAATCACTTTGATGTTTCTAATGATAATAGAAAATCAACATGATTGTCTGTGTCATAGTTCTAAGAAGTTGCAATGTCAAAATTATAATTATCCCTGTGTCTGGACAACCAGCTGAGCATTGGTACTTATACATTGATTTTGACATGGATGAGTTTTGAGAGGGGTTCTTAACATGGTTTCTTTAACAGGAATTACAGAAGCATTAAAATAAAGAAGAAAAAAAACATGCATCTCTACAATGTGCTCAATCTATATTTGGATTGTCTGCTTGGAACCTGAAACAGGCTTCATCAAGAGTACAAAACTGCCGAGAAAATGCCAACTATCCAATTTGTTCTATTTATAGACTCAAACTACGGATGCTTATTTCTCTCTACTGGAGGTCTTCCAATTATAAAAGACAAAGCATCTGACTTCATCCTGGTGCTTACAGCACTCAGGTAGAATTTCCACTGGCAATCCAAAGGATTATTGAGAAAATAGCCGGCATTAAAGAATGTTACATTTATTGTTATTACCAATATTTCTTGATATTAGAGAGCAAACCTACCTTTCAATTTTATCTACTAAATAAAAATGTAAACCATAAAAAAATGCCTGTGATTGTATCTTTTTTTTTCTTTCTAAAAGTTTTGTCATTTTCTCTTATAAACTTCTATTTGACCACTGACAGAATAAGCTAATTAGATGTTCATTATCTTTTTTGGACATTAACATTTTGTATAATATTTTGTAGACTGTGTACATAGATAATCTCAGATCCAGTGCCAAAATTCCAGTAAGAGTGAAATAAAAATATACACTCCTCGCACGTAAAGTACTGTACATTCCTCAACAGAATTAATATAAGAATAAAGTAATGGATACAGAAGATATTTAAAACTGTTCATCAACATCTACTTTCCAATGAAATGTAAACGTGTTTGTGCTACTGCCTCTTGTTGGTCCAAAATAGGTTGTCAATGCCCCATTTTAATTTTCCAAATCAGGATGTTCAGGGGCACACCCAAGGGGCCATAGGAGCACTTTCAAAGCTGGAATCATTTATAGCCCACTTGATGTAAAATCTTGGTATAACTTGGCCAATCAGCAGGTAAAATGTACTAACTTACCCATGCACTACCCTTGTCTGATGATCGGCTTGCATCAGAAAATTTTTTTTTTTTATTCCAGTACTGTAGAGCAGTGGTCCTCAACCCTGGCCTACAGGGCCCACTAACAGGCCAGATTTTAGGTATTACCTTGGGGAGATGCAGACTAGAGTACTGCAATCACTGAGCAGCAAATTATATCACCTGGGATGTATTTCAGTTATCTTGAAAATCTGGCCTGTTAGTGGGCCCTGTAGGCCAGGGTTGAGGACCACTGCTATAGAGCACAAGTTTTTTATTTGCAGTCTGCCTATCTGTGGTTAGTCTTAGCCATGATCCTCCTACTCCCTGTTTTGGGGAGAGAAGATCAAAGTGGTAGTAAAGAACACAACAAGAAAAAAGCCTTCACAATAAAGTGACACCACACAAATGTAAACTATGCAACGTGATCTTAATTAAGCAAACCATCCATTAAAGATCAAACTCCAGACAAATATTTTTAACATGAAAAAAAAAAATATTCATAAAACTTAAATTAAATAATTTATCCCAGCAGCTCTTGATCTCTTGTAGACTGTGCTCTATAGCCAGCTCTTCTTTCAGTACCAACATTGACTTGACCGGGTCCAGAAGAGGCACTAAGCTACACATGGGTTTAGCTAGCTTTTTAGTGACCTTCCTAAGTTATTTAATACACGTCTGTTCCTGTTGGGGGATGTTAACACACATCAAACTGGGAATGTTGTCCTAGGGATTACATAGTATTTTCTATGTTTGTTAGATATATAGTAAAAGTACAACATTGCCTATCAACACAAAATGTTTGCAAGCTGACATGTATGTGTTTCAAAAGACTTGTAGGCTTGCAGTCACCTTGAAAAATGTGTGCCTGTAAACAATACCAAAAACAGCAGTTGACATTACAACAGCTGGAGTTTGTTAATTTGACCAATGATACATAGTTACATACATAGTAGATGAGGTTGAATAAAGACAATAGTCCATCCAGTTCAACCTGTGTAGGTGTGTGTAGCTGTAATCATCTCACATACCCCTGAATGTTCTGATCCTTGAGATGTACGTCTAAGAGTCTTTTGAAAGCCACCATACTTCCCGCAGAAACCACCTCTTGTGGTAGAGAATTCCACAATCTTGTAGCCCTCACAGTAAAGAACCCCCCACGTTGCCTGAGGTTAAAACGCTTCTCCTCTAATCGCATTGTATGCCCTCGAGTCCTCGTGCAATCCCTTCGACTGAATAGCTTTTTTTCTAAGCTGAGATCCCCATTGAGATATTTATAAATTCCTATCATGTCCCCCCTCAGGCGCCTCTTCTCCAGGGAGAATAAATCAAGCGATTGCAGACGCTCTTCATAATTAAGGTCCTCCAATCCCCTAATCAGTTTAGTTGCCCTTCTCTGGACTCTCTCCAGCTCCGACACATCCCTCCTGAGGACTGGCGACCAGAACTGGACAGAATACTCCAGATGCGGTCGGACCAGAGTTTTATAAAGTGGAAGGATTATAGTTTTATTTCTGGAATACATACAGCGTATTTTATAATTTGTTGCCAGTTGCCAGACAATTTCCTGATGTGCCTGAAATTTGTGTAAATGAAATGCCAGGGATGACACTCTAGTGCTCCAGCCATTCTAAGTAGAAGTAAAAAAGTAAAAAGTAGGATAACAGCAGTAGCAACAGCACATATTGTTTCAGTCACGTCAGTGGCAACAGCCAGGGGTTGTTATCAGTTTTATATAAAAAATAGCAACCTGGTCATTAGTCCAAGCTGAGAAGATGATGTTGTTGTTTGTTATCTTACCTCTATCATCTTCTTAGGAGCAACCACCACAGGAAAACCCAGGTCCAGGGTTCTGTCCTGCAGACCAATGTTGTTTAACTTATTCATAAATTATATAGAGGTTGGCATAAATAGTTCAATCTCATTGTTTGCTGATGATACAAAATTAAGTATGGCAAAAACTTTGCAGCAGGATATTGCAACTTTACTAGAAGACCTCGATAAAATAAAGGGGTGGGCAATTGTATGGCAGATGAGGTTCAACACTGAAAAATGTAAAGTAATTACCTCCAGGACCATGTGAATTTTGATAGGCTTGTTATTTTTTTTTCCTTTCAAAATGTTTTTATTGAACGTTTAGAAAGCATAATAGTACAAACAGTGGAGTTTACATCGTGCATTTACAATAATGAAAGCAAAAATGGTAGTGAAGTCATTACTAGGAAACAACTATATTGAGTGAGATGAATGTGATTCCCAGATAATAATGATTTACAGAAATCTTATTTTGACGGTGCTGGCCGCCCCCAATAGACACCCCTTTTGGGAACAAACTGTGTCTTGGATTGGGGGAGTGACACAGTCTAAAGTTCTGGTAAATTCGGTTTCATTATCATTCAGCCTGGGAATGCATGTATAAATGAAGAGTACACCATCGTTGAGGTGAAACATAATAACAATGTGAAATGTATTCCTATTCCTAGTTGAGCACTTGGAGAGGCTTGTTATTATTTTATAATAGTAAGTCTATACTCTTTAATTGGAAATCTCCTCAAGCCCCTACTTTAGACTTCTGGAAGTCCATTGTTAATAAAATGATAACATTGTATAAATGCAGATATGAATCTAGAAGACACCCCAATAACTTTACTAAGGTATGGGCCATCTGGACGGAATTCAGGGATACTGTCGTCTCAATGGTAGTGCCCCATAATTGATTCTGACGTGCTCCTTTTTTATACTAATTTTGCTTGGTATACTGTTGGGAGTTTTCTCTTGACTTATGCTTAGAGCACATCAGCAGTTTCGAGTAAAGTTGCCTTAGGTTGGTTGATATTTACCTAATTTGTTTGCTTGTTTTGTGTTTTCTTTGTTTTCTTGTGCCTTGGTAAGCCTCGGTATGCCCAATAGGCTTTGTTTTGTAATCCTTATTTTATTCCTAAATAATAAAAAGAATTTACACAAAAAAAAATAAAGTAATGGGAGCTAAAAATATGCATGCTAGAGGGAGAACTTCTGGGGAAAATGATGGTGGTAAAAGGATCCAGGGGTCATTGTAGATCATGCCAAGATGCAGCCAGCAAGGCTAGCAGACTACCATCATGCATTGAAAAGGGTATTTATTCAGGAGATAAAGCAATAATTCTACCACTTTACAAAACTCTTTTTTAGCTACACCCTGAGTATGCAGTTCAGTCCAAAGGAGGGATGTCCTTGAACTAAAAAGAGTCAAGAGAAGCGCAACAAAACTAATGAGGGGGAACGAGGAATTCAGTTATGAGGACAACTACAAAAATTAAACTTATTCTCCATGGAGAGGAGACACTTAAGAGGGGATGATCACAATATACAAATCATTTAGTGGTGACACTAGCGATGGGGCCTAGTAACCGTTGGTGTGGTTAATAAGACCTGCAGGCAGTATTAGAGCCAAATATACCACCATCTATAGCGGTGGTAGCAATTAGCTGCCACAAGGCTCTCTCACCAGACCCAGCAACACAGCAGCAGTAATCCCTCCGATCAGGTATCTGCTTACTCTGGGTTGCCCATAATGATTCTTGTAGGCAGAACAGCAGGTCCTTTTCCTGGCAGCAGCTTTGTCCCTCTGCACTCAGGTCACGCTGTGTTCTCTCTGTTAGTCCCACACATGGCAGTGACTTTTCACTGGTACAGGCTGTCTCCCTGATGGCATTCCCAGCATGATTCTCACACACACTGCCTGGATAGCTAACTTGAGGAGCAAACTTTGTCAGGGAAAATCAAGTTCTCTCCTCCTTAGCAAAGCTTGGTGGGTGCTGTAGGTCATCCTCCATTATTTTAAATAAGCAGGCTTTTCCTGCTCGCTGGTCACACAGCCTCCTCTCCTCCTGCTTAGTGTCACGTGCCTCAGCCAATCTCAATGCTCCAAGTTACTTACTATGCTCACCAACTCCTAGTTACTCCAAATTACTCACAGTACCCCTAGCTACTTCAGATTACTCACGAAGACCCCACGTTACTCACAATATTCCAAGTTACCCCAAATTACTTGCAGCACTCCAGGCTACTCCAGATCCCACAGCAATCCAAGTTAGTTATGATACTCCAAAAATACTCACAGTACTCCAAGTTGCTCCAAAACTATTCACAGTACTCCAAGTTACTAGCAATGCCCCAAATTACTCCCTATTCTCACAATACTCTAAGTTAATGCAAATTACCTACAGTACTCTGAGCTTCTCACAATAATCCAAGTTTTTTCCAGTGCTCCAAGTTACTCCAAATTACTCCCAGTACTCCAAGTTGCTCCAAATTACTCCTAGTACCCAAAAGTACTCCAAGTCACTTCCAGTACTCCAAGTCAGTCCCAATACTCCAAGCTTCTCCAAACTACTGCCACTACTTCAAGTTACTCCAAATTAGTCCCGGTATTCCAAGTTATTCACAGTGCTCCAATAATACTCACTATACTCCACGCTACTCACAGTGCCTCAGTTTCTCCCATGATTCAGTACTGAAGGGGCCCTCCCAGTACCCCAGCTCCACTGCTGTCAGTCCTATCAATGTGTCCAGTGCCCTCACTCACAGCGTGCCTACAGTTCCTCTTGCCAGTGTGTTCTACAGATCCTCCTGAGAGTGTGTCTGGCTCCCGTGCCCTCTTGCACAATTTTCTGGCCCGCTCCACCGATCAATGTACCCGCAGCACCTCCTCTATGTGTATGTTGACTCCCGTGCCCTCACTCACAGTTTCCAAGCAGCTCCACCTGTCAGTGTACCCTCATCTCCTCCCCTCAGTGTGTCCTGACTTCCATGCTCTGACTCACAGCTTTTGCGGGCAGTACGGGCTCAAAGGGCAGCTGCTTTGGGCCCTGCAACAATTACTAAACCCAGGGTAGCAGCCCCATTTGCTCCACATTAAAGATGGCCCTAAGACTGGTTAATCTAAAGTCTCCAAAAAGACACATGACCACACAGACGTTGTTTGATATTAAACAGTGTAAAAGGTTCTTTGCTGTTCGGGCGGTAAACATGTGGAACTCCAGTCCACAGTTAGTGGTATCAGCGGGGAGTCTAGATAAAATAAAAAGATCTTGATGTATTTTTAAGCGAACACAGTATAAAGTTAAAAAGAAATGAATAGCAACATAAACACACACACACACGTGTTAAACTGGATAGACTGGTGTCTTTATTCTTACCAACTATGTAAGGTCATAAAGAATAAGATGAGGTCGTGTTGCATTTGAACCAAGGTACTGCAACATCCTGCTTTACTTCAGCCCAGACAATGTCTTTTCCCCATATAGTCCATGTGATGCACAATCTTTAATACTTTTTCCTAACAGCAAGTGAAACCCAACATTTCATGTATGGTAAGGGGTTTGAAGAGGCAAGGAGAGTGGAGACAGTGAAACTACTGTTGTTCACAACATTGATAGTGGCCTAAGTGATCATGCCTGAGGCAATATTCATATTTTTTTGGGAATAAATTGCATAATGTGGGGTCAGGTGATTAAGTCAAGTCAGCCAGCAAAATGTAGCAGCCTGAGTAAAAGAAGAAAGATATAAAGCACATGCAAAAAAAAAAAAAAACTACCTATACTACAATCTTTAGTCTAAGCATTTTTTCCTAAGCTGGATGACAAAAGGTAAACTGAGGCTATCTAGGTACCTGGTTTATAACTTAAGCTCGTATCCCTAAAGTTACATTTAAAATACTGTTGTACAGAAAATGCCTGTAGCCAAAGCCAAGTGTGTTGCTTTCTTCTTCTTGCCACATGAAATCCTGATTTCATGTGAAGAAAACATTACTGTCAAATTCTTCTACTGGCGCTTCCCCAGATTTGGAATTGGCCAATAAATATGCAAGAGTTAAGAATATTTTAGATGATAAAAACAAATTCCTTTTACAGGTGCAGTGAGAAAAGCTGAAGCAAAAAGAATGGCAGTAGCTGTAGACAGAATTGCTAGTATTTCTATTTAGAACAGGTTGGGTGTTGTAATTTGACAGGTCTTTGGCAGATAAACTAAGCAAAAAAGAAACAAACTTGCATTACATATCAGCACGTCTGTGTAGGCTTCTGCTGATTTTTTATCATTTTCTTCATTAAACACTTTACCACCGGAGGATTTTGCTGTCTTACGTCCAGGCCACTTTTTGCGATTCGGCACTGTGCAACTTTAACTGACAATTGCCCGGTCGTGCGACGCCGTACCCAAACAAAATTTACGTCCTTTTTTTCCCACAAACAGAGCTTTCTTTTGGTGGTATTTGATCACCTGTGCGATTTTTACTTTTTGTGCTATAAACAAAAAAAGAGCGTAAATTTTGAAAAAATAACAATATTTTAAAAATTTTTTTATATGAAATTCCCCCCCCAAAAAATGTAAAAATCAAAATTTTTTAAAATTTTTGGCCAATTTGTTTTCTGCTACCTATGTTTGGTAAAAAAAATCACAATAAGCGTATTTTGATTGGTTTGTGCAAAAGTTATTGCGTTTACTAACTAAGGGAAAGATTTCTGTCATTTTTGGTGTTTTTTTTTATTTTTAACGAGTAATGGCGGCGATCTGCGATTTTTTTTGCGGGACTGCGACATTGCGGCGGACAGATCGGACCCTTGACTGACATTTTTGACACTTTTGGGGGTACCAGTGACATTACTACAGTAATCAGTGCTATAAATATGCACTGTTACTGTAAAAATGACACTGGCAGGGAAGGGGTTAATTTTATTGGAGAGGGAGGGGTTAATGTATGCCTGGTGCTTACTGACGTGTGTGGGGGGAGGTGACTGAGTGACACAGGGACAGATCGCATGTTCAGCTATGCAATCTGTCACTGTCTGTCACTTAGGAGATCTGCCCGCTTTGTTTACACAAGCAGGCGGATCTCCAAACTCGATTCCCCGACGATTGGGGAAGAGCGGCGGTGATCACCGCCGCTCCTCCCCTGGCCCGACTCCCGCGGTGACTGAATACAGCGGGAGCGAGCCTCCGGCGGCGCGCGTGCGCCGCTCACAAGGGGAGGAGTCCAGCGACGTAGGTCTACGTCGATGGACGGGAACGAGCCACTTTGCCGCAGTACAGTCAACGTGACTGGTCGGCAAGTGGTTAAAGGGTTTTACACCACGAAAATTTGAAATTTGGCTTCTTGATTTCCATAAAAATAAGCAACATCCATGAAAATAAGAGGCCATTGTCAAACCTATACAAAGACTGTACTGGTCTTCTGAATATTCTCAAATGTACCACAAATTTACCATGCAATATTTCATTTTTTTAATATGAGTAATTCATTACTACATATAGAATATGTGAACTGAACCCATGTGCGTTACATTTTCAATGTTTAGCACATAAGAGAATTTAACAGTGCACTTTTATCATACACCTTTTACCACAACCTTTATGAATAAGTGCCTTTCTTTGTGTGCAGTCTGATCCTGAGCCAGAGAAAGGGAGAGGCTCTGAAACTGCCTTATCATTGATATGCTGCTGTCTCTCTTTCCTAGTTATGCAGCTTTCGCTACATGTTGCTGGTTCAACAGAATGACAAAATGTATTAATGTGGAAATCTACATTAATAAAGTTTACAGACCAGACACACACACACACACACACACACTATAATGCCTCCAGAAATATGAGTTTTAATAGTTTATTTTTATCAATTAACAAAATGCAAAGTATGCAAACAGAAGAAAAATCTCAATCAAATCTATATTTGGTGTAACTAACCTTTGGCTTCAAGACAGAATCAATTCTTCTAGTTTTTGAAGGAACTCAGCAGGTAGGCTGTTTCAAACATCTTGGAGAACTAACCACAGATATTCTGTGGATGTAGGCTGCCTCAAATCCTTCTATTCCTTCATGTAATCCCAGACAGACTCTATGATGTTGATATCAGGGCTCTATGGAGGCCAAACCATCACTTCCAGGACTTTGTGTTCTTCTCACTGAATATAGTTCTTAATGACATTGGCTGTATGTTTGGGGCCATTACATCCGAGTCAACGCCCTTCAAGCCAGAGTCTTCCATCACATCAAGATCCCCCCTTTGGTTTAGAGTCCTTCCATTACTTCAAAGTACCCCTGCACTCTAGAGTCCCCCCTTAACATTAAAGCTCCCCCTTTATATTAGAACTTCCCCATCACATCAGAGCCCCCCTTAAAATATAGTTCCCCTATGACATCAGAGTCAGCTCCAATTACTTCCCAACAAAGTCCTAAGTCCCCACCTCCACAAATAGGAGCACTACCTCCAAATCTTCACTGTGGCTGCAACATCATGGCAAGAGGCAGGAGGTGCAGCAGGTCTGGACTGAAGCAGGATTTCCATCCTCTCCTGTATATCGAACCTGGATAATTTTTGTTTCCATGGCTTGATTCGGCTGGCCTCCAACACCATAGCAACAAGTACTACCATGAGTGCATCATGGTTGGTCTCCCTGCACAATGGGAATAAATGATGCAGTGCAGCCATGCTGACTCAACATCGATGAGACTGCCCAGTTCCCCCGATCCCTCATCAACATCACTGACCCTGGGAGCAAGACTGAAATCCAGCACACCATGGATCCAACCCTGGTTGTTGTGATAAACAGTTGCATTGCCAAACACCATAGATTGACATGATTACATTGCTGGATGCTGTGATTGGCATTGGATGTATTTCTGGGGACATTAAAAAAAAAAACAATTTTAAAAACAGGTACATTTTTGTTTAACTATGTTACCAGAGGCATAACTAGAACTTTCAGGGCCCGGGTGCAAGAAACCATAAAGTGCCCCCCTGACCCCCAGCCGGTGGCGGAACACCAGGGTCCGGTCGCAAATGCAACCTTTGGACCTTGGTAGTTCCGCCACTGGTGTCAGTATTTTTTTATTTTAGTTATTTTATTTTTTACCATTTTATTTTATTTATTTATTTTTTTCACAATTTTATTTTTATTATTATTTTTAGGAGCCCCTTAGGGGGGGCTTGGGTGAGATATAATATGTAGATATTTTCCAGCACACCAAAGATCATCAATTTCGTCCAAACGAAGGCCTGAAAAAGGGGTGCTGCTAGGCTCCGAAACTTTGCACTACACTGTTTTGTGATGTGATCTTTCTGAATAAAAGACAGTTTGGAAAAAAATTGATGATCCTTGGTGTACTAGATAATATCTACATATTGTAAAGGTTCCAATATCCAGCTGGCGGTCGCTACAGCACCCAGTACCTTAAGTACCTTCATTGCAGGAACATGCTTGATGGGAATATGGACTGTGAGTGAGATATCAGGGATCTAAACAGACCTCTCATGTTTCATCTTTGAAACAGGGAAAGGGGATTAAGGACACAGCCCCCCCCTCAATCTCCATCTTTGAAGCCTCAGCTTCACATAATGAATGGACAGGAATAGCTCTGTACAGAGGCTTCCTGTTCATTCACACACTTAAGCATAGTAAACACAGTTTACTATGCCTCAGTTATAAATGAACTGGGTCAGTGATTACTACGGTTTACTGACTCTATTCCTTAAGACAAGAGGGGGGGGGGGGCGGTAAATTACACATTCACTGGCCCCATCCTTGCTCTCCATCCAGAAAGCATCTTCCGCAGCAGCCGGCAGGAGAGGGGAGGGGGAACCCAGCAGCACTGTGGAGAATGAGGGGGGAGAGGCAAGGAGTACAGAAGAGCTTGGGACAGCAGGCGGTGGATAGGAGGGGCGGAATATAGAAGAACCAATCCCCTTAATTTTCCTTCTGCAGCAGTTGAAAGGCTGCAGATGGAAAATTAAGAAGATTGGTACCTATATATGCTGTCCCTCCTATTGTACAGGGGGCTGCAGGTGTACAGGGGGCTGCATGGGAAACATAGAGCATGCAATTGTGACCCCTGGGAATCCTGTACATATGCCCCTGCTGGAGGGATGGGATGAGTGACAGTGTTGGGGGCGGGAGGGATGAGTGGCAGTGCTGGTAGGGGGAAGGTATGAGTGGCAGTGCTGGTGGGGGGGTTGGGATGAGTAGCAGTGCTGGTGGGGGATGGGATGAGTGGCAGTGGTGGGGGATGGGATGAGTGGCAGTGGTGAGGGGGAGAAGGATGAGTGGCAGTACTGGGGGGGTTGGGATGAGTGGCAGTGCTGGTGGGGGGATAGGATGAGTGGCAGTGCTGGTGGGGAAAGGGATGAGTGGCAGTGCTGGTGGGGGGGAAGGGGTGAGTAGCAGTGCGGTTGGGGGGAAGGGTGAGTGGCAGTGCTGGTGGGGGGGATGGGATGAGTGACAGTGCTGGTGGGGGGTTTGAGTAGCAGTGTTGGTGGGGGGGGTGAGTGGCAGTGCTGGTGGAGGAGAGGGATGAGTGGCAGTGCTGGTGGGGGGGGGGGGACGAGTGGTAATGCTGGTGGGGGGAAGGGACGAGTTGCAGTGCCGGGGGAAGGGGATGAGTGGCAGTGCTAGGGGGAGGGGTTTGATTGGCAGTACTAGGGGGGATGGGATGAGTGGCACTGCTAGGGGAGATGGGGTGAGAGGCAGTGCTAAGGGGGGGTGAGTGGAAGTTCTGGGGGGAAGGGATGAGTAGCAGTGCTAAGGGGATAATATAGTGGCAGTGCTAGGAGGGATGGGATGAGTGGCAGTGCTGGGGGGGGGGGTGAGTGGCAGTGCTGGGGGAGATGGGATGAGTAAAAGTGCTGGGGGGATGGGATGAGTGACAGTGCTGGGGGGATGGGATGAGTGACAGTGCTGGGGGGAATGGAATCAGTGGTGATGATGGGGACTAGATTCAGTGACAGTGCTGGGTGTCGGGATCAGTGACACTTATTTGCTGTCAGTGTCCACTTGGTTCCCCCTGCATTGCTGTTTCTCTGGGCTCCCTCCGCTCCATGTGTCTCCACTGACATCTGTTAGGAGATGGAGTCTCCTCACACAGCGATCACAACCTCCTGCAGCTCCTCCCCCATCACTGTACTGGGTCAGCTGACTCTTTTAGATTCAGCTTCCCGACGGCATGCCCCTTCATCAACCTGCAATTGCACAAACCCGGTGGAGATTGTGTGGCCGGTCCGCTGTGCTGTGCAGTTAGTGTCCCTGTTCTGACCAGAGTGTAACTAGAGAAGTCAACGGGCCCCCCACAGTGGCGAAACACCAGGGCCCAGTCGCAAGTGCGAGGGCTGTAACCCTGGTAGTTCCGCCACTGTATGTTACAAATAAATGTTAATAAACATACACAATGGAATTTTTTTTTAACTCTTTGTGGGAATGGGAAATGGCTAAAAATGTACCCCCAGTATCTGGGAGGGGCAGATATATATTAAGGTGGCACCCAGATAAGCAGGGCCGTAGATAATTTTTTTTCCCTGGGGGCCGGGGAGGGGGGGGGGTGTACAGTCTTGCATACCCTTGGAACAATAATTTGACAACGTGCCTGCCACATTGTGATACATTGTGGGTGTGGCGAAATTGCAATAACAGTGGAAGGGACCCTATTCATTGTGGTTGATTTAACCACTTTCCCACCGGAGGATTTTGCAGCTTAAAGACCAGACCCCTTTTTTCAACTTGGCACTTCGTGACTTTAACTGATAATTGCTCGGTCATGCAATGCTGTACCTAAACGAAATTTACGTCCTTTTTTTCTCACAAACAGAGCTTTCTTTTGGTGGTATTTGATCGCCTCTGCGCTTTTTATTTTTTGCGATATTAATAAAAAAAGAGCGAACATTTTGCAAAAAAATGACATTTTCAACTTTGTCTTTTAAAAAATATCCAATATACTCAATTTATGTCATTTTTTTTTGCCAAAATATATTTAGCTACATGTCTTTGACAAAAAAAAAAATCAATGAGCGTATTTTTATTGGTTTGCGCAAAAGTTATAGCGTCTACAAACTATGGTGTAAATAGTGAAATTTACGCAGCTTTAATTTCTGACTGCCAATCTCATTTCATGAAGTGCTAAAATGGCGGGGCAGTACAAAACCCCCCCAAACTACCACTTTTTGGAAAGTAGACATCCTAAGGAATGTCCTGACAGGCATGTTGAGCTCATTGAATATTTCATTTTTTTGTCACAGGTGTTTGAAAAATGACTAAAAAAAAAATTTTTTTTTTTTTTACACAAAGTTGTCATTGAAATGATATATTGCTCACACATGCCATGGGTATATGTGTAATTACACCCCAAAATATATTCTGCTGCTTCTCCTGAGTACAGGGATACCACATATGTGGGACTTTTTGGGAGCCTAGCTGTGTAGGGGTCCCCAAAAACAAATCACCACCATCAGAATTTCAAAGGGCGTACATTTTTCATTGCATTTTCTCACTACCTCTAACGGTTTAGGAGGCCCTGAAATGTCAAGATACCACAAAACCCCCCCAAATGACCCCATTTTGGAAAGTAGACACCCCAAGCTGTTTGCTGAGAGGCATGGTGAGTCCATGGAATATTTTATATTTTGCCACAAGTTTTTTTTTTTTTACACAACGTTGTCACTAAAAGATACATTTCTCACACATGACATGGGTATATGTGGAATGACACCCCAAAATACATTCTGCTGCTTCTCCTGAGTATGGGGATACCCCATGTGTGAGACTTTTTGGGAGCCTAGCTGTGTACAGGACCGCAAAAGCCAATCAACACTCTCAGGTTTTCTAATGGCGTAAATTGTTCATGTCATCTCTGCACTACCTGTCACAGTTTCGCAGGCCCTAAAATTCCAAGATAGCACAAAACCCCCCCAAATGACCCCATTTTGGAAAGTAGACACCCCAAGCTATTTGCTGAGAGGCATGGTGAGTCCATGGAATATTTTATATTTTGCCACAAGTTCCGGGAAATATATATATATATATATATATTTTTTTTTTTTTTACACAAAGTTGTCAGTAAATGATATATTGCTCACACATGCCATGGGTATATGTGAACTGACACCCCAAAATACATTCTGCTGCTTCTCCTGAGTACAGGGATACCCCATGTGTGAGACTTTTTTGCAGTCTAGCCGAGTACAGGACCCCGAAAACCAACCTCCACTTTCAGGCTTTCCAAGGGCGTAAATTGTTGATTTCACTCCTGACTACCTATCTCAGTTTCGGAGGCCCTAAAATTCCAAGATAGCACAAAACCCCCCCAAATGACCCCATTTTGGAAAGTAGACACCCCAAGCTATTTGCTGAGAGGCATGGTGAGTCCATGGAATATTTTATATTTTGCCACAAGTTCCGGGAAATATATATATATATATATATTTTTTTTTTTTACACAAAGTTGTCAGTAAATTATATATTGCTCACACATGCCATGGGTATATGTGAACTAACACCCCAAAATACATTCTGCTTCTTCTCCTGAGTACAGGGATACCCCATGTGTGAGACTTTTTTGCAGTCTAGCCGAGTACAGGACCCCGAAAACCAACCTCCACTTTCAGGCTTTCCAAGGGCGTAAATTGTTGATTTCACGCCTGACTACCTATCACAGTTTCGGAGGCCCTAAAATTCCAAGATAGCACAAAACCCCCCCAAATGACCCCATTTTGGAAAGTAGACACCCCAAGCTATTTGCTGAGAGGCATGGTGAGTCCATGGAATATTTTATATTTTGCCACAAGTTCCGGGAAATATATTATTATTATTTTTTTTTTGTTTTTTTTACACAAAGTTGTCAGTAAATGATATATTGCTCACACATGCCATGGGTATATGTGAAATGACACCCCAAAATACATTCTGCTGCTTCTCCTGAGTACAGGGATACCCCATGTGTGAGACTTTTTTGCCGTCTAGCCAAGTACAGGACCCCGAAAACCAACCTCCACTTTCAGGCTTTCCAAGGGCGTAAATTGTTGATTTCACTCCTGACTACCTATCACAGTTTTGGAGGCCATGAAATGCCAAGACAGCACAACCCCCCCCCCCCCAAATGACCCCTTTTCGGAAAGTAGACAACCTGAGCTATTTGCAGAGAGGCATGTTGAGTATTTTGCAGATCTCACTTTTTGTCACAAAGCTTTGGAAATTGAAAAAAGAGGAAAAAAAATGCATTTTCCTGTTTTTTCTTCATTTTCCAAAAAAAATTAGAGCTGCAAAATACTCACCATGCCTCTCAGCAAATAGATTGGAGTGTCTACTTTGCAAAATTGGGTAATTTGGGGGGGTTTTGTGCCATCTTGGCTTTTTATGGACTTCAAAAGTGTGATAGGTAGTAAGGAGTGAGATCAACAATTTACGCCCTTGGAAAGCCAAAAGGTGCGCATTGGTTTTCCGGGTCCTGTACGCAGCTAGACTGGCAAAAAGTCTCACACATGGGGTATCATTGTACTCAGGAGAAGCAGCAGAATGTATTTTGGGGTGTCATTTCACATAAACCCATGGCATGTGTGAGCAATATATCATTTACTGACAATTTTGTGTAAAAAAAAATAAAAAAATAAAAAAAAAATTTTTTCCCGAAACTTGTGGCAAAATATAAACTATTCCATGGACTCACCATGCTTCTCAGCCAGTAGCTTGGAGTGTCTACTTTGCAAAATGGGGTCATTTGGGGGGGTTTTGTGCTATCTTGAAATTTCAGGGCCTCTGAAACTCTGACAGGTAGTCAGGGGTAAAATCAGCAATTTACGCCATTAGAAAACCTGAAGATGTGGACTGGTTGTCGGGGTCGCGTACACAGCTAGGCTCCCAAAAAGTCTCACACATGGGGTATCCCTGTACTCAGGAGAAGCAAAAGAATGTATTTTGGGGTGTCATTTCACATATTCCCATGGCATGCATGAGCAATATATCATTTAGTGACAACTTTCTGTAAAAAAACAACAACAAAAAAAATAATAATAATTTTCCCGAAACTTGTGGCAAAATATAAAATACTCCATGGACTCACCATGCCTCTCAGAAAAAAGCTTTGGGTGTCTACTTTTCAAAAAGGGGTCATTTGGGGGGTGTTTGAACTGTCCCGGCATTTTATGCTCAATCTTAGCCACACATCACCCACTCTTCTAACCACTTGAAAACCAAGCCTTTTCTGTGCCTTTTTGTTTACATGAAAAAATATTTTTTTTTTACTAGAAAATTACTTTGAACCCCCAAACATTATATATTTTTTTAAAGCAGAGGCCCTATAGAATAAAATGGTGGATGTTGCAAATTTTTTTGTCACACGGTATTTGCGCACAGATTTTCCAAACGCAATTTTTGCGAAAAAAATAAATTTTTTTTAATTTATTGCACAAATACACTATATAATTCCAATTTTTTTCGTAAAATTTAAAAGATGATCTTATGCCGAGTTCATAGACACCTAACATGACATGCTTTAAAAATTGCGCATGCCTGCGCAGCGGCAAAAACATACGTACATTTTTAAAAACCTTTAAAAGTCTCTACAGGTTACCACGTTAGACTTACAGAGGAGGTCTACTGCAAGAATTACTGCACTCGATCTGGCGATCGCGGCGATACCTCACATGCATGCTGCAATTGCGGTTTACATATGACACTAGACCACCGCTTGCGTGCGCCATTGCGCGCAAGCACCGGGGGAAAGGGGGGGGGGCTCAATTTTTTTTTTTCTTTTTTCTTTTGCTTTTTTATGTTATTTTGACACCTTTCCTTTCATTTTTTTTTTAAATCATTTTTATTGTTATCACAGTGAATTTAAATATCCCCTATGATAGCAATCTGTGGTGACAGGTACTCTTTTTAAAAAAAATTGGGGTCTTTTAGACTTTAGATCTCTCCTCTGACCTAAACGCATCTGACCACACCAAAATTGGTGTGATAAAATACTTTCCCAATTTCCCAATGGCCCTGCTTATTTCTGGCGAAACAGAAGTCATGAAATGCTCGTAGCCTCCGGCATCTTAGGCCATAGAGATGATTGGAGCCATTCTCATCTCCAATTAGCTCTATGGTTAGACAATTGAACCACCGGCTGCACTCTCGGGTTAACCGGTGGGACAGGAGAGCCCGAGAAAAACCACGGAAGGCTGCGGAAGGCGGCGGTGGGGGGGGGGGAGGCCCCTCCCACTGCATGTAAAAGCAGTCTAGCGGCCAATTACCTGCTAGGATTGCTTTTACATGTAAGCCGACCGCTGGCTGTAAAAAACGATACCAAGATGATGCCTAAATCTGCAGGCATCATCCTGGTATAACCACTCAAAGTCCAGCAACGTACCAGTACATTGCTGGTCCTTGTTTGGCATATAGGTTTTTTTTTTTTTCATGCAGCCTGTGGGCTGAACGGAAAAAAAGAGAACCTATCAGAAATCAGCACAGGAATAATGCGTAGTATTACTCATCATTAACCGCCCAAACAACCACCCACTGAATTTAATGATGGGTATACACGACACTATCCACGTATACCAAAATAGGATTTTAACTGCAGTGCTGAAATCAGAAAATCACCACAGCTGCTATCAGCAAAGGTATCCATATATGCTGAGCGCAAACACTGTTTGTGTCAGAATATATAAAATCAATGCGTGGTAGCCGACGAGTACCTGCAAGAGAAACAGGTCACAAAAGAATGAAAAAACAAAGGACATTAAAAAAAAGTACAGTAGGAAGAGTAGGACATATAAAATGACTGACACAACAAAAGTTTTTGGATTCTCATCATTAACCGCCCAAACAACCACCCACTGAATTTAATGATGGGTATACACGGCACTATCCACGTATACCAAAATAGGATTTTAACTGCAGTGCTGAAATCAGAAAATCACCACAGCTGCTATCAGCAAAGGTATCCATATATGCTGAGCGCAAACACTGTTTGTGTCAGAATATATAAAATCAATGCGTGGTAGCCGACGTGTACCTGCAAGAGAAACAGGTCACAAAAGAATGAAAAAACAAAGGACATTAAAAAAAAGTACAGTAGGAAGAGTAGGACATATAAAATGACTGACACAACAAAAGTTTTTGGATTCTCATCATTAACCGCCCAAACAACCACCCACTGAATTTAATGATGGGTATACACGGCACTATCCATGTATACCAAAATAGGATTTTAACTGCAGTGCTGAAATCAGAAAATCACCACAGCTGCTATCAGCAAAGGTATCCATATATGCTGAGCGCAAACACTGTTTGTGTCAGAATATATAAAATCAATGCGTGGTAGCCGACGAGTACCTGCAAGAGAAACAGGTCACAAAAGAATGAAAAAACAAACTAAGGACATTGAAAAAAGTACAGTAGGAAGGAGAAGAAGGACATATAAAATTACTGACACAACAACAGTTTTTGGATCCTTTTATTTTTCTAACTGTTTCTTGATTTGGGACTGCGATCTTCTGCGATCTTCTCTTCCAGCTTGGGTCTCTCAAAATGTCGATGGACATCCAACATCTTTCGAGACCCTGTGTTTGTGTGCCCTACACTGTGTCGTGCTGTACCCTACGCTAATACTCCACTAGTGTATGGTAGCGCTCGAAACATTCCCCGATGCAGAGACCAGGTTGGTCAGGACATTTGGGACAATAATAACGGGTGTCACGCCTAAATCCGCGCCTGCTACAGACACGACATCTTTTTTGGGGGTATCTTTGGGTAGGGGTACTCGGGAGGACATAAGGAAAATGCCTCTCATGCAGCCGGCTCACTGCATCTGGAAGGGGAAGTTGGGCAGGCATGCCTCCTGGGTACAGGTAGGCAAGGATGATCTCTTCCTGGAATTCCCGGAAAGATCCAGTTCGTCCTGACGCCCTGTATAGGACAAAGGCGTTCAGCATAGCCAATTGGTAAAGGTAAACAGACACTTTTTTGTACCAGCGTCTGGCTTTACGGGCAACTAAATACGGCGCCAAAAGCTGGTCGTTAAGGTCCACCCCTCCCATGTTAAGGTTATATTCGTGGACACAGAGGGGTTTCTCCACAACGCCAGTTGCCGTAGTGATTTGGATCGTCGTGTCTGCGTGAAGGGAGGACAGAACATAAACATCCCGTGTATCCTTCCACTTCACCGCAAGCAATTTGTCCGTTTTCAAGCAGGCTCTCGCCCCCCGACTAAGACGGGAATTTACAAGCCGTTGGGGGAAGCCCCGGCGATTAGGTCGCACGGTGCCACATGCGCCAATTTGTAAATCGAGAAGGTGACTAAATAGTGGCACGCTTGTATAAAAGTTGTCCACGTACAAATGGTACCCCTTTCCGGATAAGGGTGACACCAAGTCCCAAACAATCTTACCGCTGCTCCCTATGTAGTCTGGGCAGTTGGGGGGCTCCACACAGCTATCTTTTCCCTCATAGACCCGGAAACTAACTGTATAGCCTGTGGCCCTGTCACACAATTTATACAGTTTGACCCCGTACTTGGCACGCTTGCTGGGGAGGTACTGTTTCATAGCAAGGCGGCCAGTAAATTTAATCAGGGACTCGTCAACGCAGACAACTTGTTCGGGGGTAAACAAGGCTGCAAACCGCTGATTGAAGTGGTCTATGAGGGGCCGAATTTTGTGGAGCCGATCGTATTCAGGGTCTCCCCGAGGACGACAGATTTCATTGTCGCTGAAATGCATGAATCGCAGAATTTGCTCGTATCTCCCCCTGGACATGGAGGCAGAGTACATGCGCATATGGTGAACTGGGCTAGTGGACCAATATAGCCGCAATTCACTCTGTTTAGTTATGCCCATGTGGAGGGAAAGGCCCAGAAAGATCTTAAATTCGGAAACCGTTATAGGTTTCCAGCCGAATTGTCTGGCAAGGTGTGAATTTGGGTTGGCGGCGATGAACTGTTGTGCATATAAATTTGATTGATCCACAATCGATCTGTAAAGATCTTCCGTGAAGAACAGCTCATAAAAGTTTAGGGGCGTAAAACCAGCTGTCTCCACGTGGATTCCAGGTTGGGCGGTGAATGGGGGAAGTACTGGCGCTGTAGTATCGGTGGGTTGCCAATTAGGATATGCCAGCGCATCAGGGAGGGCACTATGGGCTCTATGGGCCTGTCTACGAATACGCGGTGGCTGCGGGCCACTACTTGTGCTAGCCACCGCACCAGCTTCAACTGCACTTAGGGGACTCGCCACGTCACCAGGTCTTACTGCAGTGCTGGTTGTACTAGGTCCAGGTTGTACTAGGCCGCTGGCGCTTGCCAGGTCGCCAGAAAAATGAGCGGCACTAGTAACCACACTCTGCTCCATACGAGCACCCTGCGATTCCTGCATCTCAACAACTTCAGAATGGGGTCGGGTACGCCTGGGTCTAACAGGGACCCATCTGTCGTCGGAGCTATCTGTCAGGGAGCCGCTGCTGTCATCAGGTTCATATACTGACACTAATTCGGTCATTGTAGCTTCCCCTTCGCTATCAGATGACTCGGTCAGCATAAAACTGATAAGCTCTTCATCTCTGTACGAACGTTTGGTCATTTTGGTAACTAAATTTACCCGTACAGTGATGCGACTCACAGGTAATAAAAGCACCTGGTTGTCGAAGATTATTTCAAGCGCTACCAAAAAAACTGCTAATGCTAGCAGGGATCAGGCCTGACTCTGCTAACACAGCGGTTTTGTGTCTTGTGTTTTTTTGCAAGTGACAGTAATCTATTGATTACTACACTTGCCTGGGTGAAAGGGTTAAACGCAGGTGCTGGCCGGAATCAGTGCTGATCGTGCAAACACCGCGTTTTGGGAACCCTAAACTATGGGGGCGCTAGTATAGTTCTGATCAGATATTGATCTGTTCAAACACTATACTAGAAATGGAAGTGTATGTGCGTGCGTGCGTGTGTGGTAATCAAGGGGTTACTTCTAAACTATGCGCTGGGGATCTGGGGGGGGGGGGGGTGGCGGGGACCCTAAACCTCCTTTGGGAAAGAAACTAGCTAGCTAGCGCAACCTCAAGTCACAATGACACTAATACAAAATACAGTAAAAACAGTATATTATGTGTGTATTAGTGCTAATGTGACAGAGTGTGTAGGGGTTAACGGGATGTGATCAGGGGGGGATCAGGGGTTTAAATCTTTATTGGAAGGGGCTGGCGGGTATCCTAAGGATAAAAGGAACGGTGGCAAGCGCTAAACCTGGTCACAAGTCACACTTATACGGGTATATAGAAAATGCTATATACTGTATACAGTGTGTTGTGGCAGGGGGTGTAGGGGTGATCAGGGGGGGATCAGGGGATTAAATCTTTATTGGGCGGGTGGCGGGGACCCTAAACCTCCTTGGGACAGAAACTTAGTCGCCTGCGCTAATTCTGATCACAATGACACTAATACAAAAATACAAAAACACTGTATATTACGTTTGTATTAGTGCTGATGTGACAGAGGGTGTAGGGGTTAACTAGCGGTGATCAGGAGGGGATGAGGGGGGATTAGGGGCTTAAATCTTTATTAGGGGGGGGTGGCGGGTAATTCAAGTGGAAAAAGGGGGGTCGCAAGCGCTAGACCTGACCACAAATCACACTTATACGGGTATATAGCAAAATGCTATATACTGTATACGGTGTGTGTTATGGCAGGGGGTGTAGGGGTGATCAGGGGGGGGTCAGGGGCTTAAATCTTTATTGGGCGGGTGGCGGGGACCCTAAACCTTCTTGGGACAGAAACTTAGTCGCCTGCGCTAATTCTGATCACAATGACACTAATACAAATATACAATAACACCGTATATTGCGTTTGTATTAGTGCTGATGTGACAGAGGGTGTAGGGGTTAACTAGCGGTGATCAGGGGGGGGTCAGGGGAGATCAGGGGCTCAAATCTTTATTAGGGGGGGTGGGGGGTAATTCAAGTGGAAAAGGGGGGGTCGCAAGTGCTACACCTGTTCACAAATCACACTTATACAGGTATATAGGTAACTGCTATATGCTGTATATAGTGTGTGTTGTGTCAGGTGCTGTAGGGGTTAATCGGGGGGGCGATTGGGGGGTAAATGTGCCTATCTAGCTGTGTGTGACTGTGTTTGGTGCAGTACTTACAGTTAGAAGTGCTCTCTTCTCCAGATGAATCCAAAAGGGATCATGGGAGAAGAGGGCACGTCTTTTCTGAGTCTGTGTTTACATTTCACAGACTCAGAACAAGATCTGATTGGGCAGGACCGATCTACAGGTCCAGGCCAAAAATCATTGGCCTGGACCTGATGACTGATCGGTTCTGAACCCAATCGAGCCATCGGTGTCGGCGGGCACGCGCGGGAGCGCGCACAGGACCGGCAGGAAGTAGCGACGTAGACCTACGTCACTCTGCCTGGCCGGGGCCGACTGCCGCAGTAAATATACTGTGCGCAGTCAGGAAGTGGTTAATAAAGACAAATAGACTGTGCATTTTGCAAGCAGAGCTTAGCAAATGAGGGGCAGCTCTGCTTACTCATGATCCAATCATGTGCAAGCAAAAATGCTGTTTTTTATTTTCCTTCCATGTTATTGGATATTCTTTGTAAAGTGAAACTTTACCTCATTTACTAAGTTCTGGAGCAACTGCACTTGCAATCTTCACAGTCTATTTGTCTTTAGTAAATCAACCCCTTTGTCTCAACTTCTAGACAGAGATTTGTAACCAGGTACTCCTGGTTACAGAGTCCACAAACTTGACATTGTATAAGCTTACTGGTGATTTTTTTCTAGACTGGAGTTCTTATTTGAGCATATCAACCACTGGCAGTCTTTATAAAACAAATTTGATATTGTGTCACAATCATTCTTTAGCAAATGATATAAAAAACATTATGTTTGTAAACAATGTACATTCAGTTGAAACATGCACTTGTAAAGAAGGTTTGCGGTCTTCAAAAACAAAAATATTTTAGGTTTCTGTGCAACTTTCTGGATTTAAATTGAAAACCACTTAGACAAGACATGATGAGGAAAAGTCATTTTATTTTGTTTTCGAGCCTTTTCCCTGGGGAATGTGCTTGTAGACTTTAAAGCGGCCAAAAGTCAATGTGAAGCCTGCAATAGCTAATAACTCCAAAATCTCATCTACCTTTGACATGAAATATGCATCAAAACTGGAGACACCAGTGACCTTTCTTAAGCCTACATGAAAATGCCCCTGTAACCATGGAATGAATCAATATTGTAATATTTTCTTATAGACTTCTAGTCATGAATCATACTTTATACTGTAATTCACAAAGGAATAAATATATTCAATTCGAAAAATGGTGCTAAAGCTCAGTTCCATGAAAACATGTTGTTTTATTTTTTGGAAAACTTTATAAAAAGCATTAAAACTTCTGTAATGTTTTTGTTGTTGTCTGTGGAGGTTTCCTCTTGTTTGTTCTGGTGACACTATCACACCTTCAAACACAGGATATTAGGACCTCATTCACATGAATGCTAGAGCTTTTACAGTGTGAATGAGCCATTTAGTTACGCTGCTGCCAAACTAGGCAGAAAAGGACAGTAGATTTCCCCAGTGGGAGCACAATTCACAATAAATACCTGACAAGGAAATTCACCAACAGCAATAAAAACTAACAGGTTTTGGAGGGGTGGACTGGGACACTGGGGCTCACCAGGGAAACTTAGGTCTTGGCAACTACCTGGCCAATAGATTGAATGTTTATGACACAACTACAGTGTTGATCCAGAAACTATTCCTTTATTCCTGATGTCATGAATTAACATAAAACCATTATACTTTTCATAATATTCATTGCATGCAAAATGCTTAGCGAATCTGTATTATAGGAAGTAAAAAGTGTTTGCTTCCCTTGAAAAAATACAACACAAAAAATTATCCAGTTCCAGGAAACCTAAAAATGATTTCTTGCAGTGGGACTGCCCCCCAATTGCAAATAATAAATCCTCATTTAGGTCTAGTGGGCATTAAAAAAAGATCTACTTACTTGATCCTCTGCAGCTCTCTCCACTGCTACACTAGTCCCTGTAGAATCTTCTTCCCCATGCTTTAATAGTCTAAGGTCCCAACGTCATCAAGACGATGCAGAGGGACAGTCCATTGGTAGAGTGTGGGGGAATGCCATCTTAAGGAGAGTCATGAATGACACATGCAAATAAGCTCTCATTTCCCCTATCATTAGACAGTGGGCACATAACATGTATAGCAGTGTTAATTTTGGTAGGAAATTTCAATTTAGTTTTAGTCTTAGTCTTAGGACTAAAATGGCATTTAGTTTTAGTCCCATTTTAGTCTTCTGCAAGTGTTTTAGTCGTATTTAGTCGACTAAAACTCCAGTACATTTTAGTCGACTAAAACGTCCTACATTTTAGTCGACTAAAACTAATTTTAGCCATCTATAATCGAATGGGTGTAGTTCAATTGTAATTTGTAATGCATTATTTAAGCATTTCTCTACAATTTCCAAACTCATTATATACTACTGCTGGTCCTGGAGTGAAAAATCTAATATGTTATTATTTATGGTATTAAGCTTTGAGCATGCACCAGTGTTAATTTTGGCAGCAAATTTAGATTTAGTTTTAGTTATAGTCTTTTGACTAAAATGCCATTTTAGTTTTAGTCGTATTTTAGTCTTAAGACTAAAATGCCATTTTAGTTTTAGTCATATTTTAGTCATCTGAATTGTTTTAGTTTTAGTCGTATTTTAGTCGACTAAAATTGTGTTAATTTAGTCGACGAAAACATTTTAGTCGGTTTTAGTCGTCGAAATTAACACTGATGTATAGATGTAATCAGGCTTTAGTCCTCTAACTTAGGAGATAACTAGATGCATACACTGTCCACAACTTTATTCAACTCATTGGAGAGAAGTAATGATTGCATAACAGGAAACTTGGAAAGTCTCTGCAAGCCTCTATGTGATAATGCTGGGGACTTGGGTGAACAATCAACAAAAATTAGAACGGTCACTTAATGGCAAAAGCTTTCTGAGCTAAATGTTCTCCGTTACCAGAATGGGCAAATACTTTTTCTGTGATAAAGATTACCCAAATGGCAGAGGAGGTAAAATAAGGGAATGAGAGGAGAGTTTGTGCAACTGGAGAGGCAGGAAGTTTAAAGTGGTTCTAAAGTCTAACTTTTGATCCTGGATTGTGCACAAGAGCAGCAGATCTCGCTTCTCTCCTCCTCCTCACTAGGCAGATTGATAGAAGTGGGAGCAGCTGTCAGTCAAAGCCTATGACTGGGGAGCGAGGGGTGGCGTAAATTCTCTCTGTTTTTGTCTACAGATGCAGGCAGCGCAGCTCAGTAGTTAGCCTGCACAAGTACCCCCCAGCAAGTGGTTTGCTTGGTGTGTAATTGGAAGGAGGAGCCAGGAGCACTGGCAGGGAACTCCAGAAGAGGAGTATTGGGGCTGCTTTTTACAAAACCATTGCACAGAGCAGGTGTGTATAAGATATTTATTATTTAAAAAAAAATTAAGATTTGAAATCAGTTTAAGTAAATCAGCACTGGCAAAGCACTATTTCACTGCAAGAATGGTCAGCAATTTACCTATGATATACTGCAAGTACATACAGTACATCAGAGTACTTTTTTATAGTCAAATGCTTATGTATAATTAGCAACGTGTGAACAGGTCAGAACTTTTTATTCTTAAGGGATAAGCCCACCCCAACACTAAAATGCCTGTATCTATAGACCTCCAAATTTTTTTTTCCAAATTATTTTTTTAATTGACATAAAATTCCGACAGTCAATTGAATTCAGACAGGTATTAAAACAAAGAGTCAAAATACAAACATAATGACATCAGTATAGACAGTGAGTATAGCCAACAAATATAGGTATAGAAAGTCAACAGTGTTTACAAAGACTGTCGTGAGCAATAACTTATGGTAGATATCAATTTTAAACTGTAAGATACAGTAACATATTTAGGATGTGAACTAGTACAGAGAAGGGTGCCAATCAGACATGGGTTAGATATAGTCGGGAAGAAGGGTGAGGAGGGAAAGGTGATAAGGAGGGGTGGGGAAAAAAGAGAAAAAAAAAGTGTGTGTGTGTGGGGGGGGGGGGGGGTAGTTAGGCCAGGGCTATGGATTATACAGTATTCATAGCAGAAGGGTCAGGGAGGCATGGTTCTAGACCCCAGGGTGATCTCCCAGTACGGCCCTACCTTCAGAATATATAAATAAGTTCCAAGATGACCAGGTTTTGGTATATTGTTCCCTCTTATTCTGCGTTGTCAGCACCAAGTCTTCCAGAATGTCTATGTTTTTGACTCTGCAGTGGTAGCAGGATAGGTACTCTTCCAAAAAAGGCTGATGCAGTCTTTGGCAGCACTAAGTAAGAGACATAATATTGATCTATTATATTGTTTGAGAGGAATTTGCGTACAGTGCAGCAGGAAAAAGGCAGGGTCCTCCGGTATCGGGGAGTTAGTAAACTACTGTGAAATCGGTCGTACCTCAGACCAGTATTGTTTGAGTCTGGGACAGCTCCAAAAAATATTCAGCATAGTCCCCAGTTCTTCCCCACACCTCCAACATCGATCAGAGGCATCCAGAAGTATTTGCGGAGTACTGAAGGGGTATAGTACCAGTGTGTCAATAGTTTATAGTTGGTATTCTGTATGCGGGTACAAATGGACGACTAGAGGGCGATATGAATAATATTTTGCCATTGTTTGGTAGTAAAGGTTCTAGCTAATGCTTTTTCCCATTTGATTATACCCGACATTTGGAAAGTTGTTGGTAGGGATACAAGTAGGGCATACATCTTAGAAAGAACGTGGGGAGGGGGGTCGTTGTTGAAACAGTAGTCTTTGAATATCGTTTGTTGGTGACAGAAATGTGAGGGTGGATCCAGGGATGTATGGTAGTGTTGGAGCTGGCAGGCCTGACAGAAATTTAACTTATACTTTCCGTGGGGATAGGACAAAACGGAGACTATGGGCCAGGAGTTTGAGTGGGAAGCTTGAAAGTAGCCCCACCTCCGAAGAGACCCAAGCTCCCCCCCCCAACGCTGGGGGGGAGGAAGTCCGGGTTCCTCAGGACCGGGAAGAGCAGAGAGTGAAGGTAGGAGAATTCAGGCATTTGACATATTGTGGAACAGATACGGAGGGTAAAACCTATAGTTGGGTGTGACTTGAGAAAGGGTTGAAGAACCTTAAAGCACCATTGCGCCCTATTTAACGGTACTGGACTACAACGCTGCTCGATGGACATTCATAGTTTGAGTTGCCGTGTCTGCACCAGTCAAACAATCTCCCCAAGTGCGCAGCCAGATTGTATTTGTGAGTGTCTGGCATGGCTATCCTACAATTAATCTTAGGTAGAGTCAGAAGATGTCTGGGGCGTTTGCCAGCCCAAATATATTTGACAAATAGTGCACTAGTTTGCTTGAAGAAGGTTCGAGGGGATGAACACGGGCAATGATTGGAAAAGATATAAGAATTTTGACAGTATGTTCATCTTAATAAGATTGCAGCGGTCAAACCGGAAGTGAATGCCCAATTTCCATTTATCTAGCCGGGTACGAACCTTGCTTGGCAGGGGAGGAAAGTTCAAATTAAAAACGTCTGCTGGGTTCGGGGGTACAAGAGTTACCAGATATTTTAACACCATGGACGTCCATTTAAAATTGAAATTGTGTTGCAGGGTTGAGTGTACAGAAGGGGGTATGGCAACTCCCATGGCTGCAGACTTGGAGAAATACATTTTTAGGTTGGAGACAGCGCCATGCCGTTTAAACTCTGCTATGAGATTCGGTAGAGAGGTGTGCGGATTCGTTACAGAGAAGAGTAAATCGTCAGCATTAGCTGAGATTTTGTGAGTACAGTCTCCTATCTGTAGGCAAGCAATATCAGGATTTGCGTGTACAGTGTTCAGGAAAGGTTCTAGAGATAAAGCGAATAAGAGAGGTGATAGGGGACATCCCTGGCGAGTGCCACTAGATATGGTAAGCTGGTCTGAGAATACTCCATTAGCTTTCACACGGAGTCTGCGTACTTCTGGCCAAGTGAACTAATTTAATGACCTTAGTCGTGTTATCTCTAACTTCCCTAGTGGAGATGAAACCCACTTGGTCTAGGTGAACTAGTCTAGGGAGTAGTGGTTGGAGTCTGGGAGCAAGTAGCTTAGTAAAAAGCTTCAGGTCGGTATTAAGTAGAGAAATTGGCCTATAACTGCAACAGGCAGATGGGTCCTTACCCTCCCTAGGGATTACTGAGATATGGGCAAAAAGGGCATCAGGGGCAAAGGAGGTGGACTGACCTAGGTTATTTAATAATTTAAATAAGGGGCTGGGATTTTTAATCTCAGCAATGCCCAGTTCCCCTCTGACGAATTAAAAATACTGGAACTTGGTCTTAAATTTGCTCCTGACAAAAGTGTTGACAAGTTCAACACTTTTATAGATATTGAAAAATACGTCAGGAAGCTTAAAATTAAAAAACATTTTTTAGAAAAACCGTTTAACTCTACCTCTAATAATGCTGATTATCAGGACAGCGGATTGAAAAATCGTTCTGTTTTTAATCCCCCCAAAGCTTCCAACCATTGTTTGGAAGTTTTTAAAAGTATGGTAGAAGATGATGTGCGGAAAATTAAATTAAAACACCACTATACCAAAAAAGAATTAGAAAAGGGTCTCAAGGAACTAGAGGATCGTAAAGACATAGTCATACGAGGAGCAGACAAAGGGGGGGGGGAATAGTGGTTCTCAACAAAAGTGATTACAAACTAGAACTGGACAGACTAGTGGGTGACCAAGTCACCTATCAAAAGTTGAGAACCAACCCCACCCAGAGTCTAAAATCAAAACTTGAGAAAATTGTGAAAAAGGCTAAAGAAAGAGGTATACTAACCAAAAAAGAGGCACAGTATCTTGTGCCCAAAGCACCACGCTTACCCACAATTTACCAGTTGCCAAAAGTCCACAAAAACAAGATTAACCCCCCTGGGAGGCCTATTATTAGTGGCATTGAATCGATTTTTTCCCGGATAGGGGAATATGTGGACCATTTTTTGCAACCGATTGTACCACTTTATCCTTCTCATCTGAAAGACAGTAAACACTTGATCAACCTATTGGAGCAAGTGGAAGTACAGCCAAACACCTTCTTGGTGACAGTTGACATCGAATCCCTGTACACCAGTTTGAAGCAAGACGATGTACTTAACACTACCATAGCTGCCCTAAACACTAAAACTAACATAAAACCTCAACAAAAAAAGTTCATTTGTGATGCCCTGAGCCTAGCCATGGAAAATAATTATTTTTGGCATGATGGAGGTTATTATAACCAAATTAGAGGCGTGGCAATGGGCGCCAAATATGCCCCTAGTGTGGCAAATATCCTTCTTGGGCAATGGGAAGAGAAAGAAATTTTTGCCAAACTGAACCCGTCACTCATTCTATACAAAAGATTCATTGACGATCTACTGTTAGTATGGAATGGGTGAGAGGAATCCCTAAAAATATTCCTTGATGACATGAATAGGAATCAGTACGGCCTTGTATTCACAGCCACATGGGACAAAGTATCTGTAAACTTCTTAGACCTAACATTGGTGAAACAGGGTTGTTCTGTCGCTACAAAAAGTTTCTTCAAAGAAACAGATAGAAATAGTTATATCCCTACCCGCAGTTGTCACCATCCCAAATGGCTGGGTGCCATTCCAAAAGGACAATACATGCGCATTAAGCGAAACTGTAAAAATGATGAAGACTTTTTAGCCCAATCTAATTTATTGACAAAAAGATTCGTAGAAAAGGGCTACAAACAAGAAGAGGTTACTAAAATTAGAGACCAGGTACATCGGATGCCTAGGAGTGAGTTACTGAAAACTAAAAAGAAGGAAACAGAGACAAAAGGGAACTGGCGTTCTTAACAGACTTTAACAGGAATTACAAACAGGTTGAAGCAATTGTGTGCAAGCACTGGTCGATTTTATTGAAAGGCAAAACTCTGAATAAAGTCCTCCCTGAAAGACCGCATTTTATCTATAGGAAGGCCCCAAATCTGAGACATATGCTGGCACCAAATATACCTGACCCCCCAAAAAACAAATCGACCTTTTTGGATGTAAAGTGTTTTTTTCCTTGTGGTAAATGCAATGCCTGCCTAATGACAAAGAAAAACCCTAGGACAATCACCAGCTTCCAGTCGAAAGTCACAGGACAACAATTTGCAATCAAAAAGCTCATTTCATGTAGATCTACACATGTGACTTACTTGATAAGTTGTCCATGTGGACTACAATATATAGGCAGGACCACACGAGAGCTTTCTATCCAGATCAACGAGCATGTAGGAAATGTAAGGAGAGGCTTTCCCAAGCATAGCCTTTCCAACCATTTCCGTCTATACCACAATAAGGATCCATCTCAGATGACCTTTTGTGGTATTGACAGAGTAGATCGTCATTGGAGAGGGGGAAATATGACTAAAAAGATCTCAATGAACGAAACCCAATGGATCTACAAAATGCAGACTTTACAGCCGTCAGGTATGAATATTGATATCGACCTAAATTGTTATATTTCCAACTTTTAAAATGTACTTTTAAAACATACTTTTAAAACATACCTTTGAGTAATTTTTCATAAATTTTAGAAATTATATAATGCACTTCATCTGTCTTTCCTTACTAATATTAATATTAATATGAATTTTATTAACAATTAGAAAAATAAAAATATTTTTTAACAATTTTAACAATAATACAATTTTACTACACATTAATTTTTAGGGATATGTTTGAATTAATAAATAAGTTTATTTAAAAATAAATTTATTTAATATTTTAATAAAATATAAGTTTATGTAGTATGGTTCTAAATATTGTATTGAGGGTAATATATTTATATATAACATTCATTTATTGTAAACAGCATCCCATCGCCTTGATTTGTTATACATTGATTGGCATTTGATTATTCCATCAATCTTTAGTATGGCAATCGGGTCCCCTTTTGTATTAGCATAATACTGCCGATTGTCTATTCGGGCTTGTTATAGTAAACTACTGGCGATTTGCCCAAATAAGAAATGGCCGCGGAGCACTTCCGGGTATGGGAGTGAACCTAGCATCCTGAAAGGAATGGGCGGTTCAGAAACTGCCGGCCAGCGATTGGATGTTGTCAGCCAGATACCTCTATTTATTGTGAATGGAAACGTACGGTCACATGATCCCCTGATGACGTCAGCGCATCTGACGAAACGTGCGTTGGGAACGTGAGACCGTGGAGTTCCGGGTTGGTGATACGCAGGAGCAGAGGAGCGTCCCGTACACCGAACCCATGCTGCATTTACCGCATGAAGGCATTTTGTTTCTGATGTTTGAGTAAGTGCAATTTCATTAATAAACCCTAATATTAGAACATACTACACTATTGGAGTTTCCTTATCTTTCTCCCCATAACATCTTGGAATTACTTGGAGTTCCTTATGCGAGCTGAGCCATATATAAAGGGACCTGAAGGATAGCTTGGAGGCATTTGTGGACCATTTACGCTGCTTTAGACCCCCTGTAAGTAAGGGGTCCACCAGCTTTGGTAAGAAGTATTTACCCCGAGCACTGGGTGGAGAAAGTCCCTTAAGGTGGAGGTCCCTCACTTGAAGTTAGAGTGATATTCAGTCATTGCTGAGAGATCTGTATTGCACTGGGCACTTTAAGGACTGTTGATATATTCATTTTACCAAGGACTTTTTTCACATTTAGGATTTATTTATTTATAACCATTTATTCACATATTTATGCACACAAGCACTTTTTGGTTGTGTTTTAAGTGCTGAGCGCAATTTATTCCACTCTTTTCACATTTTATGCGTTTTATACGTTTTTATTGCAGCTTGCACTATGGAAGCAATTCCTCTTATATATATTTAATTAATATATTTAATTAATTTATGACAATTTGATTGATTAATTTATTATCAAATATCACCATTTTTGCGCAGTTTCTTTTGGGCCACCAAAATTTTTTCATTTATTTAATAATTTAAGTATGTAAGGGCCTAGCAGAGGGAAGAGGGATTTGTAATACTGGATGGTAAAGCCATCTGGGCCTGGTGCTTTCCCTGATTTGGTAGATTTAAGTGCCACTTGTAATTCCTCCAATGAGAACAGGGTCTCTAGGGTCTGTCTTTCTGGCAAGGTAAGATGAGAGAGATGTGTTGATGAAAGATAGGAATCTATAGATGGTGTAGGAGCTGGACCAGTGGGGAGGTTATAAAGGGCCGAATAGTAATCCCAAAAGGAATGCGCAATGTCTTTTGGCAGAAACAATTTATGCCCCCCCTGTCCTCAGTATATGTGGTATGTACATTGCAGTGTGGAGTTCTCTAATAGAGTTTGCCAGGAGTTTGCCGCATTTGTCTCTTGCCTCATATGTTAGTCTCCTGCAGGATTGCAAGGCAGTTTTTGCACTGAACCGCAAGAGGTCGGAGATTTGGTTCCAAAGTTGGACCAAATTACTTCCTACGGAGGGGGTCGGTTGTTCGTTTGTGTCGTTGTTCAAGGTCATGTAGGTCAGATAAAAGTTTTGTTAATTGTGCTTCTCTCTGTTTTTTAATGCAGGAGCCATATTTGATCAATATACCTAGGATGCCCGTCTTGTGCGTTTCCCAGACTATTCCGGGATCACTGTCAGGAATGTCATTGGTAAAGAAATAGTCATTGAGTTCCCTGGTTACATTCCCAAGCACTTCAAGAGTTTGCAATAGACTCTCATTCAGTCTCCACTTCCACTCAGAGTTATGGGTCGAATACCCCAAGGATATTTGCAACATGAGCGGTGCGTGGTCTGACCATGTAATTGGTCCGATAGAGACATCCATTACCGACAAAAGAAGTCAGTGCGGGGCCAGAAAGAGATCGATGTGGAAGTATAGTTGGTGTGGAGTCAAGAAAAAAGTATAGTCCCGTTCTCCCGCATGAAAAATGCGCCATGCATCAATCAGCTGCAATGCATGTAGTGACCATAGGATGCGTTTCCTAGAGCCTAGAGGTACCGAGGAAGATCCCGTTGAGGTGTCTAGGGTAGGATCAAGGGGTACATTACAGTCCCCTCCAAATATCAGAAAGCATTCTGCAAATTCCATTAGTTTGGAGTATCTTACAGAGGAAGGAGTCTTGATGTGTGATAGGAGAATATACAGTAGATAGCGTCACCTGCTGCCAATATGGCCTTTAAGAAAAAGATAATGGCGCTTGAGTTAGTGCACTTGTCCAATAAGGACCAAGGTACCTTATTAGAGAGCAATATAGAGACCCCCTTAGATTTAGCTTCTTGATTCGGTGCATGATACGTACAAGGGAAGAATCTATTCTGGAGGAGAGGGAGCCCCCCCCCACCGCCCTAAAATGGGTTACTTGAATGAATGCTACATCCGTATGTGAGCTCTTAAGGTCATTATGAGCATCCTACGTTCCTCATTGACTTTGAGACCCTTGGCGTTTAAGGAGGTAATATGTATAGAGTCAATATCGCCCTGGGGAAAGGGGGGGGGATAGGGGGGGAGGGAAAGAAAGGGGAGAAGAAAAGGGAGAAGAGAGGTTATAAAAATAGAAAGGGAGGAATTAGTGGGGGTAATCTAATCGATCACAGAGGAGGCACTCACAATCAAGCCCCTTGGGCCCTCGTTAGTACAGGCCTAAGAGGGGTAGAGGTTGGAAATAGCATAGAGGCCAGTGCTCCTCTGTAGGTGTATGGCAAGGGGTAGAGTATGCAGCAGTGGGTGATTCAACAATACCATCCTGTAGGCATTAATAAAAACAATATATAAGGCAACAGGGTGTCTATATTCCACAAGGGCAAAACCCAGAAAGAAAAACAAAAAAGAAAATAAACAGGTAAACATATAACTGCTCAGTCTAGTCAGTGCCTAGGGCTTTCAATTCCACATTTCCCAGGTTCCTCAGACCCAGTGGCCTGAATCAGAGGAGTCCTCAACATCCAGATTGTCCCCGTCTCCAAGGGTACACTTGATCCGGGACATAACAGACACATCTCGTGCAAAATCTGCCAGTCTACCACAACCCCGGGCCAGGGAATGCCCCGCAAAACTCTGGCCCTGGTGGTGGTCCTCCCCCCCACCCAAGGATCCCTCCTAATCCATAGGAGGCCCCCTAGCAACTCGGACAAGACCCCCTCCATCCTCAGGCAGCTCCCCACCACCCCACGTCCGGCCCACCACCAAAAAACATCTGTCTAGTGCAGGGGTGCATCGTGGAAACGGGGGGGGGGCAGGGGAGAGTCAGGGAAGGTCCCACACCCCGAGAAGGTATTCCCGGGAGTGTCCCTGATCCATTCAGTAGGGGGACTCTTTACCGTTCTTCAGGCAAAGTGTTTGCAGTTAACCCCCATCTAGGCTCAGAACACAGGAACTATCACAGCTAAACAGTACAACTACTCAACAGTAAGGAGGATTAATAGAGCATTGAGACAAGAAATTAATATTATGGGCATATCTTAGAGAGCGGGAGTGCAATTATAGAAGAGGCATGTAGTAATAAAACATAGGCAGGCCCAGAGATAAGGAGTATTATCCGATGAGGAAACTTCTCACCAGGAGGGGGAGGCTTTGACAGTTACCCATTCCAGTTATGGAAGTCCATCAACCTGGAAGATAGAAGAACCAGGGAACTTCAACTCTGTCCTTATAGCAACCTGAAGGAGAAAAAATTGAGGAGTATAGCCCTCTTATGTAAATACGTGTGTTGTCTGTCCCGTTCTAGGTGTAATGTTCCCAAAGGTAGCAGGTCGCCAGGACGTTCTTCGTAAGGGTTGCAGCCAGGTTGGGACTGGGTCAGTGCCCAAAAAGACAAACAGAGCTGGTAACTCATCCAGGTGTGAGATTGTGTAGGATGTTGGGCCTTTTTGCACCATCAAAGCTATGGGAAACCCCCAGCGGTAAGTACATCCCAATTGACGGAGTCTGTCTAGAAGAGGATGCATCAGTGCCCTCTGCTGCAGGGTAGCTCTGGAGTGGTCGGGGAGAATCCTGAGCGAGGCACCATCAAAGTCAATTTCTCCGGTTTCCCAGGCTTTGCGAAGGAGGAGTTCCTTGTGAGAATACCGGTGTAGTCGGTAGATGACGTCTTGAGGTCTGTCTGGGTCCACAGAACAGGGGCAGAGGGCCCTATGAACCCGGTTGAACGCCAAGACTTGGGATGGTACAGAGGTGACTAGGCGCTGGAATATAGTGAGGACCGTAGGCTGCAACGATTCCTGCCCCGTTGCTTCGGGGGAGACCACAAAGTCTCAAATTATTATGGCGGCTACGGTCCTGCAACTCCTCCAGGTGGGATTGGAGGGACATTACATGTGTCATCTGTGCGGTTTGTGCCTGCTCCAATTGTAACACCCTGGCTTCTAGGGCAGAGAGGGAGAATTCGCCAGAGGAGATCCTGGCAGATGTGCTGGATCCCACTTCTTATAGCCTGCAGGTATCTGCGGTGTGCTTCTTCCAAACTAGGACCTCCATATTCTTTTTTGTCGGCAGGGCCAGGAGAATTGTTTTGAGGTCAGGATCACCCATCACCAAAATTGGGGAGTTCGGCAAGTTGGGTAGGCTCGACGGGTGAGAGGTAAGTGTGTCTGGGAAGCCAGACAATTATTCGGAAGCCACTGAGGAGGTGGGTGAAGCCAGAGGCGACGCCATTAGTGAGGCCTCATGTGTGGGTCCACGTGATCCTGCCATCAGGGCCCGAGTTGCAGAGGAGCAGGTACCAGGGAAATACTGCTTTATTTCGGAGCGGGGACAAGCTCTGTGGAGGCTCTTCGCTTTCCTGCGCCTGACTGTGCTCATGCCAGGTAGAAGTGCTGTATATAACGATGAAAAAGTATGAGGAGATGGCTGGAGCTCAAGCAGTGTGTGTCCTTACTCCGCCATGTCCAGACCTCCACATATTAACACTAACCTATCTAGCCCTGTAAAGAAAAAACATACCTTTTTTTAAACCAATCTGTCCCGATCCCAAGCTGAGCTGTCATCCACGGCTTTTGTTGTGGATGCGGGTGCAGAGGACACAGCCGACAATGGAAGCTGCATAGTAAGTCTATGGGTGATGTCACTTCCCATTAATTTCACAGCCGTTGTCGGCCGTGTCCTCTGCAGAGCTTCTGCTGCTGGAGATCGGGTTGGATCGGCTTAAAAAAGGTATGTATACTGATTTATTCTTTACAGGGCTAGATAGGTTAGTGTTAGATCGTGGAGGTCTATAGATGCAGGTATTTTAGTTATAGGGTGGACTTATTCTTTAAAAACATTTACTTCACAAAGAGAAAGAAATATCAGTGGGAAAAACAGTGTCTACATGCCATGCCAATACCATAACAGGGTTCTACTACTGTAGCTTAAGATAACATGAACATGTTAAATTTAAATACGTTTTTTTTTATAAAAACTGTGATGGTTATTAAAAGCCATCAACCCTAAATATAAAGTTTATAAGAAACATTAAATGTTTTAGAAATGATTCTCAAGCCTATAAACTACAATGGCTTAAAAAATCTACATTTACTGGAGTGGATTAAACTGTAGTTTAAGTTAGCATTTTACTGAGAACAGAAGAACGAGTACATTTATTAAGGATGTCACTATACAGTATATGAGTGCTGACATTGCTTTCTGTGTTCAGTAAAATAAGAGATTCAAGAAGATCCTGTTCAATTGAAGAGAGACCTTAATCTGTTGTTCACAATTGTCAACTTTGAATAACATCTCTTTTGTAAGTTACCTGAGAGCATGCAAGAATAACGAGTACTTTTTATACTTCAATAAGGTTTGTATATACAGCAGACTGCAAGTTTCAGTCATCCAGAACCCTATAGAAGCAAGTAAGACAGTTCACTCTCAACTAAATCATCAGTGATATGTGTAGGATGGCACGGTTTCTCTAGAAATGAATAATTGCTTTTGAATTTGAGTTGAACAATATCATCATCATTCATTGATACTACAGTTTGAAAAGCTTGTGTTGGAGTGTCACTTTTTTATTTTTTTATTTGACTAAAATAATCAATATTAATATAAAATATTATTATTAAGTCTAAATAGGACATATCATGAATCAAAGTTCCATTATTGGAGAATTTCTCTCCCAGGTTTGGTTGCTGTCTGATCAATGACTACGCAGAAAATGTGATATTACCATTCAAGTGACTCGGAAAGGGGTTTCTGGGACAATTATCAAAGCATTTTTTTTTTTTTTTTTGTGAACTAATTTTGAAGTAAATTGCTTTCAAATTGCAGGATAGAATGTTCATGTGGGATACTGCTTGCCTTATTGGCAAGTATGTCCACCCATGTAGTTAGGTTTAAAAATGAATCCCTAAGAATGTGAATTTGGTCTTCTTTCCATTTGCCACGCCTAATATATCTGATCAACATGTTTGTAGTTACTGTGAAAGTGGACAAGCAAAATCAAAGCTTTATATACAGTAAATAGGGATGAGATAGGCAAGGTTTTTATATCATGTCAACACGTGAAGCAGTTTCACAGCATGTGTTCCAAACAGCACGGTAGAATGTAAAAACCGGGTGTGACCAGCGCTATGGAGAGCCTAAGTGAAATAGTCAGGTGTAAGCTGCCACCAACCTACCCCTAAGGTATTAGGGGTACAAAACTATAAGTGCAACAAGGTGTTGGTGTATGTTGCTACCTTCTCAGGGGGGATAGGAGTAATGTGGCTTGGTGCACAAATCGTGTGTTTGTAGGTTGCTTTAGATATGTAATCCACAAAAAACAATCATTTACATAATTCCAATATTGTATAAAAATAAAAAATTAAAGTAAAAAATTAAAGTATAAAGTGCACTGTGCTAAGTGGGAAGAGAAGTGTCAGCTTGCTGGGTATTTGTTGATACCCCTAAGAAAGTGCTATGCTTAGTGCAAGTGTTGCTGCTCAGCTTATTTAACAAATATAATATAGGTGCTCATATAAGTTCAAAAACCAGCTTTATTTAAGGTTGATATTATGCGTGCTCTCCATCCTGAAACACTCTGCTGCTTGAACTGCACCAGTGCTAACTGATACCCCACTCCCTAGGGGGTATTGCGTGAAATATATAGTGCAAATAGTGCAAGCCAAGTACAAATTAGAGGCAAAGTCTATAGTGCTAAGTGTTAGACAGTGGGGTGTCCAATTACTCCCAGTCGACCGAGTACCATGCAGGTGTTCCATTGTGTTTACCTGTGGCCCCCCACTAGGTATTGCACTCACCACACAGAACTCCCCTTTCAACAGGGGTGCAGGATGTGTATACTCAGTTTCTGGTCCTGCTAGTAAAGAGTCCCTTCTTGCATGTCCGGGGTGTCTGTAGCCTCAATACCTCTGAGTCCACCTCGTGGGCATCTACTGGGTCTGGCAGGCTTTTCACAGCCAGTTCTTCTTCAGGCATGCTCTCCTCACTTCCCAGTAGGGGTGGGGACACTTTAAATGTTTATTTTTTTCCCATTTATTTAACTTTTTATTATTTTTGCACCGTCTCTTTTCATTTTTTTTTTTTAATCATTTTTATTTCTATTACAAGGAATGTAAACATCCCCTGTAAAATAAATTAGAATGACGGGAGATATCAAGGGTCAAAAAGACCTTGCATTTCTTTTTTACCTTTAACCACATGACCTCGTCATGATTTACCCCCCCCCCCCCCTTCCTGACTAGGCCATTTTTGTGATACCACACTGCGTGGCTTTAACTGACATTTGCACGGTTGTGCAACACTATACCCAAATAAAATGTTTACATAGGCTGATTGCGATTCTGTCAGCCTACCAAGCGATCACCAGCGGATGCCGCTGGACATTGGGCCCGCAGGACCCGCTGATCAGATCCTGCTGTGTAAAATCACAGCTGAAGCGAACTGCCGGCGGAGCGCAATCAAATTCGATACCCAGAAGTGTGGCCGTGCTGTTGTAGGAAATCTGCTATGGGGTGGTCAGCAAGTAGTTTAAAGCAAAAGATTAAAAATAAAAAAAAATAAAATGTTTTGATCTTGATCTAAAAAAAATGTTTACTTCGGACCTGGACCAGAAGTGGCATCATGACGTCACTCTGGTCCTCCAGGGCCATAGAGCTGATCAATACGAATGTACTCTTTGCCTGCGTGACCAGCCGGCGGCACTGGCAGAAATGGTAAGCCCTAGAAACACCGGCGAGTGGCCGGGGGGGGGGGGGGTGACGAAACCTCTCCCATCGCTCTTGAGCAGCTCGGAATACTTTCATGAGAAAGCCAGCCACCGGCTGTAAAAAAAAGCGATACCGTGGCTATAGCTATCTTCAGCCATAATTCTGGTAAGCCACTTGCAGACTGCAACATTTACAGTATATAAATATATTGCGTTTGGCAAAATCTTCTGTATGCAGCTAACCCCAAAAAGCCCCCCTTATACTCACCTGAGCCCGATCCCCATCCAGGGATTTGCACAAGAGCAGTGGCTTTTTCTGCTCTCTCCCTCCCATTGGCTCTCTCTGCTGTCAATCACAGCCAGTGAGGAGGGTGCGGGAGCAGGACCAAACTGCACTCTGTGTCTATGGACACACAGAGTCGGCTAGGGAGCGAGTCTGCACGAGTTCCCCTTGTGCAGGGCCTACTCACCCTGCACACAAGGTACCTGTCGTGTGGAGCACGCTCATCCATGCCTTGGACCAGGTGAAGTCTGCAGTCATGTAAAAAATCTAACATTAAGGCAGTTCCCTGAATTAGAGGTGAGCCTTCACTGTGTGCAGTAAAACAGCATACAGAGTTCCTCTGTGAAGTATCTTGTTCCATGTCACTACACACTGTAACTGATGTATGTTGCATTAGGAGGGATGTGCTGAGCCTGTGCCCATTCCACCATTCCTGGGTACCTCTGTTATCTCACTTTGAAAAAAAGAATGGACACCCCCCCCCTTGTTCACCTAGCACTGACCGTATGCGTGCACTTGTTAGCTCCCTTACTTACGTACCTAGGTGACCAGATCATGAATCTCTGTAACATGGGTCTGGTTCTGGTTGCTCTTGGAAACTGACCACTAGGGAGGGAACCTAAACATTGACCCCCTTGATACTGGAGGACCTGTCACCCATTAGGCTGTACCCAGCCTAATGACTGGTTGATTTGTGTCTTGAACTTTGATTGGTTAATCTTAGCAACTAGAGTCCTCCTGTTTTCTTCCTTGCCAAGTAGACCCTTGTTGTAGCAGAGCTTTATACCTCTTTGTGCTTCACAGACCCTGGTTCTTTAGATATGCCAGAGCCAACATGCACCCCTTTAAAAACTTCAGATCAGGCTTAAAACAGTTGATGCAACTTTACTAAAGACATTTCAAAATTACAATCCAGTATAAACAGAGTTCTATCCCTAAGGCATAAATAACATAGCCTGCCTACGGCTTGTGGCTTGATATGGTGGGCACTCAGCAGGGGGGGGGGGGGAGCCTGGAGTGCCAGCAGAGGACCCAAGAAGAGAAGGATTGGGGCTACTCTGTGTAAAACCATTGCACTGAGCAGATAGGTATAGTATGTTTGTTATTTAAAAAAAGTGTAATTTTATTCTTTACAATCACTTTAACCACTTCCCGCAAGCTGACGTAGCCTTATGTCGGCTGCAAGAAGTGGTTGTACCGGGGTGATGCCTGCAGCTAGAGGCATCATCCCAGTACCATGTTTTTAGAGCTGGCAGTCGGCTTTCAGGTGGTAACGGCCGATGTGGGAGCCGCTCGGTTGTTACCCCAGAAAGGGGGAGGGGACGTCCCCCCCCCCGCCGCCTTCAGCGGCTCTGCCCGGGTCTCCTGTCCCACCGGGAGACCCGAACAACCAGCCGGCACCTCCGCCGGGTTGGAGTCCCGAACGAAGCCGGATTCTGCTTTGATCGGGTCTCTGATGATGCAACCCGGAAGCGGCGTCCATGACATCATGTCCGGTTTACTCGGTGGCTAAAGGCGCTAAAATTAAAAAAGTGACAGTATTCAAAAATGCCATTTTCGGCATTTTGAATACATTGAAGTGCAGTGGAGGGGTCTAGGGTCTTTAAGATCCCTGATCCCTCCCTAAAGAGTTCCTGTCACTGCCTATTACTGTCAAGGGATGCTTACATTGCTTGTGACAGCAATAAAAGTGATCAGATTTTTTTATTTGTTTTTTTTAAAAACCTCTCCTAAGGCTGCATTCACATGTCAGCTTATAATCGCGGGCAGAACCGCCGCGGTTCCGCCCGTGATTCGGAGATTTATTGCAAATCGCGGGACGCCTAGCATTGCCCGTTGATTTGCAATAGCCCCCCAAACGCCGAGCGATGTTGCCGCGATTTACGCCCGCCGAATCGCGGCAACATCGCGCAAACAAAATCGCGGGACGCAATACGCTCCAAAAAAGTACAAGAGCTTCTTTGGAGCGTATTGCGTCCCGCGATTTTGTTTGCGCGATGTTGCCGCGATTCGGCGGGCGTAAATCGCGGCAACATCGCTCAGCGTTTGGGGGGCTATTGCAAATCAACGGGCAACGCTAGGCGCCCCGCGATTTGCAATAAATCTCCGAATCGCGGGCGGAACCGCGGCGGTTCTGCCCGCGATTATAAGCTGACATGTGAATGCAGCCTAAATTAAAAAATGAAATAAAATAAATAAGATTTTTTTTTTTAAAGCACCCCTGTCGCCGGGAGCTCACGCACGAAAGAAAACATATATAGAAGTTGTGCCCGCAAATGAAAGCGATGTTCAAACCACACAGGTGAGGTATCACCGCAATCGCAAGAGCAATTATTAAAAAAAAAAAAAAGCTACTCTGTAACGCTAAACTGGTAACCGTAAATTTTTGTTTAAAGCGTCGCCTATGGAGATTTTCATTGACAGTAGTTTGTCACCATTCCGCAGGTGTGCGTAATTTTAAACAGTAACATTTTAGGTATCTATTTACTGTGATGCGTGACATCATCTTTCACAATATACAAAAAAAATGGGCTAACTTTACTGTTTAGTTTTTTTTAAATGCAGTGAAATGTTTGAAAGACCGCTGCGCAACTAGCGCGTGACAAAGAATATTGTAACGACATTTTATTCTCCAGAGTCTTTGCTAAAAATATATACTGTATATAATGTTTGGGGGTTCTAAGAAATTTATAGCAAAAAAATACTGATTTTAACTTGTAAACAACATGTGTCAGAAATGGGCTCGGTCCAGAAGTGGTTAAAAAAGTGAACATAGCATCACGAGTATACAGAGCTGCACAATATTGTTTTGATGTGGACCTCCATTATAGCTTCCACTTTTTCAGTGCCATCAAATCAGCAGTGAATAATGTTTACTACACTCAACAAGAACTGTTCCAAATGCACTTTCAGAAAACCAAACAAGCTTTCTCCATTTGTGGGACTGATATTGATTAAAGAGAAAAGCCTCTCATGTAACGTTCTCTCTGACATATTGCAGAATGATGCTGCATTGTTCTTGACTGAGGGACCTGCAGAATGCAGAGGTTCCGCTTATCTATAAAACATTAAACACTTGACCCATCCCCCCTTCCAAAATAACCAGACAACACATTTTATTTGAGTCGAATGGCCATAGCAGCCTTTTTATTACAAACCATTAAATACAAAATTCACAAGAAAACAAGATCAATGCACATAATACAGTCAATGCATACCAAATAAACCAACCCCAGCTTAAGTCCAGTCTAAGGTCTTTAAAGGACTGTATACTCAAGATTAACTGGTTTTATCTGCCACCCAATCAAAGGCTCCCAGCAACAACGACACTGGTTTAAGGACAATTAACTACTTACGTACTACCAGATACAGCCTAATTAATACCCCGATGTTACCACCGTATTGATTGGAAGGGACACCCATACCTCAGATGGGCCCAACCTACAATTTTCCACAATTATTTACCCAGCACCACCTTCAAAGACCCAATAGACCCCCTTACCTTATGCACATGTTTCCCCCCAAACCCGGAAGGCCCGCTGAATACCCTCCTGCAATCTCAGATGCCCCAAATCAATGCTGATGGCATTCGGATGCACACCATCTCTTCTCAGATATTGGCGCCAGGTCTCATCCTCCAGCACTCAATGATGTATTGCCAGGTCCCCATTTCAGGCAAGAATCCTTGCTACCTCCTTGTTCACCTTTATCCTGGCTTTGTTGATCTTTTCAACAGAGTGAGCAATATCCCACTCAGACCTGGCAACTATATTCGACCACACAAATATGGTATCGGAGAAAAAATGACTAAAGTCGTACAAAAAAAAAAAATAATCAAACTTAATATCCCGTATTAGCTCATGCATGGAGTGCAAGCCAAGGTCATTGCCCCCGACATGCAAGAGGACCACATTAGGGGGACTGTCCAATCTAGAATAAAGATGCATGACGGGCAAGATCCTAGACCACAGGATCACTGGAACACCCAGCCAGAGAACTCTGTCTTGACCTCACCCCTGGACAAACCTAACTGCCTACCCTCTGTCCTAACCTCCATCCACCTGGCACCCCAAAAAACATATGAGTGACCCAAGATGCACACCAAGCATGCCTCGGAATCAGCAAGAGAAAAGAAAACAGGGGAGGGGGAAATACAACACCCCCAAGAATCCAAACTATATCAAAGAACAACAAGAGTATAGGAAACACATTAAATAATGAAGACATTTTGTACCCTATAAGACGGCACAACTTAGCCCGACCCAACAGATAGCAAACCTTAGAAGATACAATAAATGAGGGTGCACATATGACCAAAATCTGACTGATTCCCACCGTCCAATGAACTGAATGACCTGGTCAATATGTCCCCATCAGACCGCTTCCATTGCCACCCCAATCCAAAAAGTAATGAGAAGAATAATTGTCTGCACTCAAGCCAGCGTATGACAAACATTTCCTGAACACCGCCCTAAACTGGAATCAAGACATTGCTGTCCCATCTGCATGCATAAAGGAAACTCCTGGAAGATTTGGCCAAAGCCATGAAAAAACCCCCACACAGCCCAGACAGGGTAAACTGGAGAAAAGAGAACCACACACAACTCAATCCAAGAACCCCTCCTACTGATCTGTGTTAGATTTTCCTAACAGAATACCCTATGTAGTGTCATACATTCTGTACGCTTTAACCACCCTCACCACGTTTATTCCGGCTTACCGACTCCCCCACCCGAAAAGCCTCAAAAAAGGCCAGCACAGAGATGGCCCAGAACAAAGCAACCTTATAGGCAGAAGAACAAACCCTATCACTACAGCACCAAGAACTTCAAATGAAACAGGGCGTTGAGTGTCCGCCACAGAGCAACCCTTCCCATAATCCTCCATATCCTGCCTGGCCAGAAAAAACCTTAGTAACATCTCTGTGACCCGACAACTTAAACATGAAAACCAGACCAGCCAACTTCTGAGACATAACACTTCTGAGACATAGCAGAGACACACACCTCATTCAAAATACCTACCAATAAAATAAAGCAACACGTGTACATCATCGTCCTCTCCCCCCAACTTCAATAACCAGATTGCTCCCCTCCTGCCACACTTTTCAGTATAAGGACCAAGCTGATGCACATATTGAATGACTAATTGAGAACTTGGAAGTGGAAATGCAATGCTCCACAGATGCTTGGGGCATTGAATTTGACGCAGCTCCGCTTCCAGTGCAAACCGACAGAATCTGTCGGACTGGAAACTAGACAAAGCATCAGCCACTGAGTTATCAACTCCTGGAACGTGCACAATTCCATGAACAGTACATTGGGACACAGTTCCAGAACAACCAAATTACGCACTAAACCAACCTCCCTCCATTCCACTGGCCAACTCTCAGCACGTCAACAACCCTGACAATAGATTCCATAACTAGTATAGCCCACCACATCATTGAACAGTTCTAGATCAAAATTGGAAATCGCCTGCTCCTGTCAAATAGAGCGAAAATTGTAAGAAATCAGAAATGTATCCCTTACTCACAAGTCCTCACGCTGATCCTGCCCCAGCCGAATATAAGGATGTGGCGCCCTAATGCCAACTGTAGCAGCCGCCAGTCATCTACAAAAAAACGTGGCCCACGGGCATACTGCAACAAGCAAAATTCAACTTGCCCAAGAGCGATTGAAAAGCACAAATTTTTATTATTTTTTCATTGTCTGGTGGCAGAAACCGTCCCCTTTAGATCTTCAAGTTTGGCCAAAGGCAAACTGCATTACATCGCCACGGTGTCTATGACAATACCTAGAAACCGCAACTCAGTGACAGGGCCCTCCGTCTTGTCAGGGGCCAATAGCACACCAGAAAACTCGAAAACATGTTGAACTGTGGCCAAAAGTGAGGCACAGATAATACTTCCAGCAGGTCCTATGCACAGGATTCATTTAAATAAGGGATTACTGAATTAAGCCCCGGAAACATCCCGAACTACCCATTCCAAAAAGGAACTAAACATTTAAAAAAATAAACAAGAAATGGCACAGCCTATTGGTAAACTTCTATCAACAAAAATTCTGCCCTTGCCATTTGCAGCTCAGCAGATGGCAACAACTAGGATCAGTCTTGGCCAACAATGAACCTTTACCATATCTACGAACCCACAATACTGCTATATCAAAAGAAGTATAGGACACTGTGCAAAGCTCCTGATCAATGGCATCATTCACTGAACCCCCTTTAGGATGAGAATGAGGCGTCGCTTGTGTTCTTTTTTGGGGATAATACCCAAAGGGGAAATACTGGTGGTGAATCAAAAGGAACAGCCATGCGAACCAAAGCAACTACTTTAAAAAGTTTTCCTGAAAATGACCGCTGGATATAAATGGAATGACTGCAAGTTATCTGCCATAGGAGGAACAACCAGCAACTGGCAGGGTATCAGAAAAACCCTACGAGAATCCCAGCTGCAACACACAAGCTGCCTCCCTGTTAGGATAATGCTTTTGGAAAGGCACCATCTTTTCTACCCTCACCAGCATCTACCCTCTTTCCAGCGTCGCCTCCTTTTCCTTGGAGCATTAGGACAGCTCCTGAGACCCTCCACACCCTGAAAAGTCATGATGGAAACAGCATGCGGTGCCAAACTTGCAAGGTCTGGCATTGAATTGCCAACATCACCCCCTGCGATTTGTGGCCGGTTGAAGAGGCCTGCTGCACCCCTGACCCTACCCTGAAATGGAGAAACAGAACTTCGTGGAGACTACATCAGTTTCATCCAGAGACTGATTGTTTTGTGGCCCCACTGTAAGGAATGCCAGACTGTCTTGCGTTGGCGAAACTGCTCATCATAGCGAAACCAAGCAACCCCACCATAGACCTGCTGGGCTTCGCCGATTGGGTCCAGATTATGAAAAAAAAGGGGGGAGCAAATCTCAGGGGTCTTTTCCCCAAAGATACTAGCTAAAACTGCATACGCCTACAACCAGTTTGAGAACAAATGGGGAATTAACCGATACTCCCGTTTTTCTTCTTCCTCCTTCTTACTTTCATCTGGTTTACCTTTAAAGGTACATTTCTCCAATGGCAACAAAGAAACATTTCCACATACTCACCCTTCCATATATGCTCCTTTACTTCCATTTTTAGAGGCGCACCCAAAGGCCCTTTTAAAAACACACATACTCGTCGCATTTTTGCAGCATTTGCCAGACATACCCCATCAAACCTGACGAATCCTTTGCCAGACGCTTTGTGGTCCGAAGCCTAACTGGCCATAGTCACCACAGACGCCACCAGCTGTTGACCAGAGGAATCTGATGGTCCTGCACCAAGAGGGCGAGCTGGGGCCTCAGATGGAACCCTAACTGCCTGGCCACTGACCCTAGAGGTGGCAGCTTGGGCTGTGGACCACACAGCTACCAGAGTGGACCTCCCTAAGACCTGCTAACAGGGTGTATATTAAAAAAGAATAGCGCACACATGCAAAAGAAATGACTATCAAATATGAAGACAATCCATAAATAAAAATGGGGATTTGGTCCCACCATATGGCCATATCGTGCTCAAGCCCACCACTACGTCAAAGTACCCCATTATCAGTGGGTCCTACACTATCCATAAAAAAAGACATGGATGAATGGGCAAGTTTGCATTGAATTTTAAAAATGAATTCAACTGCATTATTTTTTTTTTTTGGTTTGTGGTGCTTAACTGCAGTGTAGTTCCGCTTTAAGTGATTGCTAAGGAGCAAAAACAAGCTCAAGAAAATTACCATGATTTAAATCTGGGTTGCACAAATTATGAGCTGCTTCCTCCTCTCTGTATGCAAGGCCTATTTTGGCAGTACATAATATATCAATTAGTTTCTTAACATGGTTCAAAATTACTTTCTATTTATGCTTATTTTGCAGGTTAGCATCAATTAGAGTTTTAATATTTATCCTATTTTCTACAGCAAGATATGCATTTACTGAAGCTTGACGTACCAATTCCTCAAGTTCTCCAACACGTGAATATACTAAGGTATGTGCTTTTTCAACTTTTAAACCAGTAACGAATGAACTTGTTCTAATAGTACTGAAAAACATAAAAAAAATTTAGGAAGAAGCGTCTGATCATGTCTGGATGGTGTGTGCCTTCATAACCACTTGACCTCGGAAGGCTTTGCCGCCTTCCTGACCAGGCCATTTTTTTGGGATACTGCACTGCATTACTTTAACTGACAACTGTGCGGTCGTGCAATGGTGTACTCAAATAAAATTGATGTCCTTTTTTTCCCACAAATAGAGCTTTCTTTTGGTAGTATTTGATCACCTCTTTTATTTTTTGTGCTATAAACAAAGAACAATTGACAATTATAAAAAAACAATATGTTTTACTTTCTGCTCTAAAACACAATAAAAAACGTAAAAAAATCGAATTTCATTAGAAACAAATTCCTTAGAAATACAATATGTATTCTGCGACATATGTTTGGTAAAAAAAAAATCCCAATAAGCGCATATTGATTGGTTTGTGCAAAATATATTACGGATATTTTTTTAAATTTATATTTTATTTATTTTTTTACTAGTAATGGCAGCGATCAGTGACTTATAGCGGGACTGTGATATTGCAGCGTACAAATCGGACACCTAACTGACACTTTTTTGGGAAGAACTGACACTAATACATGGATTAGTGCTAAAAATATGACACTGGCAAGGAAGGAGTTAACAACAGGGGTGATCAAAAGGTTGTACTCCAGGCTGACTTCTACTGTGTGTATTAGGGCTGCGCATCTTCACTTACCTCACGATTCGATGCGATTACGATTATTAGGGTCAGGATTCGATATGATTCGATTCCGCGATGCATCACGATGCATCACGATTACTGCCCAGCCCACTGCCCAATGGTTTTCAAAACTTTATAAAAAAGAACAATCCTTTTTATTTTCATTTGCTTCAAAGGACACTTTCCTGGACCCTGTCATGGCCTGCAAGCCCTGCATACTTTAGTGCACTTGCACTGCAAACATATAGGAAGGTCTGAAAATGCAAACAGCATAGCAGAGACAGACAACAACACTAGTATTTTACTAGAAGTAACAGTAATATTAGTAAAAAACTGTAGTAGTGAAGTTTACTGCTTCATAAAAGAAAATATTAATATAAGCCAGCAGGTCTACCACCATTTAAAGTACAACTAAAGGCAAAACTTTTTTGATTTTGGATAAAGTTTTGCCTATAGTTGTACTTTAAAGGCAAGCCAAGATAGAAGAAGCCAGCCAGCCAGCCAAGCTAATATTCTTGTGAAAATGGTCATCATAAATTCCCACAAAACATTATAAATCCTTTTATGTGAATATGCATTGCAATAAATTCCAGGTGTGCCATAACCTGTCCTCTACAAAAAACAGAGCACTTCCTGACTAGTAGCAAACATCAAGGGTGAACCTGGCAATAGTGCACTGCTGCTTAACTTCCATGTTCACCGTGATGTTTGTTTCCCTCTGCAACTGCCAGTCAACTCAAGTGAGTTGATGGCTGCTAGAGGGGAGTTACAAATATAAGCTTTAAGCTTATCAATTCACTTATGTCACTTTTATGTCACTTACTTTACAGAAAACGTTACCTGTCCTGCAGACAGACTCTGTCTCTACCACGATTAAACCCAACTGAAGCCAAGCCAAAGCCACCATTAGAGGAAGGAAAACCCTTGACAGAGTAAATCACCAACTGAAGCTTAAACCTTCAGTAAATCTTCATGGGATCACAAAAAAACACACAACAGTCTGCATCAGAATCATGAGAACTGAAGAAAGGTTTGGCATTGGCACACTGGTACAACTCAAGGCATATAGGTTAGGTCAGGTTTGTGTGTATTTGTGATCCAGTAAAGATTTAATCAAGGTTTTACACTTCAATGTATGATTGATTTAATCTTTCAAGGATGTCCTTTCCTGTACCGTGGCTGCCGGCTTGCCTTCAGTTGTCTAGATACACTTTTACCTTTAGTATTTGTTTGGTTGAGGGAATCCTCTACACTTGCTATTGCTACAGAGTACAACAGACACCAGCAGACAGGCATGCATTGCAATAAATTCCAGGTGTGTGCTATAACCTGTCCTCTACAAAACAGAGCACTTCCTGACTAGTAGCAAACATCAAGGGTGAACCTGGCAATAGTGCACTGCTGCATAACTTCCATGTTCACCGTGATGTTTGTTTCCCCCTCCAACTGCCAGTCAACTCAAGTGAAGTGAGTTGATGGCTGCTAGAGGGGAGTTATACAAATATAAGCTTAAGCTTAAATATCAATTCACTTATGTGAATGCACCAATTTTGAAAACAAGCCATTCTCCATCTCTCCAGAGCCAGAAAAGCTGTAAAAAATATAATATGTTCCAGGTTCACTGCGATTGTGTTTGCCCCTGCCTTTGCCAGTCAACTAAACACAGTGTGTGTGTGTCGTGACTCGTGACAACTCAAAAGCTTATATGCAGCCTCAGCATCAACTTAACACACACACACACACACACTGTGTGTGTGTGTTGAGTTAATGCTAGAGCTGCGTTATAAGCTCTTGAGTTGTCACGACAGTCAGTCACGTTACAGAAAGAAAACTTTACCTGCACTGCACTAAGCAGCACTCTACCATGTCGATTACAACTGAAGCCAAGCTAGCCAACAAGCCACCATTAGAGGAAGGAAAATCCTTGAGAGAATAAATTGTAAACTGAAGCTTAACCTTGAGGAAATCCTATGGGGGTCACATTCACAAACTCACAAATATAGTATATTACACAAGAATCCACAATTGGTGTATTTATTTGTGATCCAATAAGATAAGATTTACTCGAGGTTAAGCTTCAAATGTACAAGTTATTTCTCTCAATGATTTTCCTTCCTATAATGCTGCACCATGGCTGGCTTGGTGTCAGTCAGTTGTCTAGAAGAAAATACACTTTAATATTATTTATTTGGTTGAGGGTTAAATGAACCCCTGCCTACTTGCCTAGACACTTTTAGTGTGAAGCAACGGAATGGATTATGGATTGGAAATGGACACATTGGACAGGACAATCTTCAAAAACAAACCATCAGTGCTATAAAACTATAAAACAAGACTGGTGGTGTGACTGACTGGTGACTGGCGGCAGACTGAATTAGTAATTACTAATTCATTAAAAACATGAATTAGTAATTATTTCAGTGCTTAGCATTTGGGAACATGTAGGTTTTTCTGTAAGAACACTAGATGATCCACATGCTCAGGTTTCAGACTGCTTCTTTTCGCTGTTATAACATCTCCTGCAGTAGAGAAAACCCGCTCTGCAGATACACTTGTACCTGGGATACACAAGTATTGCTTTGACAGCTAAGAGAGGAGGGGGAATATGACCTCATGCTCACGCCACCATTTCAAAGGGTCCTCAGTGAGAGGCAGAGGTGGGGCTTTACAATATTTTTCCATTTTGTCTTCTGCCTTGGCATAGGGGGTCTTAGGTTCTATTGCACCATCAGTGAAAGACTGCCCCAGCAAAGTCATGAGCAGCGATGTTGTGGCCTTTTTTTTTCGGAGGAGAATGGCTGTCCTCAATGGGTGTTTCTTCTTCCACAGTTGCTTTTTCCCTAGGCACTTCATCCACATTTGTCCTTCTATTAGATGTAATCTGTGTGTTTGAACAAAAGATAATAGTATAAGAAGAGCTGAACTGACTAAGAGTGTGATTCATTGATGAGGTGTGGGAAACTGCACAGTAATCCATACCATACAGTTCCACTTCCCACACCGCATCAGTGAATCAGGGCATGTTATTACACAACACAATGTAGCTGAGCTTCTAGCTGTCTGGGAGGAAACATGATGAAATTCTAATTACCTCCAAAGATGCAGCCTCCTCAGTCACTCCTCTGTATATCTCTGATCTCTCCTCCTCTGTGAGAATAAAAGGCAGTCCTTTAAAGCGAGGATCCAGTGCAGAGGCTGTATGAAGGATCTTCTTCTCTGCCTCACTGCTGTACCTCTTCAGGAGATCTGTTTTGATGGCATTCTTGATCTCATGGGTCATGGGTGTGTCTCCCATGGTGTCTGTCATGCTCTGGAGCAGTTGCGCATTTAGAGGGGCAATGAGAGACACTGTTGGGTTGCGCTCTTCTGACATCAGCAAGGTTGCATCCTTCATTTGCTTTAATGCACTCACAGCGTCCTCTGCATTTGACACATCTGTTTCATTGAGAGTGCAGAGATCAGACTCTCCTTTTCTGACTTCTGGAGACAGCAAGGTGGCACAAACTGCAGGTTGTTGTTCTAAGAACCTCTCGACCATGTCATATGCGTTGTTCCATCTTGTTGGCACATCAGTTATTAGCTTATGATTCTTCAGGCCCAGACATTTCTGTTTCTCTTTTAGACAGTGGCTTGCTCTAGTGCTGCCATGGAAGAATGTGGATATTCGTCGCACTCTGGCGAGAAGCCTGGAGAGCGTGGCCCCTTTCAGTGCCCGCTGACATGCAAGATTGAGTGTATGGGCAAAACATTTAACATGAGAAAATTTACCAACTTGAGCTGCAACTATCATGTTCGCCGTGTTGTCGGTCACAAGCACTACAGATTTACAGCTGTCATTCTTCCACGACATGAGACAGTAGCTCTGCCAGATGAGCACCTGTGTGAGACTCATAAATGGCTCTTGTTTGCAACACATGTGACAAGACCTGCCAGTCCTTAGTAACGTAATGTGCTGTTATTGTAACATAGGACTCCGTTGTGACTGAAGTCCATGAATCACACGTTATTGCGACTCGACTGGCTTGGTTCATTGACGCAAGTACCTGAGCTTTGGTGTCGTGGTAGAGTGCAGGTATAACGTTTTCTGTAAAGTGACTACGTGATGGGATCTTATAACGTGGCTCTAACGTCTTCACAAGGTAGCGAAACCCGGCGTTGTCCACAACTTAGTAAGGCCGTAGGTCCTTGGCGATGAAAGCTGCCACAGCTTTGGTTAGTTTCTTCCCTTTTTCTGAGTTGGGCGGATAAGTTGACAGTATGGCATTAATTCTTGGCTGATCTGGGTCTAGCAGTCTTTCCTTGGCAGTGGTGGCACTGCTGGTGGCGACAGGTGTTACTAACTCAGAGTGAAAACGGCTAACATGGTTTCTCAAGTTCGTAGTATTCCCTAGGTATTTAATTTTTGTGTGACAGGATTTACATACGGCGTGTGTCTTGTCCAACTCACGCTTCCCTGTGCCCAGGTGTTTGCTCTTAAAACGCTAGGTGCATTTTTTATCTCTCAATCTTTTTCTCCTTCTGCCATTACCATGCTACCAAGTATGTGACGGAGACGGATGACGTAAGTTGCCAAACTCTGTCAGTGTTTAAAAAAAAAAAAAAAATACCACTTGTAAACTAAGCCAACCAAGCAACATCTTTCATAAAATATGACTGTCTGTCTGTCTGTCTGTCTGTCAGACTCCCTCTTATGCATGCACTGAGCCAAAACCCCCAGGGCCCCCCCTTACCCCACAGCTGCCTGTGACAGTGACAGTGACAGTGACACTGACAGAGACCCCCCTCCCCCCACAGCTGAGCTGACAGCCTGACACACTGACAGAGACCTGGATGTCCCACTGTCCCACACCTTCCCCAATCCCCCACAGTACTGACAAACACTGAGAGTGAGTCCCCCCCTTGCCCAGACCCCCACAGCTGACACTGACAGAGACCCCCAGGCCCCCACTGACACTCAGAGAGAGCCCCCCTGGCTGCCAGACTGCCACAGCAGAACAGTACCCCCGGGCCCCGACCGACCGTCCCCTGTCCCAGGCCCCCCCCCATCACAGACATCCCCCAGAGATACAGACAAGACCCCCATGAATGATTATACAATTATTTGTTCGGACTACATACCTGCTGTGTGACTGTGTGGGTTGTTGTGCACTGCATTGCAGAGGAGGACAGGTGCTGTGCTGCTCTCTGGGCTCTGTGGCGGGTGGCTGGCGTCACTGGCAGTGGTGTGGCGGCTGGGCCTGGGACGGTCGGCTACGGTGAGGCTGGCGGCGCTGGCTGGCGGCGCTGGCTGGCTGCGATGGGGACGCACTTGGGGCTCCTGTGTGTGGAGTGTGGACTGGCTTCTGGCTTGTGGCTTGGCTGGATGGCTTCTTGGCTGCAAGGCCGCAGGTGGGACGCCGATACACGCAGGGGATGTCTTGCTGCGCCTCGGCCCGGGTCAAAGAGACGGAAGGGGAGGGGCGGAGCCTTTTTATTAAGCTCCCGCCACTAACCCACCAATCAGCTGCCGATCTTGTGATTTTTTCTCCCTTGCACGATAGGGCTTGGCCGCGGCTGATGATGTCATTTCCTAATCGATTATGCCGGCAACCCGCATCGATGCAGAATCGCGAAGGGTCGAATCGCGATGCATCAATCTTTCGATTATATTCCGCAGCCCTAGTGTGTATCCTAATGAGAGATATGGCAATCAGAAAACCAGAACATGTCCCCTTTATGAGCAATTGCACAATAATGTCCCTCCCTTAGCAAGGCCTTGCTATATTCTTCACCGGTAGTTGGAGCTCATGTAAAGTAATTTCCAATGGGACTTGATATGACAAGGGCATCAAAATTATAGATTGTAATCCTAAATAATCTGATATCTGCTTCAATGTCTGTGTTCAGTGTAATGAGAAAGTGTAATATTTGTAGTCTGGACCGAGAATAGGCACCCTCTCACCAAATCCTGATGTCTGTCTGTGAGGGCCCTGGGAACAGGCAATGCAGTCTTCCATGCTCTCCGTTCCGGAAGATGGCTGTGCTCTGCTGCTTCCAGGTATCCAGCCGAACTCCACTCTCTCATCGATACTGCAAGGACATCCGCAGTGTAGCGATAGGCATCCACTCCACTGAGGCTGAGTCTGCGAGCGGGTCAGGCACATGCAGTCACAGTTGTTGCTATTTAAAGTGCTCAGTGCTTCCAGTGAAAATCCTTATAAAAATATATAAATAACTCTGTGGCTAGACAATTCATAAACAATATATTAGATATGTGCAAATCCGCAATTTTCATATCCCAGGGTATTTAGTCCCAAAAAAATGCATATGAGGAATATTCAATCAAGTATATAACTATTATACTGTGAATAATAATAAGTGAGTGATTTGACTTCTTTTCCTCCACCTTTGTGCCACTTCTAGGTGTGCTAAACTCTCACCTCAGTGATGAGGATAATACGCCTGTATTGAGTATCAGGAAGGGTGATGGTTCCTTTGCTACAGCGTAGAAACTTGTTAACCACGGGTCCTTCCCAGGGGATCCTATATGTATTCCCGGTCTGTGTAATCGCTTGGGACTCCTTTTTATGGTATCCTTAAGATGTGTGCTCCTTAGTCTCTATCTCCACCTCAGGGGCTCATTAAACAAAATAGGCCATCATGGTGCAGTATTACGAACTTTTATTAATATACATAAAGGTAGCAAACTTACAGTTATGCTTCTTGTATCCAGCATAAAAAAAAACGTGTGCAAAGCGCTATGGGGACTCCGTCCCGTCCAACATGTCACTTCCGGTTTCCGGGTACCTCCTACGCGTTGCGTCACGAGATCACGTGACTTCCTCAGGGAACTTACTGACAAAAAGCCAAGGTTATACAAATATTTAAAAAAGGGTAGTAATATATAACTGGAACTACAGGGCAGTCAGTCTAACGTCAATAGTATATAAACTATTGGAGGGGAAGATAAGGGACAATATCCAAATATTTGCATATGAAAACAGTATCATTAGTAGTAATCAGCATTGGTAAATGAAAGATCATTCTTGCTATTCTACAAGGAGGTGAACTGCCATCTGGATAAAGGAAGGCCTGTGGACGTGGTATATCTAGATTATGCAAAAGCATTTGAAACAGTTCCCCCCCATAAATGCTTAATTTACAAATTGAAGTTTATTGGTTTTGACCATAGGGTATGTACCTGGAAAGAAAAACTAGTTACAGGGGTGTGTACAATGGATGGTACTCAGAATGGTCTGGAGTGGTAAGTGGAGTGCCTCAAGGCTCTGTCCTGGGACCAATTCAGTTTATTTTTTATCATAAATGATATAGAGGTTGGCATAAATAGCTCAATCGCAGTGTTTGCTGATGGTACAAAGCTAAACAGGGCAAAAACATCACAGGAGGATATAGAAACTTTACAAGAAGACCTCAATTAAGTAAAGGGGTGAGCAATTACAGTCAAAAGTGTTTTTCTGTCGAAAAATGTAAAGTACTGCAGTTGAGGGATAGAAATATCAACACAAGTTACTCGCTGGGGCAGGGCCGGCCCTTCCATGGGTACCGGTGGGACCATGGGACCCAGGCGGCACTAGAGAGGGGCGGCCTGACATGCACACTGTGCATGCGCCGCCGCTCGGCAAAGCCCATAAACGTTCGGCTATTTCCGGGATTAGCCGACCATGTATTAGCTTTCCCGAGCGGCGGTAGCGCATGCGCAGTGTGCATGTCAGGCCGGCCTCGGACGCCTTTAGAAAGAGGTAAGTGAGACTGCTCCACAGCCACACTACCTGCCAGTATGCGGGGCTGCAGGCATACTACAGAAGATGCAGTGCTGCGGGCATGATACATGCCCACAGCACTGCATCTCCTGTAGTATGCCCGCAGCCCCGCATTCTTTTGTACCATGCCCGCAGACCCACATTCTCCTCTACCATGCCCACAACACTGCATCTCCTGTAGTGTTGTGGTCATAAACAGGACCAGCCAGACCAGCACCCCCTAGTGGAGGCCACTGGAACTTCATTTTATGTATCTCCAAAGTAATTGTACAACAAGGATAAAACCCCATGAAATAAAACAATTTTTTCAAACCTAATATACTAAGTAGGGGGTTCTTTACTGTCAAAGCGGTAAGGATATGGAACTCTCTTCCACAGTGATGTCAGCTGGAAGAGTCAATCCTTTCAAAAAATACTCTTAGATAGGCATTTTAGCAAACGCAATATAGAGGGCAGAGGTGTAACTAGAACCTTCAGGGCCCCGGTGCAAGAAACCATGAAGGGCCCCTCAGACCCCTGGCTGGGGCCCTTCCCTTCAAGCCTGGGGCTCTTACCACTGATTCTGGGGCCCTTTACTCTCATTGCGGGGCCCTTTTTTAAAGTTCTGCAGTGGGCCCCTTTCCTGCCATCTTGGGGCCTCCCCACGGTGGTGGAATGCCAGAGCCTGGTCGCAAGTGGGACCTTAGTGATCCTGGAAGTTCACCCACTCATGTCAGTAGCTTTTATTTTTTTGGTATTTTCATTGTATTATTTTTTTATCATTTTATTTTATTTTTTTACAGTGTCACTGACTATGACTCTGTCCATTCAGAAAAGGAATGAGCTGGTAAATTACATATTTACTGACCCCTTCCTGGTTCTCTATTGTGATACATCCCCTGCAGCAGCCAGCAGGAGAGGGAAGGGAGCACACAGGGGCCCAGAAGCAGCAGAACACAAGTGAACTGGATAGGAGAAGTGGCGGGGGCAGCATACAGAGGAACCAATCTCATCCATTTTCCTCCTGCAGCTACAGGAGGAAAAAGGAGGACAGTGATTTCTCTACATGCTGCCCCCACCGCCCCTCCTATCCAGGTGTACAGGGGAGCCACACAGGCCCCCTGGAGCATTGGGCCTGGTTGCAATTGCAACCCCTGCAACCCCTGTAGTTACGCCCCTGATACAGGGATATGGGAAATGATATTGACATAAACACACACACATTGAACTGGATGGAATGATGTCTTTATTCAACCTTATTTGCTATGTAACTATGTAAATGATCCACTTGGTTGTATCATTTTACAAAATTATATTTTGTTTTTCCCCCACAGGGACCAAAGGTGTCTAGTCTTGTTTTTCACATTGGCTGCCACCAGAAAATGTAAAACATTAACATACCTAACCTGAATGACGAATCATTCTGACGATCTGAGATTTTAATGTTTTTTTTTTTAAATGAACAAATTGAACATGCTACTTTTTTAATCAATAAAAGGTCTTTATTTTCAGATATTTGTTTTCAAGGAAGTATTAGTATAATTTAAACATTTTAATATTTATTATTATTATTATTATTATACAGGATTTATATAGCGCCAACAGTTTCCCCATCAAAACTGAACCCTCGCACCCCCCTCCAACAGTTTCCCCAAAACTATTTACAAAAGGTGGCCCACTGCTGAGAAGAGTAGGGCTTGCTAACTAAGGAGACCTCTAGTTGCTCTTAAGGTACCTGCACTGCCTATAAATCCAAGAGGTCCTGGGCCTATACTACTCTATTATCTCTGGTGACATCTTGTGACCTGAAAGGGGAACTACACCGGGAACATCAGTCCCCTTAACTTACAATGCTTTTACACCAGGATCAAAATCCTATTTTTTTAAAAAAAATTACAGGATGTTTTAGCTGAGTGCCAGTGAGATCTGATAGTTACAGTCACACTGCAAAAATAAAAATACTTATCTATATGTTAAATGTCTGTGAATTTAGCCTATCCTAAAATGTATGCATACAGTAGTTTGTTAAAACTGCTTTTATTTTTAGGCTTAAAAGTTGAACTATAGAAAAAGTTATTACAGAAAATCTAGCTCAGATTGTTAAGCTATTTATCATGTACATTCTGCTTTCATATGCCCTGTGGTGCCTATTAACTCTACTGGGTTGCTTTACTAAAAGCAAATAGGCTGCTTAGTCACTGAGGTGAAGCTCTGTTGAATTCCATCTTCCAATCCTGTGCTTCTTAAAAATCCTTTTTTTCTTGTAAATGATTGGGTATTTTCACCTCAATTACTAACCTAAGGAAACATTCCCTTGCAAAGTGAAAAGTCTATTTGCCTGTTGATTAGTCAACCCTTATATGTTCAATAGTTATTTAAGTGATTTACTTTGTAATCCTGCACAGGCGGCCCTCTTCTCTACAGGTTTGTCTCTGTAATAGGGTTGCACCAATATCAGGGTTTTTTATCGAGTACCGATGCTTTCGGTCAAGTACCTACTGATACTCAGTACCGATAATTTCCGGTGCGATTTGCGTCAATACAAAAGAAATTGTTGCAAAGCGCACCGCAAAGAATCACATTCAATTTGAACAGGAATACAGTGCAATTCCTGTCCAAATAGCATGCAATTTTCCCTACCACTCCTGTGTGTGTGTGTATAGAAAGGAAGACCGCCGTCTAGTGGGCAGTTTAAAAAATGTTATGTACTGTAAGTTCTATGTGGCCACATGCAAAATAATCTACATAGATGTCCTGGTCCACCTATGATAGCAAATCCGGCCTGCTGGAGGTGCTCACAGGGCTGGAGGAGAAGTTCTGGGACCCCATGAGTATAGGGCAGAAGTAATGTCAGCTTGGGGGAGGACTGCTTCTACAACTCCTCCAGCCCTCTGAGCACTTCCAGCAGCCGTGATTTGCTATCATCGGCGGCCTAGGACACCTATGTAGATTATTTTGCATGTGACCAGACATATACTGCGAGTTCTAAAAATAATGGCAATTTTGTCTTTCTATACACACACACACACAGGAACGGTGGAGGAAATCGCATGCGTTTCGGACAGGAATCGTACCACATTCTTGTTTTAAATTGCATGTCATTCTTTGCGGTGCAATTTGCACCCATTCATTTTGTATTGATGTAAATCGCACCACAAAGTATCGGTGTCGGGAGCATTTGGGCGAGTACAGATACTCGTGCAAATGCTTGCTGTCTGTACCGATACCGGTATCGATGCATCCCTAATGTATAACTCAAATTTTATAAGGTGAACAGTGCATTGCAAATATATGGTACCTACATCCTAAACATCACGTGCAATGCAAAGAAGACAGAAAACAAGACTTTAATGGCACAAAATAGGCTTTGAAGTCCTCCTGAGTCATAAAAAAACAAAAATTGCTGTATAATTAAAGCAGTATCCTACTAAAGACACTTTAAAAGCACTTGCAAAAAAAGAAAAGCAATTGATAGGGTAGTATTGCATCACTTTCCCGCTACCCCGCAGGAGCTGCTTGGAAATTTAGGTTCTCTGTTCTGCGCCTCGACTCCAAAAACATCCTCAGCTCCTCTAACACACCTGGTTGAATGAAAGTTACTGCAAGGACTTATAAGAACACGAGTATACAGTAGATACCCTTAACTTGGCTGTGAATTAGCAGCAGGAAATACAGTATCTCACAAAAGAGTACACCCCTCACATTTTTGTAAATATTTTATTATATCTTTTCTTGTGACAACACTGAAGGAAAAACACCTTGCTACAATGTAAAGTAGTGAGTGTACAGCTTGTATAACTGTGTACATTTTATGTTCCCTCACAATAACTCAAAACACAGCCATTATTGTCTAAACCGATGGCAACAAAAGTGAGTACACCCCTAAGTGAATATTTCCAAATTGGCCCAAAGTGTCAATGATTTGTGTGGCCACCATTATTTTTCAGCACTGCCTTAACCCTCCTGGGCATGGAGTTCACCAGAGCTTCACAGGTTGTCACTGGAGTCTTCTTCCACTCCTCCATGAAGACATCACAGGGCTGGTGGATGTTAGAGACCTTGCTCTCCTCCTTCTTCTGTTTGAGGATGCCCCACAGATGCTCAATAGGGTTTAGGTTTGGAGACATGCTTGGCCAGTCCATCACCTTTACCCTCAGCTTCTTTAGCAAGGCAATGGTCATCTTGGGGGTGTGTTTGGGGTCTTTATCATGTGGGAATACTGCCCTGCTCAGTCTCCAAAGGGAGGGGATCATGCTCTGCTTCAGTATATCACAGTACATGTTGGCATTCATGGTTCCCTCAATGAGTTGTAGCTCCCCAGTGTTGGCAGCACTCATGCAACCCAAGACCATGACACTCCCACCACCATGCTTGACAGTAAGCAAGACACACTTGTCTTTGTACTCCTTACCTTGTTGCCGCCACACACGTTTGAGACTATCTGAACCAAATAAGTTTATCTTGGTCTCATCAGACATGGTTCCAGTAATCCATGTACTTAGTCTGCTTGTCTTCAGCAAACTGTTTTCAGGCTTTCTTGTACATCATCTTTAGAAGAGGCTTCCTTCTGGGATGACAGCCATGCAGACCAATTTGATGCAGTGTGCATTGTGACACCCCCCCCCCCACCCCTTCAACCTCTGCAGCAATGCTGGCAGCACTCATGTCTATTTCCCAAATACAACCTCTGGATATGGCGCTGAGCATGTGTACTCAACTTCTTTGGTCAATCTGAGTGGAACCTGTCCTGTTAAACCGCTGTATGGTCTTGGCCACTGTGCTGCAGCTCAGTTTCAGGGTCTTGGCATTCTTCTTATAGCCTAGGCCATCTTTATGTAGAGCAACAATTCTTTTTTTCAGATCCTTAGAGAGTTCTTTGCCATGAGGTACCATGTTGAACATCCAGTATGAGAGAGTGAGAGCGATAACACCAAATTTAACACACCTGCTCCCCATTCACACCTGAGACCTTGTAACACTAACGAGTCACATGACACTGAGGAGGGAAAATTGCTAATTTTGCCCAATTTGGACATTATCAATTAAGGGTGTACTCACTTTTGTTTCCAGCAGTTTAGACATTAATGGCTGTGTTGAGTTATTTTGAAGGGACAGCAAATTTACACTGTTATTCAAGCTGTACACTCACTGCTTTACATTGTAGAAAAGTGTAATTTCTTCAGTGTTGTCTTCATGCAAAGATATAATAAAATATTTACAAAAATGTGAGATACTGTATGCACAAGACCGTATAGTAGTAAATTAACTCAATGTATTGGTACAGGTTAGAATAAGTGGTGGTTTAAGCATAAATGAACGCACAGATGGTACAGTATAATCCTTATACCAAAGTAACTTAGAATAGAGAACTGTATCACTAGACTGATATTAACCTTGTGAATCAGCAAAGGCAGCAATAAACAGTGCATATAAGCATTAACTGCAATGTGAATAACAACTAGTCTAGAGTGCACTCTAGGAGGATGGTTAAGATATGGGGTCCTGAGAGGAATGGCTAACATATGGGGTCTTGAGAGGTACATCTTAGTATAAGCATTAGGTGCAGGTCCCTGTGTAGCAGCTGTAAAGGGACAGTGTTTAGTCCTAACTCTTCAGCCAGCTATCTTTGGGGCCCAGGTTTTACCATTGGTGCACCTTATATTATACTCAGTCAAGTCTGCAGGCAGCAGTAGGGCTACTAGATGGCTGTATGGTCAGTTCCTAAAAGGCTTAGTCTCTCTAGCAGCAGATAGTAAATCCCCACAGCAGCAGTTCACCATCCTGTCACAAAAAATGATTATTTCACTCTCTTCTGTGCACCCCTCTGTCTATTGTCACCCCCCAAATGCAACACTTCTGAACCTGCTCAGGCCACCGATATGCAGCAGTGGTGGTGCACAATGGACATCGATGTGCACTCTGCATGCTCCTTCATGGCAAGAGAAAGCTGTGTCCTGTACAGCCTGAGAAAATGCAGCTCTTTCCCCTGCTACAGGCAATTTTCCCCCAGGAAATGCAGTTCAAAATCTCTTGATTACAGTAGAGTCTCCTCCTTTGGAATACAGTTCCCACAGTGCAATGCTACCTGAGTTTGTCTATTGAACTCTTTCTGCTCTGTTGTTTCTGGCGAAGTCTCTTCTTGCTGAGCCAGATGGAATTCTGGACAATTCCATGAATGATCCTGCCTTAAACCTTGTTTGTCTTGAACCTTAAACCTTTTGCTCCCCCCCATGAACTTCCAATTTAGGCCATGCTATTGTGCTCCCTCCAGTCAATTTCTCACTCATTAGTCCTGCTGCCATCCGTATCTTTGCTATCACTCATTGCTAACCCTTGGCTTGTTCCTTGACTACGCTTTCGCTTGATCCCACCCTGCAACCAGTCATTACCGACCTTTGCCTTGTTTTCTGACTATGCTTCTGCTTATCCCTGTCTGCTATATCGGCTACAGGACCGCGGCTTGCTTATTTTATAGTTGGGAGAGCCTGAGGGCTGAACTAACACACAGCAAAAACCCATCTTCACCATCAGGTGCTCTGGTGAACACCAGTTAGTACTTAGACTCCACACCTCAGATGAGCCAGTGTCTTCTGCCAGAGTGATCTGCTTCTATACTTATCCAACTGGTCAGAGGGTGCCTTGCTACTGCTATAGCCTCTGGTCACCGAGCCTGAATCCAGATCATTAAACCCTCCTCTCATTTGAAATGGCTGTTAACCAGTTCAGCATTACCAGGCAGAAGCTACAGAGAGTAACTTCAGCCAGTGTTTCTCTCACTCTACATTCATAGCCAGGCACCTGGCTACATGCACTATTAATGACTACAACAGGACCCAACAACAATAATCGGCCCAGATCTATAAACAACAGAAAGTAACCATATTGTCCCAAAGGCTTGAATGTGACAAGTTAAATGCCAGAAATATAAAGAACATCGCCCACTTTCCCCACATAAATTATCTGTATCAGCAAAAATAAGCATAAACAGATATATCAGACAGATTCAGCCCTTGTATTTTAATAGGCATTATGCTTCCTAAACGTCAAACAAATTCTCAGAAAGGAGACCTGGGATATTAACCCCTTCCAGCTTTCCTATCCAGGGTGGATGTCATATGATGTCCTCCCAGGCATGCAGCGGCATGATCTGTGGCCACTCTGCCAACTAGACACAGCAGAACTGAGCAATTGGTACCAGGATGCTGTGATCATCCAAGGTACCATGTGATCTCAGTGACCAATTACAACTATGGCATGCTCACCAAGTAAATAATTGTCATGAATGGCCGCCATTCATGATACATTATTTACTATTGTGATACTGTAAATAAACACAATGAACACATGGTGTACAGGGTCAATTACAGAAGCCCCTGTACCATGTGATAGCTATGATCAATCACAGCATCACATTAGTAAACAAGAGTCATGAATGAAGCTATTCATGACAGGGAAAATGATTGCTGTTACAGTGATTAATCACTGTAACAAGCAATCACAGTTTAAAAAAAAAACTCAGATCACCTTCCCAGAGTAGTACAGTGTCCCTATGGTGACACCGCGCCACTCTGGTTACAGTCTGTAAAAAAGAAATGTAAGAAAATGAAAATAATTTTTTTTTACATACAGTATGTTCACCAGTCCCTAATCGCACCACCCACTCAGTGTCCCTAATTACCACTGCACCAGTTGCAGTGTCCCTGATCACTGCCACAGCAGTTAGGCCCCTTTCACAAGGCCAGGTTGGTGCTGCCACCAGATTCCTGTAGCAAGAATCTGCAGATGACCAGACTATGTCGGGCTGACAGTGGCCGCCGCTGTTCGCATGTAGCTGCACACAGAGCAGTTAACTGTAGATAGGGGCATATGTCTGATACTGGATCCAGTCAGCTGTGTCCAGGTGCGGACATCTGTCCCAAACTGCAGCTAATCTCCCTGTGTGCAGCTACCAACCTAGCCATATGAAAGGGGCCTTAGAGTGTCCCTAATCACTGCTACATCATTTACAAATCCCTGATAACCGTCATGCCAGTTACAGTGTCTCTGATCACCGCCACATCAGGTAAACTGTCCCTGATCACCTCCACAGCAGTCACAGTGTCCCCCAAGGACTTGTTCACATGTGCGATGCTCTCAGCAGAGTGGTTCATATTCAGATCACTCTCAGCCATTCCCTGTGGACAACTGCACTCCTGGAACCACAGAAACTTTTTGTTCTTCCTCTCTTTAGCCTCCTGTACTTCCTAGCCAGTGAACATGGCATTGCAGGGGTAAGCCATGTACCAGTAGGCTAGGCTTGCTTGGTTTATAGGAACAGTACTGCTATAGGTGATGCTACACTAAGCTATATTCCCTGACCACTTGAATACAGGTGACCATTCAAGTATATTGGTGTTTACACAATTGGTTGATTTGATTTGTTTCACAAGATACAATGGTGTCTGTTTATGAAACAGACAAAAAGCGTGATCCTCAGGTGTACCGGTTTATGTAACTGAGACGAGGAGCAGAGAAAATGTTCTCCGTTTCTCATCACAGCACACAACCATTCTATCACAAACAGCCAGTTTATGAAAGTGAGATCTGAAGATCTCACTGGCCATTACAGTGAAATATCTCCCTCCCAGATTTCCCAGCTCAGAGGTGAATAATCTGGGAGAGAAGCTGGTGTGATGAGAGGAAGAAGACTTCTTTCTTCCTACATATCACACCAGTGGGTTAGAAATGAATATAAGCAAAAAATGAAGGTAACAAATGTCCCCCAACCCCAGCGCTTATGTGGCAAAGGATTCCTATAACTCAAATGTTTTGCAGTTGGTGCTGCTGCAATAAAATCACATAACCTTAAAACATTAATACATTTAAATTAATATAAAACCAATCAAAATGTTTAGCAGCGCTCCTTAATGTTAACTGGATAACACCACGTGTCTTTGCAAACAGCGAATACTGAACAGAGATCATCAATCCATCTCATAATGATTTTCTCTAAATGATCCAATCAATAAAAGTGCCTTCACCACACCGCGTGTACTCCACTTCCCAACATATAATGCACTCACCAGAACACTGGTTAATAAAGCCTCATATCAGTCACTCCTCATAAGGAATCAGGAGTTTGCAGAACTGCAGTGGGGATCTAGTCTTAAATAGATATTCCACCATTGGATATAAGTAGGCCCAGAGCAAAGAAACTCAAAATAATATGGAAAAGAAAAGAGGGGGCTACATAGCGTAATATTTGAGGAAGTCGCAATGACGAAACGCATCTGGGCATGACCAAACGACACCCATGCCGCCGGGATCGCCGATCTCTTATCGAGGACAGGTGAAGGAGACTGAGCTGAACGAGCAGGTCGCATTTCTTTGTTCGTTGAGACATTGGGTCTTTGACATGCTGTGATGTTTTTTATCCATTGTGGGTTAATTTTTTGAAGGGGGGTTTTGTTAAATAAACTTTGTTTGACAATATTATGCTATGTAGCCCCCTCTTTTATTTTCCATATTATTTTGAGTTTCTTTGCTCTGGGCCTACTTAAATCCAATGGTGGAATATCTATTTAAGACGAGATCCCCACTGCAGTTCTGCAATCTCCTGATTATTCCTTATGAGGAGTGACTGATATGAGGCTTCATTAACCAGTGTTCTGGTGAGCGCATTATATATTGGGAAGTGGAGCACACACGGTGTGGTGAAGGCACTTTCATTGATTGGATCATTAGGAGAAAATCATTATGAGATGGATTGATGAACTCTGTTCAGTACTCACTGTTTGCAAAGACACGTGGTGTTATCCAGTTAACATTAAAGAGCGCTGCTAAACGTTTTGATTGATTTTATACTAATTGAAATTTATTTTTGTTTTAGAGTTAAAAATGTATATAAATAATATACTGTATATACACTCACCGGCCACTTTATTAGGTACACCTGCTCAATTGCTTGGTAACACAAATTGCTAATCAGCCAATCACATGGCAGCAACTCAATGCATTTTGGCATCTAGACCTGGTGAAGATGACTTGCTGAACTCAAACTGAGCCTCAGAATGGGGAAGAAATGGGATTTAGGTGACTTTGAACATTGCATGGTTGTTGGTGCCAGACAGCCTGGTCTGAGTATTTAAAAAAAATGCTTATCTACTGGGATTTTCATGCGCAACCATCTCTAGGGCTTACAGAGATGGTCCAAAAAAGAGAAAATATCCAGTGAGCGGTAGTTCTGTGGACAAAAATGCCTTGTTGATGTCAGAGGTCCAAGGAGCATGGGCAGACTGGTTTGAGAGGATAGAAAGGCAACAGTAACTCAAAAACCACTAGTTATAACCAAGGTATGTAGAATACCATCTCTGAATGCACAACACATCTAACCTTGAAGTAGATGGGCTACAGAAGCAGAAGACCAGACCGAGTGCCACTGCTGTCATCTAAGAACAGGAAACTGAGGCTACAATTCGCAAAGGCTCACAATAAAATTTGACAATAGAAGATTTGAAAAACGTTGGCTGGTCTGATGAGTCTCAATTTCAGCTGCGATATTTAGATAGTAGGGTCAGAATTTGGTGTAAACAACATGAAAGCATGGATCCATTGTGCCTTGCATCAATGGTTCAGGCTGGTGGTGTTGGTGTAATGGTGTTGTTGATGACCATATCCATCCCTTTATGACTACCCATATTCTGAAATCTACTTCCATCAGGATAATGCACCGTGTCACAAAGCTCAAATCATCCCAAACTGGTTTCTTAAGCCTCGTACACACGCATCGATAGTTGGACGTGAATTTTCGGCCAATGTCCGATCGCCGATTTTCGGCTTGTGAGTATGATGCTTTCGACAACCGACTTTTCGGCCGAACAAAATCTGGTGTGCAGGCTATAAAATTTTTGTTGGCCGTCAATTGAACGGCCGATTTTCCGTCAGTCAGTACAGATTACGGCAGACAAAAATCTGATGAGCAAGACTGGGCATGCTCAGAGAAGAAAAAACACACGGAAAGTAAACCAGCACATGACATCACTTCTGAAATTGATTTTTGTTGGCCGAGAAAATTTGTGTGCAGTCTAGAGCACCAACCAACACAACAACACTGACTATCTAGCAAGGGTCTATGAGGCAATCCAGCAATATTCTAGCAATCTGAAAAGTCAAACCATTCATCTTCATACATTTCCTGGGAGATGTTGCTGACAAATATTACTGTCCAATCTGAAGCCATCCAAACCATTCTCTCAGCGTCTCCCAAGTATCTGTCCCTCACTCCCAGTGATGGTGAACACCGTCACAGTATTTATGCCACAAAGAATTAAGGCAGTTCTGAAGGAAAAAGAGGGTCTAACCCGGTACTAGCAAGGTGTCCCTAATAAAGTGGCTAGTGAGTGTATATAATTATATATATATATATATATATATATATATATATATATATATATATATATACACAGTGGGGATCAAAAGTTTGGGTACCCCAGGTAAATATTTGTATTAATGTGCATAAAGAAGCCAAGGAAAGATGGAAAAATCTCCAAAAGGCATCAAATTACAGATTAGACATTCTTATAATATGTCAACAAAAGTTAGATTTTATTTCCATCATTGACACTTTCAAAATTACAGAAAATAAAAAATGGTGTCTGCAAAAGTTTGGACACCCTGCATAATTTATAGCATGCACTGTCCCCTTTGCAAGGCTGAGACCTGCCAGTGTCATGGATTGTTCTCAATCATCCTCTGGGAAGACCAGGTGATGTCAATCTCAAAGGTTTTAAATGCCCAGACTCATCTGACCTTGTCCCAACAATCAGCACCATGGGATCTTCTAAGCAGTTGTCTAAAAAACTGAAACTGAAAAGAGTTGACGCTCACAAAGCTGGAGAAGTCTATAAGAAGATAGCAAAGCTTTTTCAGATGTCAATATCCTCTGTTCGGAATGTAATTAGAAATGGCAGTCATCAGGAACAGTGGAAGTTAAAGCAAGATCTGGAAGACCAAGAAAAAAATCAGACAGTACAGCTCGCAGGATTGTGAGAAAAACAATTCAAAACCCACGTTTGACTGCACGATCTCTCCAGAAAGATCTGGCAGACACTGGAGTTGTGGTACACTATTCCACTATAAAGAGATACTTGTACAAATATGATCTTCATGGAAGAGTCATCAGAAGAAAACCTCTTCTACGTCTTACGTCTTCACCACAAAAATCAGCGTTTGAACTTTGCAAATGAACATATAGACAAGCCTGATGCATTTTGGAAACAAGTTCTGTGGACCGGTGAGGTTAAAATTGAACTTTTTGGCCGGAATGAGCAAAGGTACGTTTGGAGAAGAAGGGGCACAGAATTGAATGAAAAGAACCTCTGTCCAACTGTTAAGCATGGGGGTGGATCAATCATGCTTTGGGGTTGTATTGGGGGTTATAAAATGGATTCAATAACATTTCTGAAAATTTTGGATGGTAACTTGATGTCATCTGTGAAACAGCTGAAGTTAAACAGAGGATGGCTTCTACAAATGGATAATGATCCTAAACACACCTCGAAATTCACGGGGGATTACATCAAGAGGCGTAAACTAAAGGTTTTGCCGTGGCCTTCACAATCTCCTGACCTCAACATAATTGAAAATCTATGGATACACCTTAAAAGAGCAGTGCGTGACAGACAGCCCAGAAATCTCAAAGAACTGGAAGACTTTTGTAAGGAAGAATGGGCAAAGATACCTCAAACAAGAATTGAAAGACTCTTGGCTGGCTACAAAAAGCGTTTACAAGCTGTGATACTTACCAAAGGGGGCAGTACAAGATCCCCACTGTATATATATATATATATATATATATATATATATATATATATATATATACATACATACACACCAATACAGTGATCAGTGCTAAATAATATGCACTGTTACTGTATAAATTACACTGGCAGGGAATGGGTTAATACTAGGGGTGATCAAGGGGTAGAGTGTGAGCCTAAATTGTACTTTCTAACAGGGGAAGACACTGACAGGGGACGGCTCTGTGACAGGCACACAGAGATCGGTGTTTTAGCTTAGCTGAGACACACGATCTAATTGTGCCTGTCTGACAAGAGAGCCGCCTGCCCGTGTATCTAATCACAGCGGGAGAGCGGCTCAGGGGGCGTGTACGCACCGCCCAGACTGCGTGCACATAATCACGTAGATCTACGTGATTATGCGCAGCCGAGCCGACCCTGCCGCAGTAAATCTACGTGGGGCGGTCAGCAAGTGATTAAAGCAAATTATTTTTAGTTTTTAGTGGAGAGGGATTAGAACTCTTGTCAGGTTTTATTGCTGTCTGTGCCCTTGAGAGATTCACCCTCTGTTTACAATTATCATTGAAGAGGAAAGTAAAAGAAAATCCCAAATTTTGGATTGACATCAGAACATGAATGGAGGGGAAATCTTCCAATGGGGACACTAGTTCTGGTGACCCTTGTGACACCCCAGGTTTCCTTCACTTTGGAGGGATTTCCTCTCACTTCCTGTTTTGGCTATGGGACAGGCAGTGAAATAAAAATAGCTGAAATAACACACAGATTGCAAAAAAAAAAAACTGTCAGGAGTTATAACCCTCCCTTACACCAACATGAAAAAAAAGTGTTGCCTTTTGTTAAAAAGCATGAGTGAACTATACACTTGGGGATATTGTACTGTGCATACCTCAATCTTTGTGCAAGTGCCCAGAATTTAAGTAGCAGCCAACGTATGAGACTCCATTTACTGCTGCTTGAAATAAAGATTTCAATGATAAATACTTTTTTAGATCTCTTTTTCATATGTCAGGGGTTTTGGAAGGGATTTTTGCTAATGTAATGTAGCACTACTCCCTTGGGAGCTGCTTATTACGGGTTCCCCTGGGCTACCATTAGCAACAGCATGACAGTTCAACATTTTCCCAAGTGTTTTTAGCTCAGTCAGGAAACAGTCCAGTATCTTTGTTTTTTTGTGTTTTTATTGAGAACTTGGTTGGGAGAAGGGAATGAGTGGGATACTCCAACTTGTATAACTATGCACAATTAGCTGGGACGTCTGATTAATGCTGAGCAATGCTGAGTAACACTGAGTAGCACTGTATAACGCTAGTCACGGCTAGGCCGCTGCTTCACCTTGTCATAAATAGTGAAATAGAATTGAGTGAACTTCCTGAGGTAAACTGTACTGTCCTGCAGAACAATCTTCAGGGCCCTTCCTGGCAACCCATTTGTTCCTATTCTTCAGGGTCAACTACACAGCACCCCCTTTACTGTTAAACTTCCTGTGTGAGCTAGCTCCTTGATCTCCTGACTTCTCTGGAGTGGTCCCCTCTCCTAGGCAGACCCTGTGGCAAATCCCTGAGTACTCACGACACTGTTTTTCCTGAGAGACTCTGCCACCAGCTCCACTGTCAGCACACTGGATCCTCTGCAGCTCAGCTCCACACCTGGTTCACTAGGCCGACTGCCGTAACAACTTTCCTCACACCTGTAGGAGGAGAGACCAGCTGTCTGCCTCCTCCTGGGACTCTGCTTCCCACCAAAGACACCCTGTCACATGTTCCCTCCGTATTTATGGTCAATCCCAGGATGCAGTGCAGGAATGCCCTCCAACTGGGACTGCCATGAAACACGATGTGCCACTGGCTGGGTTTCCTCCACTGTCCAACAAGCTCCCTCATTGGATACAGAGGGGACACTCCCTCAGACCCAGTGAATCACACCTGGAAACATGTGGCAGACAAACTAATAGATTATGCTCCTCTGATAAGCAGCAGGAGCAACAGATGCTTTTACTTAGCACCTAACTAGGAGGGTGCTACATCAATGATATGGGTTAATGCTCTTAGTGCTTAGTATCATCATTGCATTTTTTATTGCCCTATTGAATTAGATGTGTGTGGATTGTGCTCCTTGCACGGCTTAGAATCGTTAGGCATATTTTGAAATTACATTTTGCTAATTCATTTCTTTTGTTTACTGCATTTGCCTCCCTATACCCACTTCTACTCTAATATGCACTTTGATAAGCTTGATTTTAATGTTAGAGGGAAGAAAACATTTTCTGCACAGCAATAAAATTATATAATGTGAATTAAAATACTCCAATTTAGATCAGCACTTTACATGATTGTAATGTCACCAGCTGCATACTTGTTTTGAAGATCTGATATGTTTCATTGACATGCCTGAAATGCCTTACTTGATGCTTAGCAGGATGTCTTCTGCAACCTAGAACACTGTGTCTTTTGGGTTCACTGTGTTCAACTTGTATATACAGTATTGCATGACTAATTTATGAATTCAAATGATGAGGCCAATGAATAATACCCAGTTCATGAATGAAGTGTCAGCTATTATAAGTTGGCAAACAGATAATGTTAATTGTAATACGACCAGTTCAAATGAAAAGAATTTAACCTAATATTTTCCGTATTGTAATAGAGAGAAGTGTACCTTGTTGCTAACTGCTAATAAGTACTGGCAAGCCTCAAGATTTTCATATTTTGTGGAATAATGTGCTCACAACAGTTTTGTCTTCCAGTGTCAATTATTATTTTAGGTGTATACAGTTTTTAAGCTAACTGTTACAGCTTTTTTAATATAAAGTTGCCTTTCCAATTTGCCCCTTTCTGCTAGTTTTAAAGAGGAAGTAAACCGGTTTAAAAAATGTGAAAAAAAAAAACCTGTAAAGACAAAGGCATAATGAGCTAGTATGCATCACATACTAGCTCATTATGAAGTACTTACCTAAAAACGAAGCCCCCGCAGTGCCGAAAGGACGGCCGACATGTCCGGCCGTCCTGCTTCCTGGATCTCATCCTCCGGCCATCTGATTGGCCGGGGGCGTGATTACATCACTCACGCGCATGCGCGCGGGAGCCGCCGTTCACAGCACTGGGATCTGAAGGAACGGCACTGGTGGCCGTTCCTTCAGAGCGCATGCGCCGATGACGTCATCGGCTGCATGCACTGTAAATATCTCCTAAACGGTGCAAGTTTAGGAGATATTTATAGCACCTATAGGTAAGCCTTAATGTAGGCTTACCTATAGGTAAATGTAAACAAAAGGGGTTTACAACCTCTTTAAATCAGAGTGCCTGCCATTGTTGCTTTGTTGGATTTGATGCAGAAACACAATAGGGGTCTTCGGTTGCATCAAGTGATGCTGGGCTTTGGGTTTGTTGCATTCATTTTTAGGAGGAAAGCATGCTCTCAGTTTACTGTATGCATTGATATATATATTCAATGTATACATTTCTATATATGCCTCATACATGGGAACTTAAATAGTTTTCAGTTAGGGAAAACATTGTACAGAGATGCCTTGAGATGGTATTGTGGTAAATGTATGGAACATAAAACCCTGTTTTTAACCTGAGATCTTCAGTAGAAGGTTTTTGCAGGTCATAATTCCATGACAAATTTGAAAATGAAGGATTTATTTCTTGTTTTTATATGTACAGTTGACCACAAGAGCATAAAGAAATGATTTGGGTGGCTTTCAGTCTTTTTGTTTCCCACCACATCATAAAATATTAAAACAGTCTAATTAGGTTTTTTCCTCTATTTTTCTTCTGTTTCTCTATTACTATTCCTGCTCTCTGAATGCCCCACTCAGTTTTACTCTCCTACCCTGCCCCTGCTTTCCTTCTTTCTCCTCACTTGGCTTTACTGTGCTTCCCCATTCCCTGTTCTCCTCCTTTACCTCATTTGGCTGTACTGTGCCCACCATCCCCTGCTTTTCCCCCACTTGGCTGTATTGTGCCCTCATCCTCTGCTCTCCTGCTTTCTCCTTACTTGGCTCTACTCAGCTCCCTCTAACGCTTTGCTTTCCTACTTCCTCCCAATCTGGCTCTGCTGTGCTTTCAGTCCCCCTGCTTATTGCTTTCTCTTTACTTGGCTGTACTGTGCCACACTATCCTCTGCTCTCCTTCTACCTCCTCACCTGGTTGAACTTGACTCTGTCTTCATTCCCTGCTCTCCTTTCTCTTTAAGTGGCTACTATACCCCTTACCCCACCCTCTCTTATTCTTTTCCCTCACTTGGCTTTACTGTGCCCCCATCCCCTGCTCATTTCCTTCTTACTTTTCTGTACTCAGCTCCTTACCCTTATACATTAATTGTCTTCCTTTTCACTTGGCTGTACTGTGCTCTCCATCCCCTGCTCTAATGCTTTCTCTTTATCTGGCTTTCCTATGCCCCACCATCCTCTGCTCTCCTCTCCTCCTTACCTGGATGAACTCTTTTGCCCATTCCCTTCTCACCTCATTCCTAAGCATTCTTTTACTTGGCTGTACTGTGCTACCTTTCCCTACTCTCCTCCTTTTTCAGTACTTGGTTACCATACCTTTGTAACATAAATGTAAGAGTAGGGTAGCTTTGCCTTAGCGAGATATGAAGTGATCTGTAGAAATAGTATAATTGTAGATGTAGTGTCATTTTGGGTTATTAAGAATTGTACTATTCAGTACTCAGTCATACACATGTGTCCTTTTATTAGCATTTGTAAAGGACAGGGCCATTCTCTAGGATAGAGGCGACACCTAGATGCCAATAAAAGTCTCCCATACAAGTAAACAAAAATTGTCACCTTCCTGGAGCCTCAAAGACGAAATTGTCACCTTCCTGAAGCCTCAAAGGAAACTGCTAGTCATCTTGGCTACGAGGATCCGCAGGGGACAGATGAGAGGCTCCAAACAGTCTGCAAGCTTTGATTGGTATCATCAGATCTAAGGAATGTATTTTATTTCTCATAAAAGCTAAAATATTAGTGGCAGAGAGATGAAAATAATTGCTTCTTATGGCTCAAGTGTTGGGCTACAAGTACATGTAAATCTGTAATTGTAGCATGTGTAGAATCCTAGCGAAATGCACAAAACCGTTATATGACGCCTGATTGCGGCAGGCAGGCAGTGTTTGGTACTGTCGCGATCAGACCGATGCACTGGTGTCAGAATTCCTATCCCTGACTCGGCGGTCAGCGCCGTTCTGGGTCAATTCGACTCTGGTCAGTTCAGAACACGAAACCTCCTGTGGGATGGGACAGGGACAACCCCCTGGGGTTGATTGGCCAAGGGCTAAAGTCCAGCCCACATCCATATTCCAATAAATTGGGGAACCTGAGAGATGAACATTGTTCTTCCATGAAGCCAGTTCTAAACTGGGGAGTCCCCACACGGTTTCTGGTATGCTTCTACCAAGGGATAAGCTGTTTCACTCCTTTTTATTTTCATAGCAAATTGCCAATTGTGTGTCTTTTTATCTTTTTTGTATTTTTTGTAACTCCTTTTGCTTTGTATATATTTCTTATGCACTGCCCACTTTCGGGATATTAAATTATAAAATTCATAAGTGACTTCTGTGTACTAAGCTAGGACTCAAATCTCTGGATAAATTGTTGCATTTTAGTGCCTAATTGCTTGGTCTAAGCTACATGCCAATCTGTATGAAATTGCACTGTGTGTTGGCAGATTGCATGCAGATTGTAAACCAGATGGAGATCTGAGTGTGTCTGGTGGCCCAGCAGACCAGTCTGCGGACAAACTGTTGGGTGGTGGCGGCTATCGTTTGTGGTGTATGGGGACAGTGGGAAGAGTGATTAACACCGGGGTTCTAGCTTGTAGGATAGCTGGAGGAATCCTAGTAGTGTGTAACAATTGCTAGACTGCTCCCCAACCCTTACAGTGCACCAGATTGTATGTAAGATTTGTATCTGCCTGTGTGTGGTCAGCCAGCTGGATTGGAGTGGAGTTTCCCTCTAGTGGTGACCACTGACTATATTCTGCCACCCACCTGACTATATTCTGCCAACCACCCTCAATCTTCTTTCTTACTTGGCTAAACTATACCCCCCCCCCCATTACACGTTTTTCACCTCCCCACCTCCTTCCTTAAATATTAGAGATGGGCCAAACGACCCCCTGTTCGGTCCGTGACAGAACTTTTGAACATTGCAAAAGTTTGATCCAGTTGAAGTCTATTCGACCTGAACTGGAAAAATCAGAAGTGCTTATATGCAAGTTTTTGAGCATACAAAGGGTATGGGGGGTTGGCACAACTGTACCGCGTATTGAACCTGCTGCAGCAAAACTGGAATATATAAAGAAAAAAACATGGCGATGGCATGGCGATTGATTTTCCCTGCAAGCTTTCTTTGTTTTGTAAACAATGGATTGTGGAGCCAGTCTGTATAATGAGGCCACACTTTAGTGCACTCAGAAAAAGATTCAAGATTTTTTGGATACATTTTGGTGTCGCTTTGGCAGACTTTGGATGGAAATTTTTGCACCACAGTGAGCAAGCCTTATGTGAAGAAGCTAAATTATAGTACACTCAAGCCCAAGTTCATGGGGGAACATGACTGCCAATTTGTTGTTTATCAGTGTTCTCCCCTCTCTGTAGGTTCATAGTAAATGTGCCCTGAGGCACTTCAATATACTGCAGTACAAGTGGTACTAACACACTTCAATATACTGCAGTAAAAGTGCCCTGACACTCTTCAATAACATACTTCATTTTTACCACAGTAAACCTGCCCTGACACACTAAACTGACACTAAAGTAAAAAAGGAAGGTCGCACTACACTCATGATGCACTATCACTATATTCACAATACACTGACACTCTATAATCACATAATTCAATAGAATCACTCAAATATCACACTGCAAATGGCTGCTCTAGGAAGGAACATTTTATAGTATGGGGTGGGTCTATGAGGAATGAGCCATGATTGGACACAGTCATCATTACTTTCTTCAATCATGGCTATGGCAGTGTCCTGTGCCCTGATTGGGCAAAGCCTTTATTGCGTCAGCCTATGAGGGCTTCCAATGCACTATGCTGTGCGCAGTGCATTGCAGCATTCGGCAGGGCCTAACAAATGGTCGAACACCCCGACAATTCGGGTTGTTTGCCGAACAGGCGAACAGCCAATGGTCAGCCTGAACTCATGCTTGGGCCAAACCATTCGCCCAACATTATTCAACATTCAGCATGAAATTGCTTCTTACCCCCATCATTCAGGAGGTTAGTGCCCCCTGCATCTTCCTTAGCAGCACTAGGTCCTTGTGGCCTCTTCCCTTTATCATTCAGAAGCATCATGTCCATCACTTCCTCCTACCTCTTATATTTAGCAGCATTTAGCAGCATTAATGCCCTTGCCTTGTTTTTTCACTATTTAACAACATGCATACTGTATGTGCCATGGGGCCCTCTACTTTCACTATTTCTTATTTATTATTTCTTTTTGATCAAAAACGAAAAGTATATTATTGAGCAGATTTGCAGTACATAGCATGGATATATGCCGTCAAATCAGACACAATACAGTGATACAAAGCACTTATATGTGAGGGAAATCACAGGTAAGTACCAGACATCAGTCAGAAGTTAAGTGCATTTGTATATGATAAGTAAATGCATAAGAAATTGACATTGACATAGAGATATAACCAAACCTAAAACAAACCGAAAAAAAAAACAATACGTAGCAATTCCCTCAGAACCCTGAAGGCTATAAAGAAACTTGCATGTGTGGCCACAGCATCTATAGAACTCCGCTACCCACACAGATCCATTCCTAAGGTCTTTTTTTCTTGAGGTTGATTTTGTAGGGTAGGGTCCTAACCCTGAAGAAATCTGTCCCTGACTAGCTGCTGTGGAGCAAGGCCTGGAACATCCAGCCATGGTTACCACATAGAGTAAAATTTACGGCTAACATTCCTATGTTGATTTGTCCGTTTCTCACGTATTACCAAATTATTTACTCTTTCCACCCACTGTTGCTTGTTAGGCACCTGGGGAGCAATCCAATATTGAGCAATCAGCTTAAGAGCAATATATAGCAGTCGTAAAATTGCAACATGTGCTTGTGGGGTTAAGGATTCCTCCTCCAGTGCACCCAACATACACACAATGAGATCTCTCAAAATCTTGACTTCCTCCACTATTTAACAGCACTGTGCCCATTGCCTCCTTCCTTCTCTACTATTCAGCAGCACTGTGTTCATTTCCTCCTTCCTTCTCCATTATTCAGTCATACTTTACACCAGGGGTGGGGAACCTACGGCCCGAGGGCCGTATGCGGCCCGCAAAGTCATCTGGTCCGGCCCCCCACGCAGCTGAGTCTGTATCTCAGCTGATCTGACAGTACAGGGCCAATGCTTCCTGTATAGTTCTGGCTCCGTTCTGACAGTCTGACTGAGTCACAGGTGGAGTGATATCAAATGCACTCCGCCTTTGACCAATACAGGAAACATCGCCTCTTCCTCCAGCACAGTGCCGCTGCACGCTACACTTCTCCTAGCTAACATTTCCTGCCAGCAGAACACACAGCAGTACCAGCCAGAGCCAGCAGTATCCACAGCAGTACCAGCCAGCTGTACCCACCCGCAGTACCAACCAGCAGTACCAACCAGCAGTACCCATCAGCAGTTCTTTTCAAAACTTACCACTGCAAAGAGTCGTCTGCGCTTCAGACTGACCGACGCAAACCTGGAAAACCAGTTGCATGTAGCAACATCATCAATACCAGCTAATATCACACACCTCACCAAACAGAAGCAGTTGCAGCCATCACATTAGGGGTGAGTTAATAAAATGTTTGACCAAATATAACAGGCACATTTTTAAGTTGATAATTTTGTACGGCCCCCTGAAGGATTTTACAAATACCCAAATGGCCCTTGGCAGAAAAAAGGTTCCCCACCCCTGCTTTACACCTTACAGTACATTTTATAGTCAGTTCGATCTATACTGTATTTGTTTAAATGTTCAAATTTGGCTACAGCATTAAAGCAGTTGTAAACCACTGCGCTTTTTATTTTCCTACCTGCAAGGCAAAGGCATAATGTGCTAGTATGCATCACATACTAATACATTATGTTAAACTTACCTGAAAACTAATCGTTCCACCGATGCAATACCATCGCTGAAGGCAGCGTCCATCTCTACCTGGTCTTCCTTCTGGGTTTGTGGCTCCGGCTCTGTGACTGGCCAGAGCTGCAATGACGTCACTCCAGCGCATACACGCAGGAGCTGACAGTCACAGCACACCGCTCTGAAGAAACCGCATGGGTGGCTGTTCCTTCAGAGTGCATGCGCTAGTGACGTAACTGGCTGCTAGCTCAGTAAATATCTCCTAAAGGGTGCATGTTTAGGAGATATTTATACCACCTATAGGTAAACCTTAATATAGGCTTACCTATAGGTAAAACTTAAAGATGGAAGTTTACTTCCTCTTTAATGCTAAACAATACATTTAAAACCAATATGGTACATATATAAAGCTTTTTTACTTCAAATATTTATAATTATTTTTGTATGCTGCCTGGAGTGCCCCCATAATTGTGCTCCATATTTTTCAGATAGTAATGAACCCTGATTAGATTTCACAATTCTTTCATTAAACAACCTCATTTTTATGCAATTATGCATCTGAATCTATTACTCTTGTTTGCACCTACATTTTGTTTGCAGAATAATTACCTAGTTTCTGATTTACTTAACATTTTTAAATAAAATGAATGTTTCGTTTAGGTAGGGCAACCTGTTGATTGGCTCTTATTGAATCAATATAGCATAAATGATCCAGAATTAGTTCTGTTTAGCAGAACACAGATGTAGCCATGATATGTGGTGTGCCATTCAGAAGGACAGTGCGGCTTGATTATTTTTCTGCAAATGTCACATAGATGACACAAATGGGTACTAATTGAAGGCATATTATTTAAAATGTGTGGCATGCTCTTACACATCATTTAGCTTAGAAAAAGAAAATCAAGAATCTTACTGTATCACTGCTTTGAAACAACTATTATGAACCATATCTCAATAAACTATCATATAAAAAAAAACAAAAAAAAAACAAAAAAAACACGTGTTGCACCCCCACCCCCCCTCCTAGCCCTCAGATGCATACCAGGTGCCCCCAGTGGCAGGCTGGGCTGACATTTATCCCAGAGTCTTTAGATAGATATGGGTGATTTGGAAATAGTCCCTCATTTCACCCAACATGTTCAGTGTAAAGAACCTGACACCAACAATATTGTAAATAGCGCCTCCAGCTGAATAATAGAGGTACTGTGCTTTCTCCAAGGAGAGTCACTAGGATCTGTTGAGGATCCAGCTCCATCCGCCTCCCACCTCCCATCCCTGGCTCTCAATCCTGGGCAGCTTCCAAGGTTGGGATTGCAGGAAGCACTCATAACATAAACACTGTCAACTTAATAAAAAAGACTCAGAAAACTGAATTATTTTTGGAAAATAGTTTGGCTGAGTCACTTTTATCTGTTTATAAAATGTAATAATTTATTTAAAATGTATTAATTACCATCTTCATTACAACCTTCAATATTAACTTAAATCAATTGTTTAGTCATTAAGACTCAATCAATATCACCTAAAGATGAATAAAATACCAGTCCCCCATTTTGATTCACCACTTCTGGACAGAGCCCATTTATGACATGTTGTTTACAAGTTAAAATCTGCAATTTTAGCTAGAAAATTACTTAGAACCCCCAAACATTATATATATATATATATATATATATATATATATATATATATATATATATATTTTTTTTTTTTTTTGTTAGCAAAGTTCTGGAGAATAAAATGGCGGTCTTTGCAATATTTTGTGTCCCGCGGTATTTGTACAGCGGTCTTTCATACTCCATTTTTTGGGAAAAAAATATATTTCACTGCATTTAAAAAAAATGAAATATGATGTCACATCGAGTAAATAGATACCTAACATGTCACATCGGCTATTATCACCTGAAAGCCAACCGCTGGCTCTAAAAAATGGTACCAGAATGATGCCTCTAGCTGCAGGCATCACCCCGGTACAACCACTTCTCTGAGCCGACGTAGAGCTACGTCAATTCATGGGAAGAGGTTTTAAAGTGTGACAAACCACATAAATGTGCCAGTGACAAGGGAGGTGGGGAGGGGAGCATGCTGAAAGAGTCTTTTTTATGGAGGATCCAGGAGAGGGGGGGAGGCTCTAGAAAAAGTATGTGTAAGGGTAGGGTGATGGGGGGGTTGTCACGTTCCCCATGTTTTCCTCCCCATTGGGCGCCAAGCAAGAGTCACATTAGAGGCCTACCCCGGGGTGGGTTCTTCTGGGATACGCTAGGTACTTTGTACAGGGTCATTTCCATACAAATGGGGTAGCTTTACTTAAGTCATGCTCACAACCTAGACAGGTGAATAAACATGGACGAACCCTAGTAAATGCTCTTGATGTTTTAAGCATCATCTAACAGTCACTTGTGCATTTAGGGGGGACACACAGAGCCCTTGTTGACTCCACCTGTCCAAAATATCCCCACTACATCACTCCCAGTAATGCCATTGCAACCACCTCGCTCTTCACTCCCAGTGGAGTGTCCTGTGGTTACCAGGAAGCCCGGACTTCTTGGTGACCACAGGTCGCTCCAGTCATCTCCTCCATCTCCAGTGGCTCCCTGGCACAATGCGGGTTCTGTAGGATGGACCAGAGCGGAATTCCCATGATTTGATAAGCATATTTACTACATTATCTTGTGAGTGTTTTTAACCTTTCTGCATTAAAGTACATTTTAACTGCTACACTTAGGTGGTGCTTTCTTCTCTCTTCCCTTGATTTACCTCACAGAGCTGGCTATACTCTGAGGATAGCTGGCATCTTTTGCCCCACCTGATTAAGGACCTATGGACTTGTTTATGGATAGAGACTAATGATATCACCGCTGCATTCTCAAACTGACCCTTGATTTCAAGGATCACGCACTGTCCTTGCGCTAGAAATTACTGTTAATAGTTACAATTGACAATCCAATATAAATCTACATATAAATAATTATCCTTCCATGCTGCGAATTCTGTCTGTCTACCGCCCATTTATTTCCACAACTTCCTGGATCACCTGCATGCTTTGCAGCTTCTCCTCTGCTCTTTATTTTCAAATTCTATAGACTACATGTCCCATGGTACCTTGACGCCTGCAAGAGGTGTTTCCTATACTGACTCTGCCTACTGAAACTCCTCCCTTCAGCACCTCTGAAGGCATGCTCTGTGAAAAGTATGACACATCAGTACCTACTCACAGCACATTGTGAATATGTCACAGAACTCAAGAAAGTAAAATTAAAACTAAGTTTATAAACTTCAAGCTCATTCAGAATAATAGGAATAGGCTAGAAATAATTGAAATACAATGAGGAAATTAATATATGATTTCACATTTTTACCAGAGATACACTTTAATGTTGGTATATTGCAAAAATATTTGTAACAATAACTGGTATATTTAAAAATGGCACATTATTTAACAGCCTCAGCCTCTGGAGGTTTTACCATTCCATTTTCTTTTTTTTTGCTATTCAGCACTGCGCTACTTTAACTGCATGAGTAGACCTAGAAGAAAGCCATGACATAAAGGTACTGTATGTATCTGTACAAGCTGACCTGCCGCAATAAATGTACTGAGGCAGGTCGGCAAGCAGTTAACAAGGTTGTAAAGTCACATAACATAATTGCTTGTATCAGCTCCATTTTTGCAAGATATAAAGTGCATACTAAATAACTTTTTTCACAGCTTCTTTGGAAAGTCACGTGATCTCCCTCTGCTCTGCTTCCTCGATCTAAGAACAGCAGTGGGAGGGGCTGAGATTCCCCAGTGATGTCAGCCAGCCAGCAGAGGCAGATCATGTGACCACACAGAGGAGTTGTGCAAAAAGGTATTTAGGAATATAATTTAAAACAAAAAACTGACATTCTGTATTGTATATCTTGTTAAAGCAGAGAAGATACAAGGTTTTGTGTTATGCAATGCATTGGAATAGAGACAGGAGGAGAGGGGAGGGGCTCTGAGGGGATCTGCTCTGCAGAGCAGACACAGACTGGAGGTGACAGGCAAGGCTGGAGGGTGAGAGGGGAGAGGAAGAGACACTCAGAACACAGCGGATGATGGAGGCAGGCAGGCTAACCACAGTGCTCAGGGCTCAGCAGCCATGATTACCGTGGTCAGCACACAGTGGGGGACACAAGAACTGGTGCAGGACCCTTTTTTTGGTTCGCACTGGAATTTTTTTTTACATTTAGCTGTCAGTGGGGTACCTTGGTGATAGCTGATGACTCATCGGTTGTTAAGGATGGAGCGGCCGACTTCCCAGCCCGCTCTTTAGCAATCAGCTATACACAGTGGGGTTGATTTACTAAAGGCAAATCCACTCTGCACTAGAAGTGCACTTTGAAGTGCAGTCACTGTAGATCTAAGGGGAAGATCTGAAATGAGGGGAAGCTCTGCTAATTTCTATAATCCAACCATGTGCAAGCAAAAATGCTGTTTTTATTTTCCTTGCATTTCCCCCTCAGATCTACACCGACTGCACTTCTAAGTGCAATTGCAGTGCAGAGTGGATTTGCCTTTAGTAAATAAACCCCTTTGTGTTTAACCACTGCTGGACCGGAAAGGTTTTCCCCCTTAATGACCCGGCAATTTTTTGCGATTCGGCACTGCGTTACTTTAACTGACAATTGCGCTGCTTTACTTTAACTGACAATTGTGCGGTCGTGCGGCGCTGTACCCAAAAAAATGATGTCTTTTTTTCCCCACAAATAGAGCCTTCTTTTGGTGGTATTTGATCACCTCTGCGATTTTTATTTTTTGCACTATAAACAAAAAAGGAGCGACAATTCTGAAGAAAAAAAAAACAATATTTTTCACTTTTTGCTATAAAACAATCCCAAAAGAAAAATGTAAAAATCCAATTTTTACGTCATTTTAGGTCAATATGTATTCTGCTACATAATTTTGGTAAAAAAAATTCCAAAAAGAGTATATTGATTGGTTTGTGCAAAAGTTATCAAGTCTACAAACTAGGGGAAAAATTTATGTAATTTTTATTTATTTTTATGAATGGCGGCGATCGGTGATTTTTAGCATTACTGCGACATTGCGGCAGACAGATCCGACACCTAACTGACATTTTTGACACTTTTGGGGAGGACCAGTGAAATTGCTACAATAATCAGTGCTAAAAATATGCACTGTTACTATACTAATGACGCTGGCAGGGAAGGGGTTAACACCAGGGGGATCAAAGGGTTTAATGTGTCCCTAAGGGGTGTTTTCAAACTGTGTGGGGAATGGACTTATGGAATGAACACAGGGGCCTGTGTTCCTAAATAGGAGGAACACAGGAGCCCTGTATTCATTGCTGACAGAACAGCAGTCTGCCTTGTTTATGGCGGCAGACCGCCGCTCTGTCTCCACGGGGAGTGATCGCAGGTGCCCGGCGGCAATCGCGGCTGCCAGCCCCGCAGATCAGCTTCCCTCCTGGCGAATGGGCGAGCACTCCCTCAAAACGACGTATGGGTACGCCGTTTTGCGGGATCCTACCGAGTATATGTACAGCGGCTGGTCGGCAGGTGGAAAAAGAGAAAAATAAAAACACGCAAAACAAAAAATGCATGAAAACTTCATGCAAAAACGCAGCACAAAATGCGACAGAAAAATGCATCAAGTGTAGCTCCATAGATGTGAACCTAGGCTGGGCCCACATATATGCGGCTGCGGTTTCAGTGCAGCAGTCCGGTGCAGTTCTGTTCACTGGTTTAGGTGCAATTAAGGATCAAATTTTTACCTGAAATTGCACCTGAACTGGACCCAGAAGGGCACAGGACCCTTTTTATACTGCCCCGCGGCCGCCCCGAACATGTGTGAACTGGCTCTATCGAAACTGGTCCGATTCACATGTTATGCAAATTTGATGTGCTTAAAAACACATCCAATTCGCATAACATGTGAACCAAGCTTAAAGCTATATATGCGTTAATGCGCATTTAAGGTGTTTCTTTCCATTCCTCTTTGAAAGAGTCCCTAAAAAGTTAACATGCTTGGAGTGGCTTATTTTTGAAACCTGGAAAAGTAACATGCAATTAGGGAAACATGGAGGCCTGTAACACTAGCTGAACAAAAGCTTTGCAGATGCTTTTTTGTACACACTGCTCTTAGAGTAGTATAAGTAAATGAAGCACATAAGTATAAGGCCCCTTTCACACATACGGTCCGTTTGTCCGTTTTTCATCCATCTGTTGACGGATGAAAACGGACATCAATGCATCTCTATGTAAAAATGGATGACAACGGATGATCATCTGTTAACATCCGTTTTCATCCACTTCCATCAATGTCCGTTTTTTGGAACGGATGAATGCCCTATTTTTCATCCGTCAAAAAAACGGATCGGATGAAAAACGGATGTAAACGGACAAACGGATCTGAATGGATGGAAACCCTATTTTCCATCCGTCCAGCGGATAGGATCGGATGAGAACAGACCGACGGTCCGTTCCCCCCATAGAGATGTATGGGATACTGACAGCTGTGTGGAGAACAGCTGTCATCCTCCTGCTCGGCTGGGGATCGATCCCCCGCTGAGATAAACGGAGTCCGTCCAACGGACGGATAGTGTGAAAGAGCCCTTAGGCCCCTTTCACACAGGCGGACCATTCCGATCCGCCTGTCCATTTTTTTGGCGGATCTGAACGGTCCCCCCATGCATCTCTATGGGGGATCGGATGTCAGCAGAGACATGTCCGCTGATATCCGATCCGATCCATCAAATCTGGACGGATGGAAACCCTATTTTCCAATCCGTCCAGCGGATCAAATCGGATGGGATCGGATGAGAATGGACCGACGGTCCGTTCCCATCCGATTTCCCCCATAGAGATGCATGGGGAACTGACAGCTGTGTCTCCATACACAGCACAGAGAACAGCTGTCATCCTCCTGCTCAGCGGGGGATCGCCGGCTCGATCTCCCGCTGAGAAAAACGGAGTCCGTCCGATGGACGGATAGTGTGAAAGGGACCTAAAGCTGGATACACACTATCCAACTTTTGTTGGTAGATTTCCTTCAGATTTACCTTTTCTATGTAGTGCAAGGTCCTGCCTGATTGCATACAAATTGAAAGTGTTTAGGGTTGACCTCATATTATATGGTTTTGGTAAGTCTAAAGCCCCGTACACACGTACCGATGGTCGGCTTACAAATGTTCCTCTTTTCTCCCCGGGATGTCGGTGTCTGCTGAAAAGTGCAAAGACAGCACAAGGACAGCACAAGAATTTTGTCCGCCGACTGCAGAAGTGATGTCATGTAATGGTTAACTTTCCCTGTGTTTTCTATTTTCTGAGCATGCCCAGTCTTGCAAATCTGCGGTCTGTCGGCCGAATTGTGTACTGACAGGCGAACAATCGTCCGTTCTGGTGTCGGCATACAAATATTTTCATGTTTGCACGAAAGACTTTTGTCCGCGGATTGTGCGCAGACATCTGTCGGAGGCACCATACTAACACGCGTACAATCGGCAGATCCTTCGTCCACCGACGTTTGTATGCCGACGATCGGTACGTGTGTACGGGCCTTTAAGGAAAAAGTCTTCAGAAAATCTTATAGTGTGTATGGCCCATTAGGCTTTAGCCTAAGCTCAGTTAGAATCTTGATTAGATCTTAGATTGTTTTAGAAGACACACCCCAATCAATTCAATGCTTATAGCTGGCTGATGGGTGCTCTGATTCCAGTGCAAAGCTGTAGGGAGATGCTTTGATTATATAGTGAAATATCTAATGATGAACTCTGATAATTGCTCTGCTTTTGCCACTGATATTAATGCAAATACAACATTAAAAGGCATTAATGAAACATCTCAGGAGTACTCAGGTAAATATATAAAAACTATAAATGATTAATGGCAGCTGAGCAGTGATCATAGGGTTCAATTTACTGTAAACAGTATGAAAACATGAAATAAGGATTTTATTATTGCTTTATGTGAGCTGTACATCAGGAAATTAATGTAAGTTCTTTTACCCGCTAGGTACATTTTGTGTTTGAAGTTCAAAGCAAAGCTGGCCATTGAAGTCTATGGTCAAGCTGCTGGCAGAATGTGAAGAGGAAGCAATCAGCTGCTGATTATTAGATTTTACACCAGCCATTCATAATTATAATAACATATTTGACAATGTTCAGTAAGAATCATCTGTTTACTCTAAGCACATAGATTTTCAGTTATTTCTTTCCAGGTTTCACAAATACAGTATTACCCTATAGAAGAGCAAAAATTACCCAATAACTTAGGCAGGTATAACATTTTGCTATTTTCATAGACATGCTACTGCAAATGCTCCTCTTACCTTTGTGAAGTTGTGCTCAAGTGATGTTTTGTGAAAAGATAATTTATTTTCCTAATTTAAAGGGTACCATAATTTGATTTTCCAGCATACTGGCTGTTGCTGTCCCTGTTTTTTTTATGTTGGTTGTTGTGGTTCCATCACATTGAGCATTCACCTTGAAGCCCCCGTTCACGCTGAACACGGCTTTGAAACCGTGCAACTGCATCTTAAATCGCACGATTTCAGACTCGCGATCTGAAAGACATCTGTCCGACTTCATGTATAGATGTCTATTGAAGTTGCACCCGAAATTGGCAAAATTAATGCAGAAACTATTTTGCAAATTGGTGCAGCGCCGCAAAGCCGGTGTCGCACTGATTGGAACAGTGCCATTGCCGGCAATAGGCTGCGGTCTGTGAAATCGCGTAACCAATGGCTTTAATGTGAACGAGGGCCTAATCTTCCACATCTGGGATGAGCTCGGGCGAGTTTGTACGTGCCTGATCCCGCCAGGAAGCCGACACTGCACTCCGCTAATCGCAGGCAGTGAGACATTTCCCGATCCGCAGCTGCACAGATAAGGAAATGTCTCACTGCCTGTGATTAGTGGAGTGCAGTGCCGACTTCTTGGCGGGATCGGGCACGTACAAACATGCCCAAGCTCAACTCTATTCCACATATGCTTTGTTTACAAATAACAATAACATTTAGAATTTTTAGCAAAAAAAAAACCTGGTGAATTGCTTATAATTAGAGAGAGAGAGAGAGAGAGAGAGAGAGAATTTTTTGCAAAAATCCTAAAAAATTAGCTAGTATGTTCGCAATACATAGACATGAATTTTTTGGTAAATTGTATAATTTCCATCCTCAATTCCTGGGCAGCCATCCAAACTGAGCCCTAGGTGGGTTAACTTCTTTAGGCCCACACCCTGTTCACATATTTCAGTGATATTTAGGATGGTCCCATACCTATGCATAAAGTTAATTTATCGCTATTCGTAACATGCATTGTATATGCATATTTCGCAATATTGCAAGAATGATGCCCATTCAATTGCAATGACCCTCCAACACACAGCACTGCAGTAAAAATGCCCCTGTGAATATGCACAGGGATTCACTGGCTAAAATAATTGAGGTACATTTTTTTGGGGACTCGGAGAGGTGAAGATGAACTTGTCAGCCTGATCTGAGCTCAACTGCAGCATGTGTGCATCCGGTATCACAGGCCATGTCTACAACAATGACAACAGGACTGTTGTTAGAAATCATGGGGTCCTGTACACCCTTCCTGACGGGGGGGCCCCCCAACCCCACCTACACTGCACCCTCCCTTGGGATGCAGCGGAACAGCAGTACTGACTTTATCTGCCCAAAATTGAAAGTCCCTCCTCTTCTTCCACCTCCTGGGCCCCTCTGTTGACCCAATGGGGCCCAGGGAAATGTATTTTGACCACTTCAGTTTTGGAAGATTTACCCCCCCCCTTCATGACCAGGCCATATTTTGCGATACCACACTGCGTTACTTTAACTGACAATTGCGTGGTCGTGCGATGCTGTACCCAAATAAAATGTATGTCCTTTCTTCACACAAATAGAGCTTTCTTTTGGTTGGTATTTGATCACCTCCTGCGGTTTTTATTTTTTTGCGCTATAAGCAAACTAACAACCACAATTTTGGGGGAAAAAAAAATGACTTTCTGCTTTAAAACATCCAATAAACAAAATGTAAAAAATCTAATTTCTTCATCAAATTAGGCCAATATGTATTCTGCTACATATTTTGGTAAAATCCCATTAAGCGTATATTGATTGGTTTGCGCAAAAGTTATGTCTACAAACTATGTATTTTTAGGAATATTAATTTTTTTTAATAGTAATGTCGTCAATCAGTGACTTAGAGCAGGACTGCAATATTGCAGTGAACAAATCTGACACTAAGGGGTTTATTTACTAAAGCTAGAGAGGGCAAAATTAGTCACAATTCTGCAATCCGCTTCCAGGTTTTATTGTTAAAGCTTAATGATAGAAGCTGATTGGTTTCTCTGCAGAATTTTGACTAATTTTGCCCCCTCTAGCTTTAGTAAATAAACCCCTAAGCGACACTTTTTTGAGGACCAGTGACGCCAATACAGTAACTAATGCTTAAAAAAATACATGGTCACTGTACTAATGGCACTGGCAGGGACGGGGTTAAAATCAGGAGCGATCAAATGGTTAATCGTGTTCCTATGGGGTGCTTTCTAACTGTGTGGGGGAGGTGTTTGTACTGTGGGAAGACAGAGATCTGTGTTCCTGTTTAGCAGAAACACAGGATCTCTGTCTTCACTTGTCACAGAATGGTGATCAGCCTTGTTTACATGGGCAGGCCGCCGTCCTGCCTCTCTCGGGAATGATTGGCGGGTCCCGCCAAGCAACATGCTCCTGCTGTGTCCAATCACAGCGAGAGCTGGTTTCTGGCAGCACGCATGTGCACCACAAACCTGGAAATGTCAGGCGATGTACAAGTAAATGATTTCACCTGTAAGGGCCGGCACCCCGCAGTGTATGTACGTGGGGCAGTCAGCAACTGGTTAATAGCATGCAACAGCCCTGAAAAAGGGGGAGTCCCCCCCCCCCCCGAAACATGTTGGCTCAATGTACTTGTTGCTTCTTTCAATAAACACCTTTTAACCTACCTTCCAATTCACATCCTTTTTGGACAGTGGGCACTCCTTCCTTTCTACTTTTCAAAGTCTACATGTTGAAATTACCATAAGGCTGTACTAATTACACTGGCACGGAAGGGGTTAACATCAGGGGCGATCTAACTGTAGGGGAGGTGCTTTGACTGGGGGAATGTAAAGATCCTTGTTCCTGCTTAGCAGGAACACAAGATCTCCATCTTCCCCTCTCACAGAACGGCAATCAGCCTTGTTTTCATAGGCAGACCACCGTTCTGTCTCTCTCGGGAACAATCACCGGGTGCCGGCAAACATCCAGCTGATTGGCTCCGACTGTGTTCAATCACAAATGGATTGAGTCGCCGGCGGTGTACATGCACGCCCCAGACCCAGAAATGTAAATGATGTACAGGTGTGTGATGTCGAACTGAAGGGCCACCCTGCTGCAGTACATGTACGTGGAATTGTCCTGAAGCGGTTAAGCCCCGGTATGCAAGTAGGAGACATGGTTTGGTCCAGTAAAATCCATTTGCTAACTTTGCCCTGGGCCCCCCCTGTTCAGCTGATGTGGCCTGGGCCCGGTACAACAAGACCGGTTGTACTGTCTTATCCGGGGGCCCTGATTGACACCATTACAGGGCTTGTTTTATTGCAGCTTCTGGTGAGTGTATCTGAATGGTGAAATGGGAGCACAATGAAGATACCTCTATAACACAAGAGGTGTTTTAGGATTTGTTATTTCATGGCTGTTTCCTGATATATTTGGTGAGTAGACTGGCGCCCTCTGTGTTACACGGGAGGAACTGTTTTTACTTTGTGGGAGACAAGACAATGGATTTATGATTGCTGCACATATTGGAACTTTTTTTGATTTTATGATATTTCTTCAAATTCCTATATTCTGATCACTTCACGTTGTTTTTACTATTTGTTTTAGTTTGCATTTGAAACTTTTGTACGTTTTTTTTAATAATCAATAGTGCTGCACTTCATAGGTTGAACTGGATGGACTGATGTCTTTTTTCAACCTCACAAACTATGTAACTTCTATTTAATTTACACATTTTTGGGGGGGCTTGTAAACTTGTAAACTCCTGCCTGCTGCGCCAGTTTGCTGAGGTCACGTGCCATTCATGTTGTCTCTGCTACATTTATCATTGTCTCAAGTTAGAAAAACCAGGCAGTTATAAGGACACTAGCCATGATGAGGAGACATGTTGAGCTGGGAAGAAGGCTAACAGGGGTGGTGGATGATGGGGCAGAGGTGAGCAATGGATGGTGGCTTATGATTAGGGGGAGAATTTTTGCTATGGGAGGATATTTTTATTTGGTGAGGGAGGCTTATTGCCTAAATGCCAACACTCTGTGTGTATGTTTATGTGTATGTAAAACAACCCATTAGGTTTAAAATAGAAATGTAAAGGCAAAATATTATTGTATAGATGTTAAAAAAAACAAAAGTACCTTTTTTTTATAAGTGTAGCACCCTCCTAGGTGGGTAGGTGCTAGGCAAAAACATCTATTTCTCCTTCTGCTTATCAGGGGAGCTGATCTATTAGGTTGCCTGTCACATGTTTCCAGGTGTGATTCACTGGGTCTGAGGGAGTGTCCCCACTATATCCAATGACAGAGTTTGTTGGACAGTGGAGGAAACCCAGCCAGTGACACATTGGCTTTTGTGAGAATCACAGTGGGAGGGCATTCTTGCAATGCATCCTGGGATTGCTCATAAAAGCCAGGGGACATGTGACAGGGCATCTTTGGTGGGAAGCAGAGTCCCAGGAGGAGGCAGATGGCTGTCTCTCCTCCTGCTGTGTATGAGGGAGGTGGTCTTAGGCAGTCCGCCTAGTGAACCAGGTGTGGAGCTGAGCTGCAGAGGATCCAGTGAAGCTGACGGTGGAGCTGCTGGCAGAGTCTCTCGGGAAAAACCATGTCCGTGAGTACTAAGAGACTTGCCAAAGGGTCTGCCCAGGAAGGGGGACCACTCCAATGAAGTCAGGGGATAAAGGAGCCAGTTCACACAGAGAGTTACAGTAAAGGGGGTGCCGTGTAGAGAACCCTGAAGAATAGGAACAAAGAGGTACTAGGAAGAGCCCTGAAGATTGTTGAACAGTACAGCTTATCTAAATACTTCTTCACAGTCAAGGTGAAGCAGCGGCCTTGCCGCATTCAGTTATTCAGCAGTCCCAGCAAATTGGGCATAGTTATTCAAGTTGGAGTATCCAACTCATCCCTTCTCCTATCCAAGTTCAAAAATAAAACTACAAAAAAAACAAAACCCCTAGACTATTTTCTGACTGAGCCAAGTACTTTGAACATGCTTTATTGTCAAGTTGTTGCTAAGGGGAATCTGTAACCAGCAGCTCCCAAGGGAGTAATGATACATAAGGGAGTATCTTCCCTCTGTTCTCTGCTGTATAAGAGGGGAGAAGCAGCAGCACACTGATCTTCCCAGTGAATGGCTGTGCAAGGGGGGCATGTCAGGACAAGTCAGATTATTGGAAGAGAGCAGGCTAAGTTCAAAGCATTGCTAGAGATCTGGCCATGGTGTGCTGTCCTGCTTAGTGTGGTCTGTTTATAATAGGAGAGCAGAGGGATGAGCAGGAATGCCAGGAATTTCACACAAAGGAAGCAATACAAAGAGAACAGGATACTTTCTCATACAAGTACATAGTAGAGCAGGAATATGAAATGTTGGGGTAACAAATGCTTTAAGTACTTATGCTCCCTATATGCTGGCACAGTAGTCTGATGTCTGCAGCTTGCAGCACAGGTTTGACTGCAACAGTCAGGAATATGCAATGTACAGCACAGCATACAGAGTGCAGTGTACAGCACAGCATACTCTTGATGCTGTGCAATATGTTACATGTTCCTTTCTTTTGTATATGACCTATTTATGGCAGCTGTTCTTTGTACTCTGAACTGCATGTTACGTACTCTTAAGGACTGCATTCTGCACCATAGGGTGTATAATACTCTTAGCCTTACCCTGTACAACTGTTTGTCATTTTACTGGACAACACTTTGTTTTTTTTTTTGTTTTTTAACAAGTGAGCTGAACAATAATCTTAGTGCTATCAAAGTGATAATCACTGGGGCAGGTTAACTCTGCAGTTAACCCTTCACACATACAAACTATGATACCATGTGTTTTAATGGAAACATGCACGGTGCACCGTTTACAGTATCTGCTGTTTCAGCTTAAAAAAAAAAAAAAAGTATCAGGAGAAACGTCTAGTAGCAAAGAGACCCAACGCAGAGTACCACTTAAGCAACCTTGCAGCTAAAAGCTGCATCCGCAGAGACCTGGACATCAACCTTGCAGAAATGAGAGAATGTGTGAACTGAAGACCAGGTGGTGGCCTTACAAAGTTGAGCAACAGATGCCCTATAGTGAAATCTCCACTGATCTGGTTGAGTGAAGACGTAAGGGTTCTTGTGGTACAAAAGTCTTTAGTATAGACTCTTGCAACAAGCTGTCTTATCCACCTGGCAATAGTGGACTTGGATGCAGGATGTCTTTTTTAGGTCCTTGTTGAGAGGACAAAAAGAGAATTTGTTTGTTGTATAGATGAAATCGAAGCTGCCCTCAGAATTAACATCGGAACTTTGCAACATTTGGAGTTTATGTACCTCTCTCCATCTTATCCACATCCCAGTATGGGTCCTACCTGTCGGCACAAGCGTCCAATACATCTCTTTCTTTGTTTATTGTATAGAGGATGTGGCTTTGTCCTTGACTATGTCCAAACAATGGAGAGCAATTTCCCTGGGATGCTTAGGAGAAGAGCATAAGGAAGGTAGGCCAATGTCTTCATTAGGAAGAAGACTGATACCTGGGGAGAAAGGAGGGCTTAGACTTAAGACCAATTTGTCCCTGGCAAGGGTTGAGCAGTGCTCCTCACAAGAGAGGCTGCTAAGACATGTCTGACTGTAATTGGCACCAATAAGGCCACTTTGCAGGAAAAAAAACTCCCAAGGGGAGTTCCCTACTGTGTTTAAAAAGGTGGTTTCTGCTGGGCAGAGAGGATTAGACTAAGATCTCAAGGAAGCACAGGGTGCTGTAGAGGTGGTCTGATCTATAAACCTTTTAATGGTTTTTACCAGAGAGAAAACTCCACGCTTTTGGAATAGGATGGACAAGGCTGAAACATGTACCTTATGATTACATAGAGTACGTTCTGGTAACACCCAATTGCAGTGAAACCAGAATACAAGGTACCAAGTAGTCTCTGGGGTTAAATGCCTGTGTTCACACCAGTAAAAAAAAAAAAAAAAAGACCTCCAGGCACAGTACTATATTTTTTTTTTTTCTCAGTTTTTCTGGTCTTGAGTAATGTGGGAATGATGGAGTCAGAGCTATAAGCCATGCTGTTAAAGCAAGTGACCTAGAAGAAGGATGGTACAGGGGGCCTTAGGACAGGGAGGTTGATTTACTAAAGGCAAATATACTGTGCACTGCAAGTGCAGTTGCTCTAGATCTGAGGGGAAGCTCTGCTGATTTCTATCATCCAACCATGTCCAAGCAAAAATGCAGTTTCTTTTTTTTTTCCTTGCATATTCCCCTCAGAGCTAGAGCAACTGAACTTGTGGGTGCACTTGCAGTGCACAGACTATTTATCTTTAGTAAATCAACCCCAGTATGTGTATACCAGGTTCTTCTGGGTCAGATTTGTGCAATGAGAATCCTCCTTTTTTCTTCTCTTTCCTTTTATCTTACAGAGCAGTTGAGGAAGAAGCTTTAGTGGCGGGAGGACATCCTGGGGTTGATTTACTTAAGGTACATATGCTATGCACTGCAAGTGCACTTGCTCCAGAGCTTAGTAAATGAGGTAACGCTTCACTTTGCAAATAATGCTTAATCACATGCAAAGAAAGTAAAAAACAACACTTTTGCTTGCACAAGATTGGATGATAGAAATCAGCAGCACTTCCCCACAGCTCTAGAGCAACCTCACCATATATTAACTTGGAACTGAGTCAATGGGATTACCAGAGAATTGTATGCCAATGCAATAGGGTCATTGATCCTGGCCTCTAATTGGGGCAACTTATTGACCCTGGAGGCCAGGAAGTCCACCTCCGAGGTCCCTCATTTCTGACATGGAAAATACATTCAGGATAGAGGAACCATTCCTCTTGGTCCAGGTAATGACAGATGAAATGGAAGATTGTCCATTTTCAGAGATTGCTGGGCAGTGCTTTTTCAACCAGGAGATGATCAGATTTACTTCTTTCAAAGCTGTCTGACTCAAGGGTCCCTCTTGGTGATTAATATAGGCCACTGCTGTGGCACTTGTTTCCAGTGCTTAAGTGGTTATCCACCAAGCTAGGGGGAGTTCCCTATTCTTCTCTTCAGCCAAGCAAGGAAGTCTAAAGATGAAGAATGGTTGTTCCAGGCCAACAGAATGTTGTAAGGTGTCTTGAGTGGAACTAAGCGAAGGAAACCACTTCAAAGCAACCATGTGGCCAAGACTCTCATAGAGAATCTGAGGGATTGCCCTTTTTAATCTTACGGTCTGAGCATGAGACCTTAGAAAAAGAAGCTTGTGTGGCAGAAGAAAGAGACCTTTTGCCTGGGATGTATCTAGGATAAGGACTAGATCTTCCAGAGGCAAGAAAAACTAGGGGGCAGCCTTTTGAAAGTTGATTACCCAACCCAAAGTCTGAAGAATCTGGGTAGTCCTTTGTTTGCAGATAGTTGTGAGGGAGTATATGCTGTATATCAGTACCACAAATTGGAAGCATTTGTCTCCTACTGCAAAGCAAAGAAAGCGCTGATGTGAATAAACAGGAATATGGAGGTAGGTGTGATGGGAGTAACTGTGGTTGGGTGGGCCCGTGGAACCCAGCTTACCTTTTTTTAGAGAGGTTTATAAACCCCCTGTCTCAGCTCCCCAGGTTATGTGTAAGTCACCTGGTTTCTATTACGGTCACAGGGTGACTAAGAAGGTGATGGACAACTACTTAATGGATGCTGCGAATATGGTTTGGATTACTTCAAATGGGATAGTAATATTTATCCGCAATATACCTCAAGAAATCTATGATACAATAATTCCACTGTATCAGAACGAAAGAGCATTGTATGAGCTTTGCCTCATAGACTATTGTAGGTAGGAGCCGGACAGTCTATTGGGGTCTCCTGCTCTTGTCTGTATAATAAGGTATTCTGTAGGTTATCCCCTGATTGTCCAGGTGGTTAGCTTAAATTGATGTTTAGCTATGGTAATTATATTCCTGTGTGCAGTTTGTTTTGTTGGGGTAATACGATCACGAGGGGGATGTCCTCATGTGGGATATATATTCTGTGTGAGTTTGTTCAATAAAGGATTCCAGTTTTATACAAGCTATTGTTGGTTAGTCTTGTATATCTTGGCCTATAATATCTGATATCTATATTCAGACTGGAGGAAGTGGTGTACTGACGGAAGCACTCAAGCACAGGGTGGGTCAGTTCTGTCACATTGGGGGCAGCGGTGGGATAGTGCTTCCTTCCTGTGAACACATCCAAACTACCACCGGATCCAAGATTGGGAAAGCAGGCTTTGGTCACCCACCCCATTGGAGATATGGACCTGGCATCAGAGTTCCAGATTTGCAGCTAAAATGAGTTCTGCCTAGTTCTTGGTTGCAATATGCGGCGATAATATCTGATATCTATGTTTAAGACTGGAGAAAGCGATATACTGGCGGAAACACTCAAGCCCAGGTTGGGTCAGTTCCGTCACAGCAGACATCTTGACGGTCTATGGATGCCAAGTATTTTTATTGTCTCAGAGATGCAAAAACTAACCTTGTGGATTGCATACGAAACTTGTGAATGAAAACTTTTAGGGATTTAGGTCCAGTATAGGATGAATACCCCAGTTTTGGTACAGATTCTAATAGAATTTTTTTTTTTTTTTTTAACTTGTCCTTCAGATAAGCTGAACCACTCCCTGAAACAAGACATGGTTCAGAGCAGTATGTAACTTTGTTCTGTCCTGAAAAATCCAGATCCTATTGAGCTTTCATTGATCTAGTCCAATTAGCTGCAGATTGAGAAACGCAGATTGCAGCAATAGCTAGTTGCAGGGCTGGACCTGCAAGGGTAAAGAGGGCCTTTAGATTTCCTGTCTGAAGAATCTTTGAAGGAACGTATTCTATAGGCACAGTAAAGTTTTTAAGACTGGGACAGCGGGGTCTATTACTAGAATTTTTTTATAACTTTTTTTTTTTTTTTTAGTGATTTCTTTTTCCGCTGAGCAATGATTCTCAGAGGGGTGAAAATCTATCCAGGAGAAAACATTATAAGTTGCTAGTTCTTTTTGTTCATGAATGGTAATCATCTTTTTTAGATTATGCTCTTTCTTAAGTTTCCATAGGGGACCTGGGGAGAGGAGAATAAAGTGTGACTATACATAAGCTTTTGCGCACAGCAGGAGTAAGCATTTCTACTTTGACAAGCAGATTGCATACAAATGTAGCACAAGGTGTATGAGGTTGGGGGGGCGGGGTGCAAAATCTTATGCATCCTCTTCTATTACTGCATCTTGGTTTTATTTAAAGCTTTCTGTTTCTAACTTTTCTAAGTGAGGTACTTCCACTCCTGACTCAGCTAGAGAACCTAGAGGTGGAGAAGAAGCCTGGCACCTTTAGGCTTTAAGCAGTGATGGCTGAATTAGGTGGGATCAGGGCTGTCTCTCAAAAGTCTGTGGTGTTGGAATAACATGTCAGAAGAACTATTGCAGATAGCAGAGGGAACATAGAGGAGACTGAAATCACACTCTGTACTTTGTTTTGTTCATTTTTCAGGGGTTTTTAAACATCTCCATAAGAGAGACAAAGTCCTTCACCCACAAGACACTGGTAAAAAAGGAATGTCTCGCAGAGAGGGGTAGGGTTAGAGGTGAATACCCAAGGAGGGTATGTTGAGAAGCTTTGCCAGTGCCCAATCATATGAAGGTGATCACCTTGTACTGTGCAATAGGTTCTTTCATTTTGGGTTTAAGCATTTAAAGATTATTCTTAGCAATTGAAAATTTATGCAAGAAAATATTTACAGAAAGGATGTTGCAAAACAGACTATTGGCAACAGTAAAAAAAGTACTGAACAAAATTTGCCTAGTCTTTTGCTTCCCACAGTGTTCAGTCTGCTGCAGAAAGAATCCAATCAGAGGTATTAGAATCTCTTAGCATTTTTATATCATTTTGATATAATTTTTGATAGAGACAAAAGCTGATGCTTTTCAAAAGCAGTCATCTTTTCTGATACCTAAAGATTGAGTTTTCATAATTACATAATTAACATAACCCAAGGGTCTGAAGGTTGTGCTGAAGTGTTTGTGTTTATGATGTTCAACGGACACATTCCTAATGCCAATTTTTCCAAATGCATCTATATTTCAAAATGAAATTTTTCTGACAACTAACCTATTACAGGACAGAATTAAAGTATGATTTGATAAATGCTAAATATATCAACCTTATGCATATTTCGCTTAGGAGATGTAATGTTTTTTAGCCTTCTGCTTATCGTAAAGAGTGTTTGGTGTCAACGCAATTGTCGCCTTCGAAAAATCAGTGTGATCACTTTTTTTTTTTTTTTTTTATAATATAATTCCCGTCATAGCAGAAAGTTGTGTGAAATGTAAAGCTTAGATTTAGTAAAAGAAAATAACCACAAGGGACATTACCTACTCTCCCTTCAATGTGTCCCTTGTGCTGCTGGTTTCCTGGTTTAGTTTATATCTTCCGATATTTATTTATTTTAAAGTCTTGTCGTATAGAGTTATTTTAGTTTAGCTCCTTTCCCACACAGGCAACATGTCCAAAGCAAAGATGAACTGTAACTGCTAAACCTTTTCTCCTTTTATCAAACCTGTCATCCAGGATTCCCTTCTTCTGGTTTCTAGGCAGGACAGTTTCCTAAGCTTCTAAGCCCTTTCACAAATAGTTTTGTGAAAAACATCCTATTAGACATGTGACCAACATATGGCAAAACTATGACACCATGCCTACTGTCAGGTGTCTGATAGTGAGACCTTGTAGATTGCCAGCTCAGAGTTCCTCAGGGCGTGAAGTCTAAGCTCCAGCCTCCTTTCTTCACCATGGCTCTGATGGTTGGAATCTAGTTGTGGCCACCAGTTATACCCAACTGAGGGATGCTGAGACCACTCTGTGTTCAGAGTACAAATGGCAGGAGACAGAAGAAATTTAAGTGAACAAGCTGAGGTCAGGGCAGGCAACAGACAAGCACCGAAGAAGAAAAAGCCAGAGTCGGTACATGGGAAGTCAGACATTGAATACACGTAATAGTAGGCAAAAAGGAGCTTGGGGAGCTAGGTAGTTGCTCAAGCAACACAGGCTGCACTGGGCATGTCTTATATAGCAAAGCAAATTGGGAGGCAGGCCAGAAAGTGATAGAAGGGAAAGGAAATATAAACCCACAGAATCGCAGGGGACACCCAGAAGCCAAACCACACAAGAAATAACAAGTCTAGGAGAAACACTGCAGCAAGGAGGTAAGAATTACACCAGCAGGAAAACTGCAGGCCAAAATAATGACACCTACAAAGAAAAGTTTGTGTAGGAAATAAATTTGTGCTTTGCCCATGCAGGGAAAGCAACAGGTGCGTCTTACTCTCCTCCCCTTAAATGCATGCTTAACTCCCTTTCAATCCCCTGCCACCTTGTTTGGGAGTGAAGAAATATACCCAGTATTTCTGGGAATCTTAAAAAAAAATAATATATTTTGTATATTTTTTTATTTTTATATGTAAAAGCACTGGCAAGTAAGTAATTCTGGGAACATGTAACTCTCTTCCTTTTTTTTTTTTTTTTTTTTTTCCCCATGGGCCTGCTCTGGCACTTGGTGATTGGTTCAGCACATGGGAATGGGAATTGGGTTTTTAGCCCTGTGTAAGTTCAAAGCTGTGTCTCCTCTTATGCCCCGTACACACGTGCAGATCGTCGGCTGAACGATTGGCCGTCTTTTGTCCCCGGGCTGTCGTGTCTGTTGAAAAGTGCAAAAGACTGCACAAGATTTTGTCCGCCGACTACAGCCGACTGCAGAAGTGATGTCATGTGATGGTTAACTTTCCCTGTGTTTTTTCTTTTCTGAGCATGCCCAGTCTTGCAAATCTGCTGTCTGTCGGCCGAATTCTGTATTGCCTGGCGAACAATCGGCCGCTCTGGTGTCGGCATACAAAAATTTTAATGCTTGCACGATAGATTCTTTTCGGCCGAAAGTGCGCTGTCGGCTGTCGGAAGCATCATACTAACAAGCCGAAAATCGGCCGATCGGTCGTCGGCCGAATCTTTTCGGCCGACAATCTGCACGTGTGTACGAGGCATTAGTGGTGGTGGAGAGAAAGAAAGGGTATGATCTGCTGGAAAGGGGCAAGGATATGCACAGAGTTGCTTTAAAGAAGAAGAAGAAAAAAAAAATCATAATCATGATCTATGCTTACAGAGATTTGCCAAGCCTATAAAAGCAAATGATCAGTGTGTTCTGTTAGTATATCCAACTTGATGTTTTAACACTGCAATAAACTAGCTAATTAACTAGCAGCTTCATACTTGCACCCATTTTTCTTTGACTCTTTTGATATTTATTTTTGTAATGAAGTGAAAATTGAAATTGATTAGATGGGGTTGTTAAAAAGCAAATTGTACCACCAGTGCTTTCCTGCAGTTACGCCATCTTAGTGCTAATATCAGATATACTGTTTAGTGCAAACAGCCTGACGCTTAAATTATTGTCACTTTAATTGGACTAATTTAAAAGCCATATTTTGAACTGTGTAATCTTGGCATAATGTTCTTCGCATGGTAGTAACCAAAGATGTTTTTCATTGCAGGGCATTTTTCCTATTCTCACAAAGACATTAGGGTGATTTAAAGATCAATTTAAAATTAAACGGTCAAGTTCACTTTCTTGTTAACTTTGCTAATATATAACATTTGTTGAAACGTCTAGACGCTGTTGTTTAATCAAATAATGTGTGCACTTCAATAGGTTGTCTAATCTGCAGTGTCTACTGCCTTGTACAGATTGCTGCATTGCTTTTTGCTACATGCCCGCCTCAAGCTGACAGTTTGGCTTGGCTTTTAGGTTAAAATACAGCCACTGCGCAGACTGTTTTAGTATTCATATCACATTTAAAATCTTCTCAGCTTCGCTATTTTGGATTAATATTATAATCCATATCCTCTTCAACGGACAATCTAGCCAGTTGGTGTTAAATCACATTCCTGGTATTTGTGGATTTGCATTCATCCCTGCTTTTGCCTGGTGCAGTCTTCCTGTCAGTAGTTCTAGAGGTCAGAGGAACATATAAACTAAAATGTAATTTTATCTCTGAGATAAATACATACTTGGCTCAGATGATGGGTAGATTTTTATATATCAGTGTTTTGCAGAGAACTCGGAAGCAATGAAAATACTTGTCAGTTATGTGTTTTTCTTTAAGTGGTTAGAGAGCAGATAAAGGCTTGTGCCACTAAACCAGAAATTCAACTTTGTTAACTTGGAGTTTGAGGCAAACAACTAAATACATAGTTGAATTACAAAAAACTGTAAAAATACTGTATGTTTTAATGCTGTATTTAAAGAATATGTAAACCTAACATTTTATATTCCTGATATGTGGCTGCTGTACCATGTACTTGTATGAAAAAGTATCCGGTTATCTTTGTATTGCCTCCTTTGTGTGAAATCCATGGTTTTCCTGCCAGTCCCTCTTCTTATTATGTACACCCTGCCAATACCTTGCTTGGAGTACAGTGAACTCATGGTCATGTTCAAGAAAGTGGCTGGTGAGTGCATATGTTTGTATGTCTTCAAGGTGACATCTAAGGCAATGTGCCTCATAAGATTTAGAGTGAGATTTTGTGATGTCACTACTGTGCAGCTCACCGTTTATGCTGAAGGGCAGGGCCGATCCTAGGGTCACAGATGCCTGGGTGCAAGGATATTTTTGGCGCCCCCACATGGATGTGGTCATCTTACTAATGCCTCCATTTTACAAATGTTTCTATGGCAACGAGTGAATGGCACAACACCTGAGAATAATGCTCAACAGCTTGTCACCGGTGTAAAACAGATAAGTGCGCAACCTAAAAAAATGATAAATACCAATGCTAAAAATTCAACAAATTGAGTCCATATATGAGAACGATCAAAAGACATATCCTAGTGAAGAAAAGTCAATGTAAAGTGCTCTTATGTAGTTTAAAAAGTGAATCCTAAAACATCAGCGCTTCATATGGTGACCTCTCTCCCACAGACAACTGCACGTCTCTTAACAGAAAGGCTGGATTCCATATTATTGGGCTCGAACTCTCTTGTGTCAATATAAGCCAGCTGGAGAATTCCACTTCCAGGGCTTCCGTGAGAAACACTCCTTCCTGGTAAAGTGTCAGCTTCACTCAAGTGGGTTATGTATCTCAAATATCCCCGGCTCCATGGATCATCCAAATAGATATTCTCCAGCATAGGGGGTTTAGGAAGGAGGAAACTTCATAGTTCAGTATGCTCAAGCCTTTGTTCCCAGTCGATGCCTCTTAGAGGGAAACGCGTTGGGTGGAGCTGAATTCTGTGACGTCACTACGAACCAGCCTGCAGATGAGTTCTGCAGCTGGGTGTTTTGATTCTTGCCTTCTAATGTTTAACTTCATGTAAGTGCAATGAATATTTTTAAATAAATGGTAATTTTACATACATACTGCACAATGAAATTTCCTTCTTAAACCTCCTATGCTGGAGAATATCTGTGGCAGGATGATCCGTGGAGCCAGGGATATTTGAGAGATCTAACCCACTTGAGTGAAGATGACTCTTTACTAGAAAGAAGTGTTTCTCACGGAAGCCCTGGAAGTGGAATACTCCAGCTGTCTTATATTGACACAAGCAAGGCTGGATCCAAAATTATAGGGATCTAACTTTCTGGTAAGAGTCGTGCAGTTGTCTGTGGAAGAGAGCCCCATATGAAGCGCTGATGTTTTATGATTCACTTTTCACCTACATAAGAGCACTTTAAACTGACTTCTTATCTTATGATGGTCTCTTATATGGACTTAATTATTTGAATATTAAGCAATGATGTGTGTGTGTGTGTATATATATGTGTGTGTGTGTGTGTGTGTGTGTGTGTGTGTGTGTGTGTGTATATGTGTGTATATATATATATATATATATATATATATATATATATATATATATATATATATATATATATATATATATATATATATATCATTTTTTTTATATACAGCTTATCACTGGTAATTCTAAACTTTTGAGTTTACAGTTTTACTATATGTGATAATGAGTTGCAATATAGAAACATCCCTTTAAAAAGCAAGGATCACTCTAAGTTCAGCATCAGAAGAAACGGGTTGCAATGACTGGGAGCCCCTCCTGCAACTATGTCTCTATGTAGGGTCCGATATGTGGGGCCCGTCCTGCCCCAGGGTGTCTGCATACATTTGTTGGTCTATGCAGAGGAGTGAGGCCAGGAGTGCTAAGTGTGCCAGCCTGGGTACCCTTTCTTCAGGCTGCCTGTAATGATTGTGAAGAGTAGGGCTCAGGCCCCGGGCTGCTCACTCCTCCCCATCTGCCTTAAAGGCGCAGAGAGGTGCAGTGTCCCCGGTCAGGCTGGGCCCCAGGGGTGTATACGTGGCACTGCCCCAAACTTTAAAATTTAAAAACGCACACAATTTTTTTTCCAAGCCCCCCCCATCACAGTGCCCCTTGCAGTCTGCCCCTCCCCCCATCTGTCTAATCACAGTGCCCCCTTTTACTCTCTGCCTCCTCTGCATAGCTCTGCATAGTCCTGCCTTCGGCATAAACAGATAGCTAATACTATTAGCAATATGTTTAAGTACGTTTCAGTAAGCGATTGCAGACATAATACAGGAGATTATTAGAGACTGCGGGCATGATGCAAGAGATGGTCAGAGACTGCAGACACGATACAAGAGATCAATGTAGCCTTATCAGTGGCCATCAAATGCAGCCTACGAAATCCTGGATCACACAGAGCGGCGATCTCCCACTGGACCACGGAGCTTTGCCATTGTAAAAATAGTCCCGACTCCTATGATATACATACTACTGATTCAGTTTCCCGACATTGCAGCAGTATGCCGTCTATCACAGAAGCCAGTCTAGGAGGAGGGACTTTGTTACAGCTGAAGAGGAGGGCAGGGAGGATGGGCACGATGGGAATTACACCCCTACCTGCCCCCTCCCCCCCAATTTGTGGTACCCAGGGTGGACCACTCCCACTGGCTTGCTATCCGCCTCCCTCCACAAGTATGCACACCTGCAGCAGGGCCGATCCTGGGCATCAGTGTGCCAGAGAAACTTAAAGCGCCAGGCCCAGGGAGGCAGTGCGTGGGCAATGCCACTTGAGCTTCAGCACCCCCTTCTGCCTCCACTAGCGGCGCCGCCCAGGTTGGGCCCTGCTGGAGGGAGAGCTATTCTTGTACTGCTTGCATGTTTTTGCTGTTGCTTTATTCATTTTGTGAATGTGTGCTTCTTCCACTTCTCCTGACACTTCTTAATCATTGCATTGATTCATCAGATCACCTGTAATCATGGGCAATCCCTGACAAGAGAAGTCCCAATAAGGCTGCCTTTACACTGAGACATGCAAGGCGGTAATTGGGCAAAAATTGGCTACAGGTGGCCTGCAGGAAATACTGATGATTAGTCCTTTTCCCTCCACTTGCTTTTTCAAGGGTGCAGCTACCACAGTTCAGTTCTTGGTCTGTAAAGTCAAAAAATCATTTAAAGGAGTTGTAAAGTCAGGAAGGTTTTTTTTTATCTTAATACGTTCTATGCATTAAGATAAAAAGCCATCGGTGTGTATCAGCCCCTCCTAATACTTACCTGAGCCCAATCTCTGTCCAGCGATGTCCACGAGTTCTTCGGTCGTTCCTCCCCCCCTGATTGTCTGGGACACAGCAGCGACGCCATTGGCTCCCATGGCTGTCAATTAGTCAGCCAATCGGGAGAGAGAAGGGACTGGGCAGAACCACATCTCCGTGTCTGAATGGATAAACGGAGCTGTGACTCGGGTCGGGTGCCCCCCACAGCAAGCGGCTCAACAGGAGGGAGGGGCCAGGAGCAGCGAAGAGGAACCCAAAAAGGAGGTTTCGGGCTGCTCTGTGCAAAACCAATTACACAGAGGAGGGAAGTATAACATGTTTGTTATTTAAAAAAATTTGACTTTACAATCACTTTTTACCATTGCAATGCTCCAGAACCTTTTATCTTGCCCTTCCATGCAGTCTATTGCCCCATAATGAACCTTTATGCCAAAATAATCCTCTGATAAAAAAAAAAAACACGTTTTATGTTACAACTGTATGATTTTAATGATCAACTTGTTAGTAATTGCGTTGATAGAGCTTTCTGTGATACATTAGTCCTATTAAATATTTTGTATGCCCACAAAACACCCACAGAGGAACTCCTATAAATGCACAGGTATTTGTCTTGATAAACACTACTGGACGTACAGTCTAATTTTCTTCTCACCTGGCTGACAGTATTTTAGATTATCTTGATATCTACAAAAAATAAAACAAAAGAAAAAAATGGGGGAATTATGGGAAATAGCCTGATTGTGCTGCTCACTGACATGATATAAAAATGGGATTCACGACACCGAAAGCCAGAGAAATTGCAAGGAAAATAGCTTTACAGAATGAGCCAATAATACAGACCATTTCACCTCATACCTGGCTCTTTTCCTGATCGAGAGGACAAAAAATTGAATGTTTGACAAAACAAAATGACCTTTCAGATCAAGTGAAGATCTGTTTAGGAGAAAATAATAGCAATGTTTTATGGGAAAAATATTGCTCTTGACATTTCACGAACAATCATAAGCAGTGCAGTAACACTAAAGTCCCTAAGCTAAATTTAATCTCTATCTTTTTTGTTTCAATCGTATTTATTGAAGTTTTTAAACCTGAACATAAACAAGAAATGAAGTACATAACAGTACACATATGTATAAATGTGCAGTATTCCATCATACCAGATAAGAACTTTAGTGAACATCTACCATAAACATAGGGCAATCAATACACTATATGTCATAAGCCTTTTGTTGGGTACAAGTGATGATAGTTGTCTTCTAGAGAGAGTTAATTTCTACTTTTTTTTTTTTTCATGGACTTAAAGTGGTTGTAAAGCCTAAACGTTTTTTTTTTACCTTCATGCATTCCTTGCATTAACGTAAAAAATGTTTAGGTGTCAGCATCCCCCCTCACCCCCCCCCCCCTTTTTACTTACCTGGGCCTTCATTAGATCCAGTGCTGAGCATTTCTGCAGCTCTTCGCTCTCCCCACTTCTGGGTCTCAGTGGCTTTGCTGGGACACCAGAAGCCATTGGCTCCCTGTGCTGTCAATCGAAGCCAGTGACAAGGGAGCAGGGGGAGGGGCCAAGCCCCGCTGTCTGTGTCAATAGACGCAGCAACGGGGCTCGGGTGCGAGCAGCTTCCCGCGGGGGCACTGGACAGAAGGGAGGGGCCAGGAGTCTTTCCACTGCTTTGGGAAGCCTCATGTTCTGATTGGGAACAAGTTCTCTCAATGTTGTCCACCATTTTCTGCTAGCTTTAATATAAAAGATGGAGCTCAGCCACCATATTAGATGATGTGTGGAATTACAGTGGGGCAGGGAGAGTGTTCCAGCCTGCAGGGACAGAACAGGCATCCTCAGGAATCCTGCCTATCAGCACTGTTGTTGTGATTGTGATAGAAGATTTCCAGAGACAGTGTATTTTCTGGTTAAATCATCTCTGCTGCATCGGTGGAACCTGCTTATGGACACCAGCCTATGGCAATTTAATATGTGTCTTGTACACCACTGCTGTCCCCGAAGAGAGGAATAATAACTACAGTTCTGGTTTACTAAGCTGCATTCTGTATCTTTGGTAAATGTACTGTAAATCTGTGCCTTTATATGCGAACAAGAGAACTCTTTACGCCACTTTTGTAAATACCATTTTCCACTGCTGCTTAGCTAGCAATTAAAGTTACTTCATTTACAATCCCACACAGTGTGATTCCCTCTCATGCTAATTCCCCCGCTTACAAAAAGACATTTGAGAAATTTTTTTTTCAATACGGCACCGCGTTACTTTAACGACTTTACCCCCGGAGGATTTTCCTGCTTTACGTCCAGGCCACTTTTTGCAACTCGGCACTGCATGACTTTAACTGACAATTGTGCGGTCATGCAATGCTGTACCCAAACAAAATTTACGTCCTTTTTTTCCCATAAACGGAGCTTTCTTTTGGTGGTATTTGATCACCTCTGCGCTTTTTTATTTTTTGCGATTATTAATAAAAAAATAGCGAAAATGTTGAGGAAAAAATGACATTTTCAACTTTGTCTTTTAAAAAATATCCAATATACTCAATTTATGTCATATTTTGGCCAAAATGTATTTAGCTACATGTCGTTGACAAAAAAAATCTCAGTGAGCGTATTTTTATTGGTTTGCGCAAAAGTTATAGTGTCTACAAACTATGGTGTAAATACTGGAATTTACGCAGCTTTAATTTCTGACTGCCTATTTCATTTCATGAAGTGCTAAAATGGCAGGGCAGTACACAACCCCCCAAATTACCACTTTTTGGAATGTAGACATCCTAAGGAATGTCCTGAGAGGCATGTTGAGCTCATTGAATATTTCATTTTTTTGTCACAGGTGTTTGAAAAACAATTTTTTTTTTTTTACACAAAGTTGTCATTGAAATTATATTTTGCTCACACATGCCATGGGTATATGTGTAATTACACCCCAAAATCTATTCTGCTGCTTCTCCTGAGTACAGGGATACCGCATATGTGAGACTTTTTGGGAGCCTAGCTGTGTACGGGACCCCGAAATCCAATCACCACTTTCAGGTTTTCTAATGGCGTAAATTGTGCATTTCACCCCCAGCACTACCTGTCAGTTTCGGAGGCCCTAAAATTTCAAGATGGCACAAAACCCCCCTAAATGACCCCATTTTGCAAAGTAGACACCCCAAGCTATTTGCTGGGAGGCATGGTGAGTCCATGGAATATTTTATATTTTGCCACAAGTTCCAGGAATTATATTATTATTATTTTTTTTTTGTTTTTTTACACAAAGTTGTCAGTCAATGATATATTGCTCACACATGCCATGGGTATATGTGAAATGACACCCCAAAATACATTCTGCTGCTTCTCCTGAGTACAGGGATACCCCATGTGTGAGACTTTTTTGCAACCTAGCCCAGTACAGGACTCCGAAAATCAATCACCACTTTCAGGCTTTCCAAGGGCGTAAATTGTTGATTTCACTCCTGACCAGTGTTGGTCACTGACTGTGAGTAACTGTATTTTGTTTTGTTTTTTGGTACCTGCTGGCTGGAGTGGCTGGCTGTTGGTGGTGTGGCACGCTGCTGGTGGTGGTGTGGCACACTGGTGGTGGTGTGGTGGGTGGTGGCTGGTGGGGGTCTGAGACCTGACTCCTGACTGTCTGTGACTGACTGAGTTTTTTTTTTTTTGGTACCTGCTGTGCTGGACATGCTGGTGGTGGTGGTGTGGCCTGGGCTGGCACACTGTTGTCCGGGTCCCTCTGGCTCCGTCCTCCTCCAGGCCTCAGGCCTGCCTGTCTGTGCCTCAGCCTCTCTCCTCTTCTTCTGGGCTGTGCGTTGGTGGAGTCGGTGGTGGACTGGTGGTGGACTTCTTGCTGATTGTTGAGCAACACTGGTGGTGGCACTGGTGGACTGGGATTGGTTTTTCGGGGTCCTGTACGTGGCTAGACTGCCAAAAAGTCTAACATGGGGGTATCCCTGTACTCGGGAGAAGCAGCAGAATGTATTTTGGGGTGTCATTTCACATATACCCATGGCATGTGTGAGCAATATATAATTTAGTGACAACTTTGTGTAAAAAACAAAAAAAAGAAATAATAATTTTCCCGAAACTTGTGGCAAAATATAAACTACTCCATGGACTCACCATGCCTCTCAGCAAATAGCTTAGAGTGTCTACTTTGCAAAATGAGGTCATTTGGGGGGGTTCTGTGCTATCTTGAAATCTCAGGGCCTCTGAAACTGTGACAGGTAGTGCAGAGGTAAAATACACAATTTATGCCATTAGAAGACCTGAAGATGGGGATTGGTTTTCGGGGTCCCGTACACAGCTAGGTTCCCCAAAAGTCTCACACATGTGGTATCCCTGTACTCAGGAGAAGCAGCAAAATGTATTTTGGGGTGTCATTTTACATATACCCATGGCATGCGTGAGCAATATATCATTTAGTGATAACTTTGTGTAAAAAACAAAAAAAACAAAAAACAAATTGTAATGTTCCTGAAACTTAGGGCAAGATGTAAAATACTCCATGGACTCAATATGCCTCTCAGCAAATAGCTTTGGGTGTCTACTTTCCAAAAAAGGGTAATTTGGGGGGTGTTTGAACAGTCCTGGCATTTTTATGCTCAATCTTAGCGACACATCACCCACTCTTCTAACCACTTGAAGACCAAGCCTTTTCTGTGACTTTTTGTTTACATGGAAAAAATATATATATATATATTTTTTTTTTACAAGAAAATTCCTTTGAACCCCCAAACATTATATATTTTTTTTAAAGCAGAGGCCCTACTGAACAAAATGGTGGATGTTGCAATTTTTTTTGTCGCACCGTATTTGAGCACCCATTTTCCAAACACCATTTTTGCGTAAAAAAAAAAAAAACACTTTTTTATATTTAATGCAGAAATACACTATAAAATTCCTAATTGTTTGGTAAAATCTAAAATAGGATCTTATGCCGAGTACATAGACACCAAACATGACATGCTTTAAAAATTGAGCACGCCCGTGCAGCGGCAACAAACTACGTATGGTTTTAAAAGTCTTTACAGGTTACCACTTTGGACTTAGAGAGGAGGTCTACTGCAAGAATTACTTCACTCGACCTGGCATTCGCGGCGATACCTCACATGCATGTTGCGGTTTACATATGACACTAGACCAATGCTTGTGTGCGCATTTGCGCGCAAGCAGGGGGGGACAGGGGGGCTTGATTTTTTTTTTTTTTTTTTTTTTGCTTTTAGACTCATCTCTTCTCGGACCTTAACGCATCTGACCACACCAAAATTGGTGTGATAAAATGCTTTCCCAATTTCCCAATGGCGCTGTTTATTTCTGGCGAAACAGAAGTCATGAAATGCTCGTAGCTCCCGATATCTTAGGCCATAGAGATGATTGGAGCCATTCTCCTCTCTAATCAGCTCTATGGTTAGATAACTGAACTACCAACTGCACTCTCGGGTTAACCGGTGGGACAGGAGAGCCCAAGAAAAACCGTGGAAGGCGGCAGGAGGGGGTTAAGTCCCCTCCCACTGGGATTGCTTTTACATATAAGCCGACCGCTGGCTGTAAAAAAACGATACCAAGATGATGCCTAAATCTGCAGGCATCATCCTGGTATAACCACTCAAAGTCCAGCAACGTACCAGTACATTGCTGGTCTTGTTTGGCATATAGTGTAGGGTTTTTTTTTTTTTTTTCATGCAACCTGTGGGCTGAACAAAAAAAAGAAAACCTAACAGAAATCACCACAGGAATATTGTGTGGTATTACTCACCATTAACCGCCCAACAGCCAAACCCACTGATTTAATGGTGGGTATACATGACAATATTCCACGTATACCTAAAGGTATTTTAACTGCAGTGGTGAAATCGGCCTACCACAGCTGCTGCCATCAGAGGTATCCATATATGCTGAGCGCAAACGCTGTTTGTGTCAGAATATATAAAATCAGTGTTGTAGCCGACGGGTACCTGCAAGAGAAACAGGTTAACAAAAGAATGGAAAACAAAGTACAGTAGGAAGTGTAGAAGAACATAAAAATAACTTAGACGACAACTATTTTTGGCTTTTTTATTTTAGGTTTTTATGTATTTTTTTTTTTCTTCAACGTTAGAGTTCCAGGTTAGGGTCTCTCAAAATGACGATAGCCATCAAACATCTTTTGAGACCCTGTGTAAATGTGCCCTAAACTGTGCCGTGCTGTACCCTACGCTAATAATCCACTAGTGTGTGGTAGCGACAGAAACAGTCACCATGGCAAAGACCAGGTCGGTCAGGACAGTCGGGACAATAATTACGGGTGTCATGCCTAAATCCGCGCTTTCTGCAGACACGGCATCGTTTTTGGGGGTATCTTTTGGAGGTACTCGGGAGGAATTCCGGAAAATGCCTCTCATGCAGCCGACTCACTGCATCTGGTTGGGGAATTTGGGCAGGAGCACCAGCTGGATAAAGAAGGGCTCTGATTTTCTCTTCTTGGAATTGAAAGAAGGATAATGTTCCGGCAGATGCTTTGTATAAGACAAAAGCGTTGTAAATAGCCAATTGAAATAGGTATACAGCCACTTTTTTGTACCAGCGTCTGGCCTTACGGGCAATTAAGTACGGTCCCATCATCTGGTCGTTGAAGTCCACCCCTCCCATTTTACGGTTATAGTCGTGGACACAGAGGGGCTTCCCAACAACACCGGTGACTGTAGTAATTTCGACTGCTGTGTCTGGGTGAATGGAGGCCAGAAAGAAAACGTTCCGTTTGTCCCTCCACTTCACTGCAAGCAATTCATCGCACCTCAAGCAGGCTCTCTCCCCCAGACTCAGTGGGGCATTTGCTAGCCGTTGGGGGAAGCCCCGGCAATTAGATCGCACGGTGCCACAAGCGCCAATTTGCAATTGAAAGGGGTGTCTAAAGTGGCACGCATGAAAAAAAATTGTCTACGTACAAGTGGTACCCCTTTCCGAATAAGGGTGACACCAAGTTCACCAAGTCCAAAACTATCTTGCCGCTGCTCCCTATGTAGTCTGGGCAGTCGGGGGGCTCCACAGAGCTATCTTTCCCTCATAGACATGGAAACTAACTGTATAGCCTGTGACCCTGTCACACAGCTTGTACAGCTTGACCCCGTATCTGGCACACTTGCTGGGGAGATACTGTTTGATAGCAAGGCGGCCAGTAAACTTAATCAGGGACTTGTCAACGCAGACATCTTGTTGGGGGGTAAACAAGGCTGCAAACTGCTGAAGTGGTCTACGAGGGGCCCAATTTTGTGGAGCCAATCATATTCAGGGTCTCACCGAGGATGACAGAGTTCATTGTCGCTGAAATGCATGAACCAAAATATTTGTTTGGATCGAGCCCTGGACATAGCAGCAGAGAACACATGCATTTGATTAATTGGGTCAGTGGACCAACATAACCGCAATTCATTCTTTTTTGTAATGCCCGTGTTGAAGGATAGGCCCAGAAAGATTTTAAAATCGGGAATCGTTATAGGATTCCAGCCGAATGGTCTGGCAAGGGGTGAATTTGGGTTGGCAGCGATGAATTGTGCGTATAAATTTGATTGATCCACAATAGATCTGAAAAGATCTTCAGTAGAAAAACAGCTCAAAAAAGTTAATGGGATTAAAACCAGCTGTTTCCAGTTGGATTCCGGGTTGGGCAGTGAATGGGGGGGGGGGAAGTACTGGCTCTGTGGGCTGCCAATTAGGATATGCCAGTGCTTCAGGGAGGGCACTATGGGCTCTACAGGCCTGTTTTCGAATACGCTGTGGCTGCGGGCCACTACTTGTGCTAGCCACCGCACCAGCTTCAACTGCACTTATGGGACTCACCACATCACCAAGTGTTAACTGCAGTGCTGGTTGTACTATGTCCAGGGTGTACTAGGCAGCTTGTGCTTGCCAGATCACGAGAAGTGTGAGCGGCACTAGTACTGGCACTCTGCTGCATACGAGAAACATCCGATTCTTGCATCTCAGCAACTCCAGAATGGGGTCGGGTATGCCTGACCTTAGCAGGGACCCCTCTGTTGCCGGAGCTATCTGTCAGGGAGCCGCTGCTGTCATCAGGTTCGTATACTGACCCTGATTCTGCCAGTAAAGGTTCCCCATCACTCTCATCTGACATGATCAGTATACTGTAAGCCTCTGCACTACTGTACCACATTTGGTCATTTTAGTAACTACATTTACTGGTATAGTAGTGTGACTAACAGGTAAAAAAGCACCTGGTTGTCAAGGACTATTTGTCCGCTAAAAAAAAACTGCTAGTGCTAGCAGAGATCAGGCCTGACTCTAACACAGAGGTTTTGTGTTTTTTGGAAGTGACCGTAATATATTGATTACTGCACTTGCCTGGGTAGGGTGGGCTGGGCGGAGGGGCTAAACGCAGGTGCTGGCAGGAATCAGTGCTGATTGTGCAAACACTGCGTTTTTGGAACACTAAACTATGGGGACACTAGTATAGTTCTGATCAGATATTGATCTGTTATAACACTATACTAGTAATGGAGGTGTGTGTGTGTTAGTGTATTTGACTCTGACGCTAAATAATGGTGGTGTGGTGGGACCCTGACGCTAATTAGTGAAGGGGTTAACTGGGGGAGATCAAGGGGTTAAACCTTTATAGGGGATAGATGGCGGGTGGCCTAAAACTATTTGGGCATAGCGCAAGCGCAAATTAGGGTCACAAGTGACACTAAATACAGTGAATACAGATACTAAATACAGTATTTACCTATATACTGTATTTAGTGCACAGAGTGATAGGGAGTGAAGGGGTTAACTGGGGGAGATCAAGGGGTTAAAAGTTTATTAGGGGATAGATGGCGGTTGCCCTAACCCTATTTGGGCCTAACGCAATCACAAATTAGGGTCACAAGTGACACTAATACAGTGATCAGTAAAGATCTGTTTACCACTGTATATAGTGTTCACTGTGAGGGGTTGGGGGGTGATCAAGGGGTTAAATGTGCCTATGCGAGGTAGTGTTTGGTGGAACTCACGTTTTTGATGTCTTTCTTCTCCTGGAACCGAAAGGGCTCCAGAAGCGAAAGTTATATTACTTCCCCTGCCTGTGTTTACATTACACAGGCAGGGGACATGATGCCATTGGCTGGAACAGATCACCAGATCCAGACCAAAAATCATTGGTCTGTATCTTGTGACTGATCGGTTCTCTGCCGAATCAGACCAGGATCGGTCTGCGAGTCGTGATCGCGCCCGACGTAGGTCTACGTCGCTGGACGATATCGAGCCACTTTGCCGCAGTACCAGCTCAGTGAGCGGTCGGCAAGTGGTTAACTGACAACTGCGCAGTTTTGTGAGGCTGTACCCCGAAAAAATTACTGTCCTTTTTGTCCCACAAATAGCTTTCTTTTGGTGGTATTTGATCACCTCTGTGGTTTTTATATTTTTTGCATTTTTTACAAAAACAGACTGATCCTTTTGAAAAAAGCACAATAGTGTTTACTTTCTGCTATAAAAGATTCCCAATAAAAAAAATGTAAAAAATCAAATTTCTTTATTAATTTAGGTCAATATGTATTCTGCTACATATTTTTGGTAAAAAAAAAAATCCCAATACGTGTATATTCATTGGTTTGTGCAAAAGTTATAGCATCTACAAACTATGGTAAATATTTTTATTTTATTTTTACTAGTAATGGCGGCTATCAGTGACTTATAGCGGGACTGCGATATTGCGGCAGACAAATCGGACACCTAACTGACCCTTTTTGCGAACCAGTGATGCTAATACAGTGATTAGTGCTAAAAAAAATGCACTGTTACTGTACTAATGACACTGGCAGAGAAGGGAGTTAACATCTCAGGGGTGTTCAAAGGGTTAAATGTATTCCCTGGGAGTGATTGCTAACTGTGGGGGATGTGTCCTGACCGGGGGGAATGTAAATATCCGTGTTCCTGCTTAGCAGCAACACAGGATCTGCACCTTCCCCCCCTCTCACAGATGGCAGTTCTGCCTTTTCCCCCGAACGATCAGCGGGTCCCGGCGGACAATGCATCTGCCAGACACAATCTGGCCAGAAGTTTTCCTGATTTGTTTTCAAATTTATGATACTGGAGATCCTGGATGGATGCATGGAACTGTTTGAGTGCTAGAACCCATTTATCAAAATGCAGCTTGGCCTCATTCCATTGAGCACTATGGGCAGGGGAGTGATGCTGCTGGAGACGAGCATGGGCTTGCTGGAGAGCCTCACTGGCCCTCTTGTAATGAAGTTCCGCCTTTTTCTTATAGGCCGAGGTAAAAGCATTGATCTTGCCTTTGAGAACCGCCTTGTAGCCTCCCACAGCAAGATCGGGTCGTCGGCATGCTGTGCATTATCAGTCAAAAAGTGTTCCCAGGTGGTTTGGAGAGTAAGAAGCAGTTCAGAGTTGTTAGCTAGACAGGAGGGAAATCGCAATGGTTTTGGTGTAGAGGATGGGGCCGAAGATTGTAGAAGAACCGATTATCGGGGAGTGGTCTGAGATGACTAGGTCCGAGATGGTTGGAGCAAACAGCAAGGGGATCATAGAGTTACCAAAAAAGTAATCAATTCTCAAATGTGTCGAGGGGAGTAGTAGGTGTATTCCTTGCCCGTGGGATTGGCTAGTCGCCAGACATCAGAAAGGTGTAGACTATCTGTAAACGTGAGTAGGGGAGAGGCAGAGAGGCAGAGGGGGGAGCGTGGAGACGATGTGCGAGTAGGTTGGAAGGATCTGTCCTCCCTTGGGTTCATGACTGCGTTAAAGTCGCCTCCTATTTGCATGGGTAGGTGAACATGTGGTGCGAGCAGTCCCGTCAAGGTCTGTAGGGAGAGGTAGGAGTGGGGGCGTATACGTTTGAGAGAGTGGGTGTGTCTGTGCATCGGACTAGTTTGATAATCTGGATCCTACCGTCATCCGAGTAAAGGGGGATAACGCCACCTGTGACCCTTTTATGTACCAGCACTAAGACCCCAGATTTGCCGTTGTGTGAAGCCGAGCCCAGGACCCAGCCCACCCAGAGTTTCTGCATCCGGTCGAAGTCAGCTAAGGTGAAATGCGTTTCCTGTAGGAGCACTATGTCAGTGTGCAGGTGCCTGAGATGTCTCAGGACGGCCATGTGCTTGTGGGGAGACCTAAGCTCCTTGACATTCCATGACACTACTTTAAGGTCAAAGAGTGTCAAAAGAGAGGTCTTGCAGAGAGATTACAGATTTCTACTGTGGGGAGGGTGGGGGGGGGTGTCGCTGGTAATGGGAGACCTTCAGGTACAACTGGAGAAGGGAAATGATGTGAGGGTGTTGAGGTGGGTATAGAGAGGATACGTGCCCAGTCAGAAACCAATTGTCCCAGGGTAAACAGGGGAGCAGAGTAACAAAAAAAGAAACCAAAAACATACCATAAATTGTTTGAACTTCTTTTTTCCACATGAGACTCGCATCTCTGACAGCGTTACTGATTAAGAGTGCTGGTTCTGCTCGCTGACCTGCTCGTCAGGATGGGTATCATGAGCTGAGGAATGTGGGATGATTCCATTGAGGTGATAGCCAAGAAGGAGAAAGCGAGAGGAGTCAGGACTCCGGCAAGACTGTGTGGGAGCAAAAAGTATAGTTAACACATAAACATTAAACAGCCAGGTGGGCGTAGCCTAAATGAAATGCAAACCAGATGCATGTACATCAGATGCACCACAGACATTAAGGTACAGATTAAATCTGAAAATCAAAAAGAAAAACTAAACCATGACTTGGGCTAACCATGGCGACGAAGGCACTCTGGGCCTCCTTAACAACTCAATACTAGTAAACCCACATGAATAGGTTTAAAAGATCAGCAAGGTCTGTCTCTGGAGGAGGATTTGCCAGAAAATTTAGCTCTCTTATGAGGATTCCTTACGGGGGCTGCGTATGTCCCTGGTGGAGCGAGAAAGTGAGGGAGCAACGGAAGATTGCGTTTCCATAGAGATGTGGAGGTAGGAATCAATATAGTCCAAGGCCTCGTCAGGGTGCATGAAAGATTTAGATTTACCGAATTGATCCATAAAACGGAGGGTGGCAGGATAGGCCAGGGTGAGTCTCAGGCCTTTTTGAAATAATGCGTTGCAGGAGGGTTGAAAGGCTTTACGTCTGCGGGCAACTTCCTGAGAGTAGTCAGCAAACAGTAGTAATTTATGACCATTCAGGATTAAAGATTTTGCGTTTTTAAAAGAGTAAAAGTATGGCAAGTCTGTCCGCATAGTTTAAGTACCGCACAATCACTGGGTGGGGGGATCTGCAATCATTTGAGGGGGCTCCCAGGCAGTGTGCTCGTTCAATGGTTCATGGAGAACTGATACCCAAGGCCTGGGGGATCCGTGAGGCGCAAATATCAGGGAGCAGGCCCGAGTTGAAGGATTCCAGCAGCCATATAAACCCGAAGATTATTCCTGTGTGATCTGTTCTCAAGATCATCAAGTTTATCAAGCAGGTACTGCTGTGTTTGGGCATGTTTAGCATCATTGGTGAAGGAGGATTGGAGTTCATCTTCTAAATCTGAGACTCTGTGCTCCACCTCAGAGAGGCGCCTGGCCTGGTCGCCCAGTTCCTTCCGCAGCTGGGTAATGCCTGCCGCTATCGCCCTTTCCACCGCCTCCACTATGCTTGTGCCATTTGCTGGCAGTGTGGGTCTATGGCAGAGACAGGCTGATTTGCCGTAGAGGGGGAGGTGCTGTCCTACAGGCCTGTGGTGGCCATGTTACCTGAGGCAGCTTGCGTGCTGTGAGGCTGGAGATCCTGTGGCGGTGTAGCGGTGTTCCCGGTCCCACTGTGGACCACGAAACGGTCCATGTTTAAGAGCAGGGTCCGAGGAGTGTGAACTGCTGCAGATGGACCGGGGCAGCGAGCCAGCGAGCCAGCGAGCGGTGTGAAAGGAATTTATAACCTGGGGTGTACGGAGCCACTGTCCCTCACTCCCTGCTTATGTGGCGCCGGAACCCGGAAGTACAGACACCATATTCTAAATGAGGTCTCACTAAAGATCTGTGTAGTGGAATCAGAACCTCTTTCCTGCTGCTGGTGATCCCTCTAGTTATGCATCCTAGAAATCAATTTCCTTTTCCCACTGCCTGGTCTTAGTAATTTGTTGTGCATTGTTCTGTGCCTAAAAAAAGTTAGATTTTGAACAGCTGTCATGAAGCATATTGTTTCGATCACTTCTGCATGCTGAGGATACATCTAAATATATATGGCATATACAGCTTTGGCCTATATCACGCTAGCGATCCTTTCATCAGGAATGCTAGAGGGGCAGAGAAACGTGCCTGCCAGTTCTATAGCATTGCTCCCTCATTGGCTGGATCAGCAAGGTGTTCTTCCCTTGTGAAGGACATTATGCAACATCTTTGGTATAGAGGTACCTCCATTCATGCATTACAACATATGTAGAAGCTCCGAGCAGCAGATATTAACAGGCACTCTTTTACTTTTCTATCTAATTGGGAAGTCTTTTCTATGGTTGCAGGTTAGAAAGGGCACTGTGGAGTATATTTTTATATATGGCCTTCTTGCATTTATATATGGCCTTGCATCTCAAAATCCTAGACCATCAACATTATCAGAAAAGCTATTCCTATTAGCAAAATGATATTTAGCCAAATGTTCTGTAGTCAGATTTTGTCAATTCCGTTTTCTAAAAGGAATACAAAGTTAAAAAGTGAAGCTTCAGTTTACATACCCAATGGAACTATTCAGATTTTTCAAGCTACTGTACAAAAGGGGCTTGGTTGCTTGAGTGATTTTTAGGCTGCATAAACAAATCTTGTTCCCAACTTTTCATAAAAAAATGGCAGCCTATTAGTTACCTACACAATTAGAAATGCATTGGGGGGTGTGGCTTGGTCCCGATCCAAGATGGCTGCTTAGCTCCGAGCTCCTGCACCTCACGGCCCGATCTTTTCTCTTTGCTGCCCGAAATCACCCCTTACCCGCTACCTAACCATGGGGAGTACGTCACGGAGCTCTTCGGCTACCCGATCCCGGTCCTCGCGGGAACCGGAGTCCCAGCCCGGCCGGAATATACCCGAAATCTTCCGCACCCAGAACAGGGATCCTCAGCGGCCTACTACCTCTCCCTCCAGCCTACCTCGTTCCCGCTCGCCGAGTAGGGCCCCCCCGAGTGTTGATGCCTCACCGCCTGAAGCGAGCGCTCCCAGACCAGTGGCTTCCCTGTCGTTTGCTGACCTGCAGATGGTGGCCACGGATATCAAAATGGACATTAAAGCCACCTTCTCTGCGGCCATTGCGGACCTCCGGAGTGACTTTCAGGCCATGGCCATGCGTGTGGATGAGGTGGAATCTACAACTGTCCGCCATGATGCCTCACTGTGTCATGTTCAGCAGGTCACGGAATCCCACGCTGTACTCTTGCGGGATTTGAATCGCCACGTGGAGGACCTGGATAATAGGGGTCGGCGAAAGAACTTGCGGGTTCGGGGTGTCCCGGAGAGTGTAGAACACCAGAACCTTCCACAAGCTGTGGCGGCCATATGCAACGATCTGCTGGGGAGACCCCCTGAAACGCCAGTCGTCCTGGAGCGGATCCACCGTGCCTTACGCCCTCGGGGCAGGGACAATGATCCACCTAGAGACGTGGTCTGCTGCCTGGCGAACTTCCAGGTGAAGGAAGACGTTCTAAGGAATGCCAGAGTCCGGCAACATCTTACATATAATGGCGCCGAAATTAAGATGTTCCAAGACCTCTCTAACATCACTTTGCAGCGACGGAGAGAACTGCGCCCCCTGCTGGAGGAGCTCCGCTCCAGAGCCATCGTCTACCGCTGGAAGTTTCCCTTCGGGCTCTCGGTCACCTCTCAGGGTCGCACCGCTCTGCTTCGGGTCCCGGAGGACCTGGAACACTTTTGCTCCACGCTGGACATCCCCTACGTCCACTTACCGGATTGGTACAGTGAATTTCGTCTCTCGCCACTTCACCGTGATGCTCCGATGGAGGGAGTGCATCCTGCAGGCAACTTCCACTTCGGCGTCGGCAGACGCAGAGCTCACCCGCCTTCCTCTCCTCCGGCTGAGGGAGCTGGCCCACCCCGCAATGGCAGTCCGATGGCTTCCCCTGACCACCGCCGAGCACGATACACGCCGTGATCTGTGCGGCGTCTTGGTGTGAGTACCTGATGTCCCCTGTGTCCGTTGCCCTGGATTCTCCTACGTTTCTCCGGCCGTAGCCTGGCTGCCTAATGTATGTTTCTATCACCTACGCACTGTGACTGCCCTTTACATAGCCTGGACACTGAGAAGCCGCTTTGATCGGCGGGGCCCCCCGTCCACTTAATCCCCCCCCCTCCTGAACGCTATGCTGAGCTGTACCCCTGTTGGTCTCTTCCATGGACTCACTGCTCCCTGGGGCGTTCGTCCTCCCCCTCCTGCCCTGCTTTATTTTCGACAGACGTTACATGTCGGTACTGTGGCGATGGCCCTCCCCCCCCCCCTCCTCTGCCAGACTCTGTCACCGTTCCCTGTGCTGTGCTTAGAGGGATTAGGTATGTACTGTTTTGCACGATACCCTATGCAGTCACCTCCTGGGATTTGTACTTGCCTTCTGACTTTGCTTGCCCCGCAGCCTCCTGCTTTTTTGGACTTGGAGTTTCGCCCTGGGCCACTAGCACCACATCTTTCAGCATGCCTCTGCTCATACAGCAGCCCTCTCGGATGATACTGGCTGCTGATATCGCTGACTTTCCCTGGGTGTGATGCTGGTCATGTTTGCTCCGGAAGGATTTGCTTTTTCACTGTCATTGCGGTGTCGTGCACTGAGGGCTGCGGGCTGTGTCTTGCATTGCCATGCCGGCTGGCTCCCTCGGTGTATGACCCCTATTTGACAGTCTTTTGGGTGGCACTGTTCTGTGGTGATCGAGATCTTCTGGTGGGGTTGGGGGGGTGGGGTGGGGGATGTTGGTGGGGAGGGGGGAGTCTGGGGGTCTCGAACTGGGCCTATTCTGTTGTTATCTTTTCATGTTCCACTATGTCTCTTAACCCTCTGTCCTCCTGCCGTTCCCTTGGCGGTGTTGATGTTTCCACCGCCTGGGAATTGCCTGAGTGCAGACTAGCTCTGTGGAAGTGCCTTACTGGCTCCTTGGTGGGAAACAATTTTGTGATGTTGTGATTTTCATGCACACTAATGGTCCTTTCTCTACAGGTGTTATGCTTTAAGGTAGGGGCACAGGCTTCTCTCTCCCTTGTTTTAGGGTGACATTAGGTACTCCATGGGTTTCTCCTTCCCTTCCCCCATCCCCTTTTGTCTAGACACTGATACACGGCTCACGGTTACTTTGGGTTGGGTTATGTTGTTTTTTTTTTTTTTTTTTGTTTTGGCCAAATTTGTCCAGACTGTTGCATATTTTGCTGTGTTCTACCCCCTCCTCCGTTCTCTACCTCTGTACTCCTATATTTCGGGCTGCCCCCTTGCCCTTTCCTTATGGGACTGGGCTGTATGCCCCTGTATTTAGGTTTGTATGCCAGAACTGCTCCCCTGGTTTCCTTGCGTTTATAGGGCTCTTTTTTCAGCTTTCAGGGCCTTCCAGGTGCCTGGTGCTGACTCCCATTTTTGGATACTCTACCTTCCACACTCGCCAACGGCTGAGGTGATTTACCTCTCCCGATCTTGATCCGATATTTTTTCTCCCCTCCCTTCCCTAGTTGGGTAAGGTAGCAGGTCTACTTACACCCTCGGTTTTTGTCCCCTATCTGCTCCCCCCCCTCCCTGCTTGTTCCCCTCCCTTACCTCTTAGCCCTTTCTCTTTCCGCTCTCTTCTCCCCCCCCCCCTCTTTTTTTTTTTTTTTCTTCCCTAGGGTATTGGCTCCTGCCAGTTGCTAACATGCCACGTGCCCCTTCGTTGGGCCCCGACGCCCAAACACTGAAAATAGTTTCCTTTAACGCTAAGGGTCTTAACACCCCACAGAAGCGGTCAACGGTTCTGACGCACATGCGCAGACTCAGAGCGGACGTGGTCTTTCTTCAGGAGACGCACTTTCGCTCTGATGCTATTCCCCGCTGCCACAACAAGTATTATCCTACCGTTTTTCATGCTACGTCGGCTGACTCTAAGACTAAGGGGGTTTCGATTCTGATTGCCAAGTCTGTCCCTTTCACCATCTCGGCCTCTTTAGCGGACCCCTTGGGTCGCTACCTCTTTCTGACTGGATCTATTCGTGACCAGCCTCTCACTCTGGTGAATGTTTATAGTCCGAATTGCTCCCAAGTTTCTTTTTGCCGTGCTGTGGTTGCTGAACTGATTCCCTTCCAGAAGGGCACTCTCATTTTTGGGGGTGATTTCAATGTCCCTTTGGACCCTCTGTTGGACACTTCCACGGGTTCCTCTTGCCTTCCCTACAAGGCTCTGAAACAAATTAAACTGGGCCTTCAGGAATTGTCCCTGCACGATTCTTGGCGCACTATGCATGCACGTGATAAAGATTTTACTTTTTTCTCCCCGCTGCACCGGAAGTATTCCAGGATAGATTATATCTTTCTATCCCAAAAGGATTTGATTTATCTTGTGGATGCTACAATTTAACCCTCTATTATCTCCGATCATAACCCGATTACGATGACACTGTCTCTGCCTATCTCTGTCCCACGGGACAGAATCTGGAGGCTGGATGCCTCCCTGCTGACGGACCCTACCCGACTGTCCGAAATCCGCTCCTGCCTAGTGGATTACTTTCGCTGTAATTCGACTCCCGATACGTCTCTGGTCACTCAGTGGGCTGCACACAAGTGTGTGGTCCGAGGTAAACTCTTGGCGCTAGCCTCTGCGCTGCGGAAGCAGAGGGAGGCGACCATCTCTGAGTACTTGTCTCAAATCTCTGCCCTGGAGAGGGCTCACAAGAAGACGCTGGCTTAGGCCACGCATGACACTCTCATGGACACTAGAGAAAAGCTTCAGTTGGAGTTAGACAGGAGGACACGCAGGAGCTTTTTGCTTTCCCAGAAGCTTTTTTATGAGCATGGCAATAAGAGTGGCCGCCTCCTTGCGAGAGCCTTGCATGCCCGGAAAGCCAAAACGGTCGTCCACCACCTTCGCTCGGATTCTGGCTCACGTATCTCTAACAATAGGGATATAGCTGGCGCATTTGAGAGGTTCTATTGTCAGCTATATAACTTACCACGTGAGAAATCTCCCTCCTCTACCCCTGAATCGAGAGTGCGTGCTCTCGACGACTTCCTCTCCAGGAATCTGACTCAGGGGATTTCGTCGGATTCCAGGGCTTCTCTTGACACCCCCATCACCCTTCTTGAATGGACGTCGGCACTCAAGCAGCTTAAGCCAAACAGGAGTCCGGGCCCGGATGGCCTGTCTGCGGCTTACTATAAATCTTTTGCCGATGTTCTATCCACCCCATTTCTGGCGGCGTTTAATTCTCTTTCGGCTGATCAGCCCCTGTCCCCATGTATGCTTGAAGCGCACATAGTTGTTATCCCGAAGGAGGGGAAGGACTCGACCGCTCCGTCCAATTATAGACCGATTTCGTTGTTGAACGTGGATATAAAAATCTTTGCTCGAATCATGGCTAACAGGTTGCTTCCTCTCCTCTCTAAAGGGATACATCTTGATCAAGTTGGCTTTATCCCTGGCCGGGAGGCCAGGGATAACACCATTAAAGCTATTAACCTTCACCACGTCCTTTCAATGTCTCGGCAGAGGGGGTTCCTCCTTTCCCTGGATGCCGAGAAGGCGTTTGACAGGGTGTCATGGGACTATATGGAGGCTGCCCTTCGCGCTTGGGGGTTGGGCCCGCGCATGTTGTGCTTCCTTATGTCTCTCTATGCTAATCCGAGTGCCCGGGTCCGGGTAAACGACACCCTGTCAAACGCCTTCCCTGTCCGCAATGGAACTAGACAGGGGTGCCCTTTGTCCCCCCTACTTTTCGTTATGACTTTGGAACCTTTCTTGAACAGTATTAGAAGTAATCCATCTATTCGCGGGGTCAAGTCTGCTTCCAAGGAATACAAGGTGGCCGCTTACGCAGACGATCTCTTGCTGTTTTTGACTGAACCTGTTACTACTCTGCCTTCGGTCATGCGGGAGTTTCGTCAATTTTCCTCTTTGTCTAACATGAAAATCAATTTTGCCAAATCTTTTGCACTGAATGTCTCCTTATCCCCCCAAGAGGTGCAAATGTGCAAGACCAACTTCCGCTTTGTTTGGAAGCAAGACTCTTTGACATATTTGGGCATACAGATTCCGGCTGATCTGCGTAATTTGTTCCTTCGGAACTTTCCCCCGATTCTCTCCAGAATTAAACAGGATCTCTTCGCTTGGACTCGTTTGCCTCTATCTTGGTTTGGGCGAGCTGCGGTCTTAAAAATGAATGCTCTACCCAGGCTGCTATATGTTCTCCAAACAGTTCCCGTGGCAATTCCGCGGTCCTTCTTTGGGGACTATAAACGTCTTGTGTCCGCGTTCTTATGGAATAATAAACATCCCCGTATACATTACAACCTCCTCTGCTTGCCCAAACACAAGGGAGGTATTGGTCTTCCTGACGCTCGGAATTATCACATGGCGTGTCACTTATCTAGAATCATTGATTGGAACGTTCATGAGCCGTATAAGGACTGGGTGTCCCTGGAAGGTGGCTTCACTACACTTGATTTGGCTACGTCCCCGTGGTTGAGTCCCACTCACTTGCCACCCTCTCTTCGGCTTCACCCTTTGATCGGCCCTACTCTCCTATCTTTCCGCACAACATGCAAAACGCATGGTGTTTCGAGGGCTCAGGGTCCGATGACCCCGCTCAAACTCAATCCTGACTTTCCCCCCGGCATGCACCAACATTACTTACTTGACCACTGGCCGCAGGCACGACTGCGCATTCACCATGTCAGCGACGGAGAGGAGGTCTTTTCGGCCTCTTCTATTGCTCAGAAAGCAAAGAAACCCCTTGTTCCACCTTGGTCCTATCTTTTGCTGGCCCACTATGTGCGAACATTCATTAGAAAGTTCCCCTGTCGGGATTCCCCGACCACGTTTGACGGGCTCTGTCAGCAGGAAGGCCCCCTCCGTAGGCTTATCTCTGTCACGCACTCTCTCCTGTTCGAGGACACGGGTCAGCTTGTTCGGACCCGCTGTGCTGCCTGGGAGAGGGAACTGGCCTGTTCGTTCTCTGAAGACGAATGGGAGCAGATCTTCTTGAAAAACCATAAATGTTCGCGGAACGTTACGACCCAAGAAAACGGTTATAAAATTGTTTCCCGGTGGTACCGCACCCCGACGCTCCTTCACAAGATTACACCTTCCATACCCTCCACTTGCTGGAGGTGTCTGGCGGACACTGGCTCTCTCCTCCATATTCTGTGGTCTTGCCCTCGATTGACGGCCTTTTGGGCGGAGGTCCACCGAATCATCAAACAGGTGACTACGGATGATCTGGACTTCTCACCGGCTCAATTCCTACTGCACCACTCCCCCTCCTCACATGCTTCCTACACAAAATCGCTTACTGTCCAGATGATCAACGCGGCGCGCCAATGCGTTCCTGTCCTGTGGAATTCAATGCAGGCACCTACGATTAAACAGTGGCTGCGTAGAATTGCTGTTATCGCGGAGATGGAGGAGCTCATCCATGTTGCCAATGACACCCCCACTAAACATCACAAGAAATGGGCATGCTGGGCTCACTTCACAACCACACCGGAATTTGCTACACTTAACGCTTAAACTACGCTTATTTCTTTGGTTATTTCTTTGGTGATACACCTTGGTTTGGTATCATATTTTGGGGCTACTTAGATGGTACATTGGTTTTCCGAATCGACACCCTCTTTCCCAATGTTTCTATTATTGTTGGCTATCATTACATACGAATTGGCATTGGCTCCCCCCCCCCCCCCCTTTTTTTTTTTTTTTTTCTCTCTCTTTCTCCTGTCTCCCCCTTCCTTTCCCCGCCTTCCCCTTCCCCCTCCCTGCCCTGCCTCCCTCCTTCTTCCTCCCTGCCCCCGACCTCCTTTAGGTGCTCTGACCTGTCTGGCTGGTCCACGCGGCTCGCACCTTTCCTCAGCCCTTCCTGATGACCATTTTTTGTTCTTTCTTTTATTTTCTCCCTCTTTTTGATTCCCCCCTCCCTACCGTTGCTGTGCCTGGGCCGGTTGGGCCCGGAGCGCGCTCATGTGCAAGGTCATGACCCTTTTGGCTTAGAGTGCCTCACAGTGGTTCTCCTTTTCTTTTGTGTTTCTAAGCTGTACGGGTTTGTTACTGGTTTTCTGTACCCCCTCACATTGTTGGATATGGGGATTCTGGATCTGAACCTTCCCCTCTCGGGGTTTGGTATATCATTACAGGTTACACATTCTATGCCAGATTTGACAGATGCTCCTGGACCGTTGCGCATAGCTTTGAGCTTGCGACGCCTTACGTTGGTCCTGGGTCTTTTTGGCCTTTTTATGTCTGCAACTGTGGGTGGGGAACTCAATTGTTTTGATATATACTGTATATGTATATTTACTTGCATATGGTTGTCATTTTTGCTGTATTGTATTTTTATTATTCAATAAAACGTTTGGAAAAAAAAAAAGAAATGCATTCAGTCCTGGAGGATGTGAACTCTCAACTTAGTCTTTAGTTTTCTTTCATAAAGTCAGTACCTTTTCTTGTTATACAAGGTTAGCATACCTGCTCTGATAGAACAATATTAAGTAAATAAAAGGAATTAAGAAATCCTATGAGAGCTCAGGATTCACTAATATAAGATCGCAAATGTTGAAATTCATATTACAGATGCCCACTGCTCATCTATTCTCTTTTCCTTCTATACAGGGTAACTGGTAAGACTTTTCTTCTGTGCTTTTGGAGTGTAGAAACAGTACAATTTCCAACCCAATATATAACTAACTTAGCTTTTTATTTCTTCATAAAAGGAGAGGAAGGCTCCTCTGAAGCAGCACATGAATTTCAAGAACTTCCATTCTTCAAAGAAGACATTTTGACTGTGTTTGAAAGTAAGTGCACTTCATTAGCAATATCTGTCAGCATATATTGCCTTTGCCCTTATATCAATTATTCTGTATTTTTAAAGTTCTAGTTCTTTTGATCCAGATGTTAATCAAGGACTATCTTGGTCATTAAAATATACCATACAAAATAGGTCAGATCTTAACTTTGGATGGACACTAGAAACTTGATTTTCCTATTTGTTTTTGACCTCTTGGCAATCCAGCAGGAAAAATCTGCTGCTTCAGTTTCTGATTCTGCTACCCCCATGTCACAAAATCTCCCTTGGTCCAGAATCTCCTACAGCAATGGTTCCTAAACTGTGACTTGATCGATACTATTTCTCTCACTAACACCAACAATGGGTCACAATTCCTCCCAATGTCACCATTTATAGCGCACTATATCTTCAATTAACACCAATGATGGGGCGCTATTCCTCCCACTAGCAACAACAATGTGGCATTATCCCCCCCCCCCAACCCCCTTGACCACAGACACTAGAAAGTGTTTTGCTTTTATTGAAAACCACGCCTGGGGCATTGTTTACTCTGGACTATTTTCTTCTCTTTCTTGATATGATAATCAAGAACTGGCCCTTTCTTTACCTTTAAAGTGCCAGCCAGCTACAGGATCAAGCCTGATAAGTGCCATACAGTGTGCTGTAGATTTCAGTACCCTGTTTCGGTATAAGGTGATAACTCATCGGTTAACTATTAAGATTCAGGGCTGTTTTTTTTTTTTTTTTTTTTTTCTTTTTTTTTTTTTACAATGCAATATATGTATTTTATGCATATTACAACCTCTTCTCAGAGCTACAAATAGCTGTGTCCTGCCACTGTATCTCTATTCTGAATATAGAAATAAAAAATTATTTTTTAAATTTTCTTCAGGATTGGTAACTCCCAGATTAGATTCTAGAGTCTTAAGGTTTTGAAGAGTCTAGGGAAAGATGAAGCCTCTGACCGGGTGTCCGGGTCTTACTGGTGGCCAGTAGCCTGACTGTTCACAGCCTTTATCAAGGGTCTAGCTGTAGTTCAGGGCTCCACCAGGAGACAGGAGGCTCCTGCCCAGATGCCAAGGTGTGGGCAAGTGCATCATGGAGCTGAGAGAGAGATGGAAAATTGAAGCTTGGTAAGACAGCGTAGATGACCAGAGAGGGGCCAAAGTGTGAGGCCAAAGCAGCAGCACTGTGGGAGCAAGCCAGGAGACTAAATAAAACATCTGTGTTATTGATTAGCATTGGAGGAGGAATGCTGAACACCCCTGCAAGGGTAACCTTTTTATTTGTGTTGTAAATGTTACCTTTTACTTACTCTTCTGTAATTTTACCTTTTACTTCACTAAAAAGTGTAGCCAAGCTGGGACTACTGTAAATGTGTATGGCATGAGTGTATATATATATATATAACCGAGTTACCGTTCTAATGTAACTAGAGTGCTCATTTAAGAGTTTATAATAAGGATCGGCTTTCCCCGGAAATGGATGAATTGGATTGTGGGAGATTTAGTCTGGGAAGGAAGGTTGATTGTTACATGGATGGCAGGAGGAACTATACTCCCAGGGAGCTATGGGACAGTGAAGAATCATGGGAGAGTGGATATACCTTTGGACGGAGCCGAGCGCATGCTTTCTTGCTTCTGGGACTGGTGGAGGACAGACACCTCTCTGAGAGGTGCCGGAGGAGACAGTCAGTGACGGAGGACTGAGAGTGCGGCCTAGAGAGAGAGAGCGGAGCCCATCCTCAGTGGTGCAGAGGCTGGGAGTCACAGGGAGGTGACGGATCCAGTTGAGCTGAGTGCAGAACGGGTAAAGCTGAACAGACTAACCTTGCACTCCTCCCCCTTCCGTTTGAAGATGCCCCACTGATTCTCAATAGGGTTTAGGTCTGGAGACATGCTTTGCCAGTCCATCACCTTTTACCCTCATCTTCTTTAGCAAGGCAGTGGTCATCTTGGATGTGTGTTTGGGGTCGTTCTCATGTTAGAATACTGCCCTGCGGCCCAGTCTCCGAGAGAGGGGATCGTGCTCTGCTTCAGTATGTCACAGTAAATGTTGGCATTCATGGTTCCCTCAATGAACTGTAGATCCCCAGTGTGAGCAGCACTCATGCAGCCCCAGACCATGACACTCCCACCACCATGCTTGACTGTAGATAAGACACACTTGTCTTTTGTACTCCTCACCTGGTTACCCCAACTCACGCTTGACATATCCAAACCAAATAAGTTTATCTTGGTCTCATTAGACCATAGGACATGGTTTAGTAATCCATGTCTTAGTCTGCTTGTCTTCAGCAAACTGTTTACAGGCTCTCTTGTACACCATCCTTATGGACTTCCTTCTGGGACGACAGCCATGCAAACCAATTTGATGCAGTGTGCGGCATATGGTCTGAGCACTGACAGGCTGACTTCCCACCCCTTCAACCTCTGCAGCAATGCTGGCAGCACTCTCTCTCGGGTCTATTTCCCAAAGACAACCTCTAGATATGACGCTGAGCATGTGCACTCCACTTCTTTGGTTGACCATGGCGAGGCCTGTTCTGAGTGGAACCTGTCCTGTTAAACCGCTGTATGGTCTTGGCCACCATGCTGCAGCTCAGTTTCAGGGTCTTGGCAATCTTCTTATAGCCTAGGCCAGTGAGGGGGAACCTTGGCACTCCCAGATGTTTTAAAACTGCATTTCCCATGATGCTCATGCACTCTGCCGTGTAGTTGAGCATCATAGGAAAAGTATTTTTAAAACATCTGGGGTGCCAAGGTTTGCCATCACTGGCCTAACCCATCTTTATGTAAAGCAACAATTCTTGTTTTCAGATCCTCAGCAAGTTCTTTGCCATGAGGTGCCATGTTGAACTTCCAGTGACCAGTATGAGAGTGAGAGCGATAACACAAAATGTAACACACTTGCTCCCCATTCACACTTGAGACCTTGTAATGAGTCACATCACACCGGGGAGGGAAAATGGCTTATTGGGCCCAATTTGGACATACTCACTTTTGTTGCCAGCGGTTTAGAAATGTAATGGCTGTGTGTTGAGTTATTTTGAGGGGACAGCACATTTACACTGTTATACAAGCTGGACACTCACTACTTTACATTGTAGTAAAGTGTCATTCCTTCAGTGTTGTCACATGAAAAGATATAATAAAATAATTACAAAAATGTGAGGGATGCACTCACTTTTGTGAGATACTGTGTGTGTGTGTGTGTGTGTGTGTGTGTATGTATGTATGTATGTATGTATGTATGTGTGTGTATATGTATATATATATATATATATATATATATATATATATATATATATAATGTGTGTGTGTGTGTGTGTATGTATGTATGTATGTATGTATGTATGTGTATATATATATATATATATATATATATATATATATATATATATATATATATATATATATATATATATATATATATATATATATATATATATATATATATTGTTTGTGCTTGTATTTGCATGTATAATAATTTATAATTGTGTGTATCTATCTCTATTTTTACACTTTTATATTTTTTACAAATTTTTTTTTTTTTTTTCTCTACGGTAAGCGGAGACCAGATGCTAACCCCCAATGCAGCTGTGTGGCAACAGGTCGCTTTTAATAGGCTGCCAGCAATAGATCACTATACCAGTGATGTATTGCTGCAAGGAAACACTGGCCCAATACTCAGAGGAAGTGATGTTACAACTCTTCCGATGTAAGTACAATATGAAATCATTGTTTTCACATCTATCTGCTACAAGTGTTCAATGGATCGCTATGTAGCATGTTTGGAAGCCCAGGAGTTGATCATTTCAGCTCCTGGTCTTTGTGCTTGACCTCTGCTATCACTGACTGGTTCCAGTGATAATGTTGGCTGGGGCCACCGAAACCAATGAAACTGGATGCATTTTAAACCTGGCCGAGGCAGAATTGGGATAAATGGCTGCTATTCATGCACCATTTTTAAAAACAGTGTTGGGGACTCAAGTGGTTAAGATAAACCACCTTGAAGAAAGTCTCTTCTCAGACCATTTACTTTATCCAACAGACACCACTGTAAAGCAATTGTATTTATGAACTGTATGTAGCTGACCAGTCTTTCTGTGACTATGCAGTACAGTCCATCACATTATCTCCTGATGAGATCAATGAATAATTGAAGATATGGCAGTTCTGTGTTGCAGCAGAACAATTCTATTCTAGAAAGAGAAATGGTCACTGTAGAATAGGAAACCTCTTTTCAAAGACCATTGTGCTTACTTAAAATATGGCAGTCAGCTCCACTCAGTCTTCTCTGGCACACATAATAAACTGTTAAAATCCACTCCCAGGTTTTCTGTGCTATCCTTTAGGTCATGTGTCAAACACAAGGCCTGGGGGCTGAAGCTTGCCTTCCATGCCAGTTAATGTGGCGCTTGCATCTCTCCTGCAGCTGCAGCACCTCTTTCGTCTCCACCCCTACCTTGTCAGCAGCAGAGGGGGGTGGGGGACTCTTGACTTCTGATGGAGGGGCTCTTGACATCTGATGTAAGTGGGGGTGGGATGTTATGGAAATCTAGTCCTATAGATACAACCGGTCTTTTGAGGACAACCATAGTGCTGATACGGCCGTGATGAAATTGAGTTTGACACCCCTGCTCTAGGTTCTGAACAAACATTCTAATTAAACTCCAGTGCACTGATTTCGTATAGCAATCATTATCACCATAATTAGAATTGCCATTTAAGATTTTGCAAAGAGTTTTTAGTTTTACAGATTAGCTATTCTGGCCCCAGATGGTCTTAATAAAGCGTAATCAATTTCTGTGGGTTTATTATGGGTATATTCACCATTGGCATGCATATTAGTATACAGTATATGCAACTACTATACCCTAATCTTTAATGTTGCCTATGCATTGAAGATATTTTATTTTTTTGGCACATTCCTTATTCACAGAAGGGGAATGGATATATACATGTCAATCAGTAACTCACCCTGGAATAATTCATTTTTGTACAGTAGACATTTCAAGATATCTATCCATGATCAACTGGTTTATTGTACATCCAATAACATTTTTGCATCTGGTTGCATGTTGGTACATTATAATAAGGTTGTATTTGATTGTAGCCAGCTAAGAGACATTTGAAGTTGTATAGGCATTCATCAGAACTATTTTACTGACATGATCATGTGTTATATGGCAGCAATTATTTGCCATTTCACATAGTCGCTGCTAGAGGCAGAGAAAAATCTATTATCTTCATAGCTTACCAGCAATGTCATTCATTGGACTTTAGACCAAAATGACTGCCACAATTCACTATTCTGAATTTAAAGAAGGCACATATTTTCCAGCCTGTGGAGTATGTGATATCAGAGAGAAGAGTGTTTAGCAACATAGTCTGGGATAAAGGGGATTGATAAGAGAACTTTCTTGAATAGGGTAGCTTTGAAACCCTTACTTCAAGGAGACATCCTGTCTACTTGACATCACTTCCGGGTACTGGCGCCAGATTTAAAAAAGGACAGCATTAAAAAAAAGCCAAACTTGGCATTTTAAATGCTTTTAAGTGCAGGGGAGGGGTTTTGGGTCTTTTAGACCCCCAGATCCCTCCTCAAGAGTACCTGCGAGGAAATTTTTTTTTAAAAAAATGTCTTTTAAATGTATGAAAGTATCGGCCGATAACGATACGCGATGACCAAAATATCGGTATCGGCAATGAAAAAACGATATCGGCAATCACTAATATCTACCTCCTGGGTCCATCTTCACTTCCAATAGCTGAAAGGGCTGAGACCTGTGCACTAGTACACTTACTCCTCTAGCATAGTTAGTGTAGGGAGCATGATAGTGTGCACAGATCCAAGCCCTCTTCAAACTCAGGACACGTGATCCAGCAAAATTTGTATCCTGCAGATGTGCGGGTGAAGTTTAAGCAGAAATTTTAAGTACCAATGATCGCTTAATGGGGGAGTTGATTCCCCTGACATTCCACAAAATTACTGAAAAATTAGCCATAGCATGGAAGGTAGTGATAACCTGTGAGGATCAGTACATCATAGAACTTGCACATAAACACAAGAACTTTGAGAGAGTGAGAGCCCATTGTACCATATTGAAAGCTGTGAAGCAGATTGGCTACATTGCATAGACTCACAGCAGTACATAAGCACATAAAGTATCTGCCATTGACCAAGAACAAAAGACAAAAACGGAAGGAACACGCAAAGAAAAACAATAATAAACATGCCCAACTAGGGTTAGCAATGGCCAAGCCGCCCCTCCCCCCCCCCCCCATCTCGTGCTACCCAAAACACAGAGAGGCACTTGAGTCCCAAACTAGGCCCCATAGGGCTCTTTAACTAATTAGGAGGTGTGTAATCAACAGGGATGCCCCCAGGTCTTGTAGGGGATGCAGATGTAACGGGTAATGAGTCACAGGCCTTTCCTGCCTTGGAAGATGCTGGAAACTGGCTAGGGGCACATCCTTAAATTGTCAATTGCTTTGACCGAGTAACGAAGAATGAAGAAAAAAAAACACAGTAGTAATTAACCCAGCTGGGGGGGGGCGATCGGTGATGCGGCGTGTCACTCTGACACACCGCATCTCCGATCTCGGTAAAGAGCCTACTAGTGTAGGCTCTTTACCATGTGACCAGCTGTGTCCAATCACATAGTACACAGGAAGAGCCGTTGATCGGCTTTCCTTAGTTCGCGCTTGACAGGCACGAGTAGAGGAGAGCCGATCTGTGGCTCTCCTGACCGGGGGGGGGGGGGGGGGCTGCACTGGTAATCAGAGCATTGATTACCAGTGTAGACCCTTGGGGGGTGCCACTAGAACCACCAGGGATGCCCACCCATGACCCCAGGGATACCCACCATGGCCACTAGGGATGGCAATCGGGGCTCAGGGAGCCCGCCAGTGCTCTCCCCATCAGTGCTACCCGCCAGTGCCCATCATTGCCGCCTATCAGTGCCCACCAATGCTGCATATCAGTGCTACCTATCAGTGCCCATCAGTTCTGCCTATCAGTGCCATCCCATCAGTGCCACCCCATCAGTGCCTGTCAGTGCGGCCTCATCAGTGCTCATCAGTGCAGGAAAAAACTTATCTATTTACAAAATTGTAGAACATAAACAAACTTTTTTTTTTTTTTTTTCAAATCTTTCGGTCTGTTTTTTATTTGCTTAGCAAAAAAGAAAAACCTTGCTGTGATCAAATGCCACCAAAAGAAAGCTCTATTTCTATTTGTGGGAAAAAAAGGACATAAATTTGGTTTAGGTACAGTGTTGCATGACCGCGCCATTGTCATTCAAAATGCAACAGCGCTAAAAGCTGAAAATTGGCCTGGGCAGGAAGGGGGTGAAAGTGCCCAGTATTGAAGTGGTTAAAGAAATTAAATTATATTATGACATGATGTCTGCCATACCTGGGGGCGGAGGAGGGTAGGCAGAGCATGATGCTGCAGTGTCACATTTATTAGCATTGGGGGCCGTCAGGCCAGTTGTATTAAGTGTGGTTGGCAGCCTGCGGTCTGTCCACATGTCCTCACACGCCAGTATTTTCATACGGGCAGGTAGCTGTGTGACCAATATATGGGTGTGCCAGGCTGATTTGCCTCCTGGACCCTGCCCTCTGGCCCAATTCGCCCCATAAAACTGGCACTATACTAAAAGTGTAGCGCAAGCCGGCGGGAACCTTTTTGTGCAGGAGCCAAGAGGAGGCTGTTACTTTACAATCACTTTTAAGGATAGACTTGCAAACCATATTTTCTAGGGTGAGCAAAATCAGCTAAAAATGCATATGTATACTTTTACCTGCAATTTAAATATGTACGTGCCTATTTTCCAGATAGGCATATACAATGCATCCGGAAAATATTCACAGCGCTTCACTTTTTCCACATTTTGTTATGTTACAACCTTATTCCAAAACGGATTACATTCATTATTTTCCTCCAAAATTCTGTAAACCATACCCAATAATGACAATGTGAAAGAAGTTTGTTTAAAATCGTTGCAAAATTATTAAAAGGAAAAAAAAATCCCATGTACATGAGTATTCACAGCATTTGCTCAATACTTTTCTATTGAAGCACCTTTGGCACCAATTATAACCTCACCTCTTTTGAGTATATGGCTACAAGCTTGGCACAGCTATTTTTGTGCATTTTCTCACATTCTTCTTCGCAGGACCTCTCAAGCTCCATCAGATTTAATGGGGAGAGTCAGTGCACAGCCATTTTCAGATATCTCCAGAGATGTTCAATCAGGTTCAAGTCTGGGCTCTGGCTGGGCCACTCAAAGACATTCACAGAGTTGTCCCATAGCCACTCCTTTGTTATCTTGGCTGTGTGCTTAGGGTCGTTGTCTTGTTGGAAGATGAGCATTTGCCCCAGTCTGAAGTCCAGAGCACTCTGGAGCAGGTTTTTATGAAGGATGTCTCTGTACATTGCTACATTCATCTTTCCCTCGATCTTGAAAAGTTTTTCAGTTCCTACCGCTGAAAAACATCCCCATAGCATGATGCTGCCACCACCATGCTTCACTGTAGGGATGGTGTTGGCCAGGTGATGAGCAGTGCCTGGTTTTCTATAGACATGTTGCCTGCCATTCAGGCCAAAGAGTTAAATCTTTGTTTCTTTTGAGCAGAGAATTTTGTTTCTCATGGTCTGAGAAGCCTTCAGGTGCCTTTGACAAACTCCAGTTGGGCTGTCATGTGCCTTTTACTGAGGAGTGGCCTCCGTCTGGCCCCTTCACCACACAGGCCTGATTGGTGAAGTGCTGCAGAGATGGTTGTTCTTCTGGAAGGTTCTCCTCTCTCCACAGAGAAACGCTGGTGCTCTGTCAGAGTGACCATTGGGTTCTTGCTCAACTCCCTGACTTGGGTCCTTCTCCCCTGATCTCTGTTTGGTCAGATGGCCCACTCTAGGAAGAGTCCTGGTGGATCCAAACTTCTTCCATTTATGGATGATGGATGCCACTGTGCTCATAGGGACCTGCAACGCTGCAGACATTTTCCTTCCCCAGATTTGGGCCTCAATACAATCCTGTCTCGAAGGTCTACAGACAATTCCCTGGACTTCATGGCTTGATTTGTGGTCTGACATGCATGTTTAACTGTGGGACCTTTATATAACCAGGTGTGTGCCTTTCAAAATCTTGCACAATCGAATGAATTTACCATAGGCGGACTCCAATCAAGTTGTAGAAACATTTCAAGGATGATCAGTGGAAACAGGATGCACCTGAGCATTTCCGAGAAATTTTTAGGGTCATGGCATAGGCTGTGAATACTTATGTACATGTGATTTTGTTTGTTTTTTATTTTTGAAAACTTTGCAAAGATTTTAAACAAACTTCTTTCATGTTTTCATTATGGGGTATTGTTTGTAGAATTGTGAGGAAAATAATGAAATTCATCCATTTTGGAATAAGACCGTAAGACTGGAAAAATTCAAGCACAGTGAATGTAATTCATTATTATGCTACCTGGCTTTACAGTATATAGTGCCAACAGTTTGTGCAGCGCTTTACAGCGTGAGGGCTCAAAGTATGGTTAGAATAATTGTGAGCCATCATCTATCTTATATCACCAGCAGGTGGCACTGGTATGTCTCAACGTATCCGTACCACATAATTTCAAAGTGGTTGTAAAGTTAGAACGTTTTTATCTTCATGCATTCTATGCATGAGGATAAAAAAAACCTTGTGTGTGCAGCAGCCCCCCTCAGTCCCCCCTGATGCTTACCTGAGGTCCATCTCGATCCAGCGATGTCCAGAACTGTCTCAGCCGCCTGGGAATCCCCTCCTCTTAGGCTAAGACACAGTAGCAGCGCCATTGGCTCCTGCTGCTGTCAAAGCCAGCTAGTCAATCAGAAGCGATAAAGGACGGTGCCAAACTGCAGCTCCGTGTCTGAATGGATACACGGAGCAATGCCTTGGGTGCCCCCATAGCAAGCTGCTTGCTGTGGGGGAACTAAAATAGAGGGAGGAGCCAGGAGAGCCGAAGGGGGTCCCGAGGAGAATAGGATCCAGCAGACTTCACTGTGCAAAACCAACTGCACAGAGCAGGGAAGTATAACATGTTTTTTTTTTTTTTGAAAAAAAAAAATGAGACTTTACAATCACTTTAAATCCAAGTTCCTTGTATTGATAGCTTTGGGCCAAAAAAAAAAAAAAAGCTATTTAAAATGTACTCTTTGTATAATTCTATCCACTTTCTTAAAACTTTCAGATGCTAAAATGATTAAGCAGAATGATGCTTACCTTTTTAAAAGTTTCTATCAACACTGTAAGGCAATCAAAATAATTTTGGTAGATTGTTTTGCTTCACTGAGTTGCTTTTTTTTTTTTTATATAATTGAAAAGAGATTAAGAATGCTTTAAATTGCTTGATATTGCAGTGGCCCTGGGCAGCATATCAGACAGTTAAGCAGACCTAAACACAAAGTATAATTAAACCCAGGAATAAAAAACACAAAGTATAATTTAAACCCAGGAATAAAAAACACAAAGTATAATTAAACCCAGGAATACAAATGCATTAGGGTCACCAGTTCGAATCCCAACCACAGCACTACCTGCCTGGAGTTTGCATGTTCTCCCTGTGCCTGCATGGGCTTCTAGGGGTACTCCAGTTTCCTCCCAAACTTCAAAGACATGCTGGTAGGTAATTGGCTCATGTCTAAACTGGCCCTTGTATTTGTATGTAGGAGTGTGAGTTATGCCCCATACACACGTGCAGATTATCTGCAGACTTTTGTCTGCAGACTTACCAAAACCATATAATATGAGGTCAAACCTAAACACTTTCAATTTGTATGCAATCTGGCAGGCCCTTGCACTACATAGAAAAGGTAAGTCTGCAGACAAAAGTCTGCAGATAATCTGCACGTGTGTACGGGGCATTAGGGACCTTAGATTGTAAGCTATTTGAGGGCAGGGACTGATGTGATTGTACACTATAGAGTATATGTAGAAGTGCTGCGTAAATTGACGGCGCTATTTAAGCACTTAACGCAAACTGACGTACGCCTACGATTTTAAGTGGTTGTGCCGGGATGATGCCTCTACCTAGAGCCATCATTCCGGTACCTTTGTTTAGAGCCGGTGGTCGACTTTCCGACGATAATGGACGTCCCCCTCCCACCACCTTCTGCGGCTCTGCCCCGGTCCCGCGTCCCACCAGGAGACCCGAGCAATCAGTCCGCTGACTGGATGGAGTCCCTATCTATGCCGGATGCAGATCGATCCGATCTCCGATGACATAACCCGGAGGCGGCGTACATGACGTCACGTCCGGGTTACTCGGCTGCTAAAGGCGGCAGTTTCAAAAAGTGAATGTATTCAAAAATGCAGTTTTTTGGCGTTTTGAATACATGGAAGTGCAATGGAGGGGTCTAGGGTCTTTTAGACCCCCGATCCCTCCATAAAGAGTACCTGTCGCTGCATATTGCTGTCACAAGGGATGTTTACATTGCTTGTGACAGCAATAAAAGTGATCAGATTTTTTATTTTATTTTTTAAAAACTGTTTTAAAATGTAAAAACGCACGAAAGAAAATGTACGGTATATGGAAGTCGCGCCGCAAATTAAATTGCTGTTCAAGCCACACATGTTAGGTATCGCCGCGATCGCCAGAGCGTGAGCAATAATTAAAAAAAAAAAAAAAAAAAGAGCTAGACTCTAACTCTAAACTGGTAACCGTTAAAATTTTGTTTAAGCTTCGCCTATAGAGATTTTTATTGACCGTAGTTTGTCGCCATTCCACGGGTGTGCGCAATTTTAAACCGTAACATGTTGGGTATCTATTTACTCAGCGTGACATCATCTTTCACAATATACAAAACAATGGGCTAACTTTACTGTTTAGTTTTTTTTAAATGTAGTGAAATGTGATTTTTCGTAATTTAAAAAAAAAAATGGCATTTGAAAGACCGGTGCGCAAATACTGCATGACAAAAAATATTGCAATGACCGCCATTTTATTCTCCAGAGTCTTTGCTAAAAAAAATATATATATATAATGTTTGGGGGTTCTAAGTCGTTTTCTAGCAAAAAATACTGATTTTTAACTTGTAAACAAAGTGTCAAAAGTAGGCTAAAGGCCCGTACACACGTACCGATCGTCGGCATACAAACGTCGGTGGACGAAGGATCTGCCGATTGTACGCGTGTTAGTATGGTGCCTCCGACAGATGTCTGCGCACAATCCGCGGACAAAAGTCTTTCTTGCAAACATGAAAATATTTGTATGCCGACACCAGAACGGACGATTGTTCGCCTGTCAGTACACAATTCGGCCGACAGACCGCAGATTTGCAAGACTGGGCATGCTCAGAAAATAGAAAACACAGGGAAAGTTAACCATTACATGACATCACTTCTGCAGTCGGCGGACAAAATTCTTGTGCTGTCCTTGTGCTGTCTTTGCACTTTTCAGCAGACACCGACATCCCGGGGAGAAAAGAGGAACATTTGTAAGCCGACCATCGGTACGTGTGTACGGGGCTTTAGTCTTGAAGTGGTTAAGTACCTGTAATAAATAAAATACATTGCCAATTACCAGTCCTTAGATATGGCAGCTGCATTAATTTTCTTATTTCAGGCTAATAATTGGCACGTACGGAATCTTCTATCCTTGTATCTAACTTGCAGTGAACTCTCCACCTGAATTATAAATTTGCCTCTATGTAATGTCAACATCAGTACAGCAGCCTAGCATGACAACACTAAGTACCTCCATAAATACAGTATGGTTAGTGAGTGTGAAAAAATTAAAACTAATGTAGCCATCAGATCTAAGGGCAGATAAGCTGCAATATAATTATTTTTGGTATGATACACCTTTCCCCTACCTAAAAATCTAACCCTCATGTAGCAAGGTTTCCAGGCCTGTGGCCTGATGTGGGTCTGCCATTAGTACCGGAATCCAACATATACCCACTCCCAGAATCCCTTGCAGCATAATCTGCCTTCTGGGGTAGTTACAAGCTGGGATGTGTCCCCTGATTCCCACACTGCCATATGAGAAGCCTCTCATAGGAGCCAGTGGGGATACTTCTCCCTTCAGCAGGCACATCTGGACGCCCTGGCTAAATAAATCACAGCCCTGCTGTTAAGCAGACAGGGCCCACTATGGTTTTACCTAGCACCTATCTGTAGGGTGCTACACCTAAGCTAACCCTTAAACTCCAACCATTAGATCTTGAACTCGTACCCAGCACTAAACCTTAGTTTAATCCTTTATCCTAGCAGCCAGTCTACTTTTAAACCAACACTAACCACAGCAGCTAAACTTTAACTGCCTACTCCTTGACCCTAACACAATCCTAACATCCCAGATAGCAAGGATAACTTGTCACAAATTTGTGGCAGTGTTGAATTGTAAGTCTGTTAACTTGCTGCACATTTTCACTGGCAAGTTGTACACTTGCAGAGCACTTGACACCAGGGGAGGACTGGGCCAGGGGGCAGGGGGACAATTGCCCCCTGGGCCACTGTGATGTCCTGTAAAAAGGCTGCACCACTTATTCCACAGACATGCCTAAAGGATTCCTGGTGAAGAGAAGTAAAAAGTCCCCACTGCTGACCTGAGTGCGGGATGAAGACAAGGACAGAGCTCAGCCCCCCCCCCAAGCATGGATGGCGTAAACTGTGTCTGATCAGAGGCTGGTTCCATGCCCCACTGCAGACTCTCCTACCCCGGCCAGCCTCAACCGAGCTGTCGCAGCTCCTCCCAACCACACCCTGCTGGCCAGGTTGGGAACCTGGATTCAGCCGATGGGTAGAGAGTACCTGGAGTGGAGCTTCAGCCTGGAATGGGGGTCAGAAGGAGGCCTGGAAGAGGGAGTGTCGGAGGGGGACCGAGTCGCTGCACCATGGGCCCCTGGGCCAGAAGTTGACACACAGGTTCTAGTTGTCACTTTTCCAATTTGTAGCAAATTTGCACGACAAGTCTCTAGCAAAAGCAAAGTTGCAGTGGTCAGTCTACAGCAAGAGCTCTGCAAGGCTACAGCATGAAAATTCAGCCACAGCGACCCCTGTGGTGGGATGACGATTGCACAACATAACTGAACCAGAACTTGCAGCAGACTTGCCGAATGTTTGCAAAGAAAGTTGATCTGGAGTCATGCAATGCGGACTTGCTGCAATTGTGCAACAAGCATGTGAAGCCTGGCAAGTCTAGTAATAGCTTAGTAAGTAATTTTCTAAATTTTCAGCACAATTGCATGCTATCTGGGATAGTCCCTAAAATAATCCCCAACAATAAATTAACCTGTGCAGCTGCATACTTCTTTACCCAGTGCCTTATAGCACAGTATTGAACACTACCAGATTGTAAAATGAGTAATTCATTTATTTTGCTGTGTACATCACAATACAAGTGATGTACTGTTGTAGTAATTGCCATTAGGGATGATCGAACAGTTCGGGTCGACCATCGGTTCGACCCGAACATTGGCTGTTCGAAAAGTTCGGAATTTGGCAACCAGAACCGACCAAAATGCAATGGGACAGGAAATGGGCTTTAAAAGCCAGTGATTGGACCAGAACCATCAGTAAAAGCCAATTGAGGGGGCAGGAGAATGCTAGGAATGTGATTGGAGTGACTAGGGGTCCAGAGGCCAATCATTAGTGAATACGCCCCCCAGTATATAAGATAGCCCCGCCAAATTCCTAGCATTGTAATACAGGGACATGGAAGAGAGTGTAAGCAGTTCTGTTACTTCTGCTTCAAAGTGTCATTTAGCAATTTTTAGTGTGAGGAAAGAGATCTAGTGTAGTTAGGGTACTATTTTTTCCAATTTAGTTAGCTTTAATAATCTAGTTTCTGTAGGGAAAGTGTTAAGTGCTAGGGTGACCGTAGTGTAATGTAGGGTTAACTGACTCTGACTGCTATGGCAAGGTGACCAAACCCTTCCATGTCAGGGTGACCGCTATAGAGAAAAGATCGTTTCTCTTAGGTCACTTATAGAACAGCGATATGGCTTCTCGCCTGTCAGCCTGCTTTTTGCTGCAGGCGTTCATAGGGCTTTTTTGAGGACATGTTTGGAGTCAGGCATGACATCTGAACTTCTGTGTATGGGTATATATATATACACACACACACACACACACACACACATGTCTGTATATATACACATACACGTATATAGGTGTGAAAGTAGCAAAACACTATGCTTGCGCTAATTAAATAATTAACAGGCATATGTCTCCGCTCCTATCACACCTATATGTGTGTATGTGTATAAATACATATAAATGTATGTATGTATATGTATGTATATATATATATATATATATATATATATATATATATATATATATATATATATATATATATATATATATATATATATATATATATATATATATATATATATATTATACCCCTATACAGAAGTTCAGGTGTTTTTCCTGCCTCCAAAGACCCACAAAAAATGCCCAAAAAAATAACGCCCAGGTGTGTTATTGCAGGAGGTTTTTTTTGGCCATTTTTTTGTGGGTCTTTGGAGGCAGGCAAACAAAACATCTGAACTTCTGTATAGGGGTATATACACACATACTTATATGTATTTATACACATACACACATATAGGTGTGAAAGGAGAGAAGCCATATGGGTGTTAATTATTTAATTAGCGCAAGTATAGTGTTCTGCTACTTTCACACCTATATATGTGTATGTGTATATATACAGACGTGTGTGTGTGTGTGTGTGTGTGTGTGTGTGTGTGTGTGTGTGTATATATACCCATACACAGAAGTTCTGATGCTATGCTTGCCTCCAATAACCCACAAAAAATGCCCAAAAAAACGCTTGCTACAAAATCGGCAAGGTGTGAAAATAGCGGAGCCATATCCCTGTTCTATATTAGTTCTAATACAAACAATCTTTTTTTTTTTTTTCTGGTTCTGGACATGCTACAGAGCTGAAACTTCACATGTACACTTTTTAGACCCCCCAGACACTAAATCCAAAGAAATCTCATTTTTTTTTTCCAATAATTTTTTCAATAATTGGCTCTCTATCAAAAATGACCCGAGGCAGTTTTTAGGGGCATTTATTGGGGTTTAGGGCTTCAAAATTGTGTTTTTTGATTCCAGAAGTTTGGGTCCCATTGATTTCAATGGGGTTCTGAAATCCGAACTGAACTTTCAGGAAATTCGGGTGTTCTGGTCGAACCGAACTTTTCAAAAGTTCGATCATCCCTAATTGCCATTTTTAGTATATATAAATAGCTTTAAATCCTCCTAATTTTATATAAACCAGACCAACTTTCCAGACATTTATTGTACGTCCAATTTTCTATGACAAAATGTTTCATTAGTGAGCAGAAAATATTTTACTTCATTGGAAACATTATTATAAAAAGGCACGTATTGGATAGCTTTGCTGGACCTTTTAAAATTGTTTCCTCAGACGATGCCGCACACTGAAAATTGGATGAAATTTCAATGCATTAGAGATTAGGTTATCAAGACCTTTTGACCAATACCTTTTGGCAAAAGAAACAGTACAATCACTTATGTTTTAGTCATTGCATGCTTGTTACAGAATGTTCAACAGTCCTTTTTCTTAACCCCTGCATGGCCTATGTTTACAAAGAACAAACACAAGATTGTATAAAAAGTACAGTTGAATTATTTATGGTATTTTATTAATTTGTTCAGGATATTGAGTACACAATAGATCAGTGAGACAGTGAAATGTTAAAAGCCATGACATGAATATGATGTAATGCTTTAGGTATTCTTTTTACATTTTCAGAGTAGTGATGACACCTATGTTTTGTGTCATACATTTTGTAATAAAACTAAAGCAGTATTAAACCCAAAATTAAAAAATGTATTCTATTGCAGCTTACCAATCATTAGATGTGATGGCTTGTGCAGCTTACCAATCATTAGATGTGATGGCTTGAAGTGGTTTTCTTTTTTTAGGCTTTTTTCCCCCTCTGTTTTCACCTGGAGATCCAGCCAGTAGTACACTTCCTACAGTAGAGTGCCCCTCTGGATCAGTGTTTCTCAGTCGGGTTTTGCAGAACCCTAGGGTTCCGTGAGAGGTCCCCAGGGCTCTTCTTTCACAGGAAGCTGAATGGTAGAGTAGATGGATACATGCAGAGATATGCAGGGCGTGGCTGGCATACTATTGGCTGTTGCGCGCTGTAACTCCGCTGGCCCCTCCTGTCCATCCTGGGTGCTTGTATGTGACATCATCTGGGATGGACAGGAGAGGAGGAGGGGTCGGCAGGAAACAGTTTTTCACTGGAGGACTTATGAAAGTCGCCTCTGAAGCCAGGAGAGTAGAAGAATAAAGCTGGTACTGTAGTGTGCCTACCTGTGTCGGGCTCCCGCACAATGTGCCCAACAGTTTGTCCCATGCAATGTGCCCTGTCCCATATAATATTTCCTGCTCCCACGTAATGTGCCCTGCCTCCATGTAATGTGCCCTGTGCTCTGTCCCCTGTCCCAAGTAATGTGCCCTGCCTTCATGTAATGTGCTCTGCTTCCCCCTCATGTAGTGTGCCCTCCTGAACCCCTGTACCCTGCCCTGCTGCAAATCTAAAAACCTTTGCCAACATCAGATGACATTAGGCATTGGATTTAAAATAACTTGATCTCCTGTTTGAGTATAATAAAGCATGCTTCCAATTGAAATAATGGAAAAAAACACACTACAGTATACGCACATTGTTCAGCAGAAGCTTTCTGATATTACCAGTAGTTCTGATTGCAAATTTCTTACAGTGCCCCTGCTGCTAAAGTCTTTTACTGCATCATGGAAACTTGGAAATCAAGGCAATCAATGAGTGTATTTTAAGATGGGGACCTAATTGTAAACCGAAAAATAGAACTAAGAGTGCCCTTTATGAAGGGCTGTGGGGAAGATGATCATAGAATTGCAGCTGGTTAAAAGCAATAGGCATGGTTAGGTAATTGGGTAAGCTAATTGATTTTTTAAGAAAATAAATTAAATAAAAATGTTATTTGTCAAATTAGATTCCTTTCGAAAGCAAACAAATCTACAAAATAAGGCATTATGATTTCCTATGGGCTCTAAAAGATTATTACATTTTTAGTTTACATTATTCTTTGTGTATAGTTTAAATATTTTTATTTATTTCTTTTAATATAGTCAAAGCTAAATTGAGTAATAAAAGCAACCGGGGAAAAAAATCATGGAAAAGGAAAAGATATTTTAGAAGATATAAATGTGCACATCGCAAACAAAAAGCTAAAACATCTACACTGACAGCAGCTCAGAAGAGAGATGATGCTCCTGAGAACACTGAGAAGGACTATCATGAGGATCTGGACAACAGAAGTAAAGGCAATCAATTTATACCATCAAAAGCACAGGAAAAATGTGATTCAGAAACTCACCAAGCAGCAGAAAACCTGCAACAAACAAATGTTATCTCTGCAGGATTCCAAACCAATATCCACATTTCTGAAAAAGAAATGTTAGCCCCTGAACATGAAGCTATATGTGATTCAGTGGAGCAGATGGAGATAAGGGATTCAAAAATGAAAAGCACAGAGGCAGTAGAGAAAGACCAGACCTCACCAAAAAAGCAAAATTCAGATTGTAAAAGAAGGCCTCGTCCAAACTACTTTGTTGCCATTCCAGTCACCAATGATCAGGTATATCATGCCAAATACTATATTACATATTTGTTTGTATTTTTTATATCTTTATTAAAGCATGCCCCCCAACTTTAGAACTTGTGCAGAAGAGGGCACCTTATAAGCACAGGATGTACAGTATCTCACAAAAGTGAGTTATCTTTTCATGTGGGGATATGAAAGGGGATATGATATCAATGTACAAATACTGTACTGGTGACCCTAGCATAAGGAACAAACTTTTCAGAGAAAGGGAATAAAATAGGATATGTGGCCACTTACTAAAACTAGAGGAAAAACAGTTTAACCTTCAAATATGTAGGGGGTTCTTTACTGTCAGAGCAGTGGGAATGTGGAATTCTCTTCCACAAGCAGTGGTATCAGCGGGGAGCATTGATAGTTTCAAAAAACGATTAGAAGGCACAACATAAAGGGGTATACAATGTATGTTAACATCAAACACACACACCATAGGTTGAACTGGATGGACTGTCTTTTTTTCAACCTCACTAACTATGCTCGTGGAAGTCGCTGTTTACGGCACAGGATTCTGAAGGAGCGGCACGGCATGCCATTCCTTCAGAGCGCATGCACCGATGACGTCACTGGCTGCATGTACTGTACAGTATATATCTCCTAAACGATGCACATTTAGGAGATATTTACAGTACCTACAGTATCTCACAAAAGTGAGTACACCCCTCACGTTTTTGTAAATATTTTATTATATCTTTTCATGTGACAACACTGAAGAAATTACACTTTGCTACAATGTAAAGTAGTGAGTGTACAGCTTGTATAGCAGTGTAAATTTGCTGTCCCCTCAAAATAACTCCACACACAGCCATTAATGTCTAAACCGCTGGCAACAAAAGTGAGTACACCCCTAAGTGCAAATGTCCAAGTTGCGCCCAATGTGTCAATATTTTGTTCTGAATGGAACCTGTCCTGTTAAACTACTGTATGGTCTGCAGCTGAGTTTCAGGGTCTTGGCAATCTTTTTATAACCCAGGCCATATTTGTGTAGAGCAACAATTATTTTTTTAGATCCAGAGTTCTTTGCCATGAGGTGCCATGTTGACCTTCCAGTGACCAGTATGAGAAAGTGAGAGCGATAACACCAAATTTCACACACTTGCTTCTCATTCACACCTGAGACCTTGTAACACTAACAAGTCACATGACACCGGGGAGGGAAAATGTCTAATTGGGCCCAGTTTGAACTTTTTTACTTAGGGGTGTACTCACTTTTGCTGCCAGAGGTTTAGGCATTAATGGCTGTGTGTTGAATTGAGGGGACAGCAATTTTACACTGTTATACAAGCTGTACACTCACTACTTTACATTGCAGCAAAGTGCAATTTCTTTAGTGTTGTCACATGAAAATATATAATATATTTACAAAAATGTGAGGGGTGTGCTCACTGTTGTGAGATACTGCACAATGGGTTTGGCTACATTGCATTTAATATTGGGCGTGGCTTAAAGATGCATGTTAAACCCAAAAACACAAACTTTTTATATTACAGCTCATCAGTCCTTGGATGTGGTGCTTTCTTAGTTTCCCTTTTTTCAAGTTGTTTTTTTGTTTTCCATTTATTTTCACCTTGTGATTTTGCCAGTATCTGTTTTCCCCCTCTCGTCACCAAGAGGTGAGTGGTTCTGTGCTGAGAAAATTTGTAATAGAGAATAGCCAACACCGGCAGACCGCTCACACAGTTTTCAGCTTGCAAGATTAACAGCAGCATTTTTTTGAACTTTTCAAACATATATAAAACACACTTTTAATCATATATTTAACAGACCAAAGGGACAGAATAAGAAATGTTTATTGGTAGCAGGATTTGCATACAATTTAAGGTCTGAGCATGCTTGCAGTATACATTACAGTTGTATGTCCCAGTCTTTGAACCTACAAAATGCACCATAATTACTGTGCCACAAATGACAATCTAACTTTATCTTTAAGACAAAAGATCAGTTTTAAAAACAAATGAACTTTTACTTCACAGGGCTTTTTGTAGCCAGCATTTAAACTACAACATAGGGTGGAATAGAGTGTAGAGTGGTGCAAGCACTCTGCAGGAAAGAACAGCCTTCCTGGCTGGTTGTCCACCAGCCTACCTTGCTGCTCCAAAGATCTCCCAGGGCAAGGGATTGGAAAGGTTAAGCAGAATGCGGTCAACCTGAAAGCTTGCTACATGTCTCTCCCCTTGTGATCCCTGGGTGTGCTGATGTACTTCTCCTGTCCTCTTTGCTTTTTGCTGCTCCTTAGGCAAGATTCCTCCTCAAACTGAGACACTGATAAGATCCCAAGCCAAACCAAGTCCAGCCTGGAGGCAGAACACCCCCAGGCCCAGGGGTCCCCTCTTAGGCCACCGGCAGCCTTCTCAGCACTCCATCTTGCATCTGACTCCCCTGCTGGCCAGGCTCTGTCATATACTAGGACATTCTGCCTGGGAATTGGGTCAGGCTCCCTTAAGCATGCAGATCAGGTCTTTCTGGCTTCTGCCCACTAACTTCTAGAAGTTTCTCCAAACTTCCGGACCCGGGGGGGGGGTACCAAAGACCTGCCTGTGTAGAGCCATCCACCTGCAGTAACCCTGACCCAATTTCTGATTCCCAAACTAACCATGAGTCATAACATAAATTTGCCGGTGCTAACCCTAGTAGCACTTTGGAGGGTGCTATATAGGTATAAGAATTCTGGATGTTATACTTTTGAGAGATCAAGTTTGGGGCAGTGTGAGGTGTGTATCCCTATGAATGTGTCTGAAGTGGTATTGGTTTGGAAAACCAAAAGATATTGTATATTACCTTGACACTACTGGGAAATTGGGTTGTTGGAGAGCTGGACTAGGTATACCTACTTTTCAGTGTTGCTGAACGGAAAAGTAAAAAAAAAACATGGATAACTTGCAAATAATATTGGCACATGTACATACTTAAAAGTGTGCATATGTGCATTTATTTTGTATTTATGTAATGTTTTATTAAAGTTGCTTTTATTGTTTAGTCTGCAGTTAATTGTGATTTAAAAAATGCCAACATTTTTTATTTTCTTCCCCCTGCAAGAATGGCAACTGTATTCTATGTGTAAACAGGATTAACCAGAATTCCCTCTGTTTTCTACTTTTTCCAGATGTCTTTGCAGAGGTTGAGGTAAAATAGCTGGTGCCCACAGTAATAGTTTTCATTTTTCTTTCCTGCTGTGGCAGTTTTATGTTTGGTGAAATGCTGAAGGTGATGCTCAGATATAGGATTGCCAAGATGCCAGTGTTCACTTTGTGTATCATATAAATATAGGAACTAGAACCTTTCATGCAGAACTCAATTTAAACAAGTGAATAGGAATGGCCACCTTAATAGTCCCCTGATATCTCAGTAAAGGGAGCCCCTATTGGCCTCCAATGTGACAGTAATAAAATCAAAAGTTGTATCATGACCTTTTTATTTTGTGGCATCTTTGCTTTCAGAAAATATACAATGTTTGGGGTTTTAACAAATTTTCATGTCTAAAATGTATATTTTAACATGTGTAAAACCTAATGAAAGGCTCTGGTAGAAAAGTGGTTAACATATATTATATAACAAACCCTGCTGTGTTAATATTCACGACAGACTGCATCATATGACATTTTTTGTTTACCCAAACTATCACTGCAAATGGCATTTTCACACGAATTAACTTTTGGATTTTCTTTTTTTTTTTTTTTTTGTGGTATTTCTGTATCCTTTTTTTCTTTCTATCTGGAAGTATATTTCTAGCACCATCTGCTGGATTAATACATTTTAGAAGGCCCAAATATTAACGTCCAAAGCTTCGTTATTTGTTGTTCTTTGATAGCATATATTTTGGGTATACTCGTTTTTTTTAAAAGGGCAATTATTTTAATTCTTGGCTCAACTTTGACAGTTAATGATGATAATAATAACATGCACAAAATTCTTCACGATTAATATCCATTCCAATTTTTATACATAAGGCACATCATTATATACTGTGCTCTTCTAACACAGGCATCCTTGCTATTCAAATCTAAAGCTTTTTACACACACACAAAAAAATCTTAATAGAAGGAAAACTAAAATTCCAAACCGAAAATTTGCCAGATAGTAGAATATGGGTGACATTACCACTTGCAACCTAAACATTAATAGTTTGATGTGCAGTGTAAAATGCTTCAAAGCGCAAGAAGGTCCTGGTTTTCTCGACTCCCTATAAAACACATTACCAAACAATTTGCTTAATTTTCCAAAAAAACCATATGTTAGATCTGCCATGGTAATATGCAGAAAGCATTGATCTTCAGTTTTAATCCTGGTGACAAAGCATACTACTGAGCTGGGAAAAGGCAAAAAAGAAAAAAATGTATTTGGTTATAGCTATACTTACAAAACCTAGCAAATACATTGAATTGTTTGACTAAAATAACAAAATACATCTTCTACATTCTGCACTCTTTATTAGGATGAATTATTATCCATTTCTAAAGATATATTTTTAATCGATTTGGATGCAGTAATTGCAGTCTTTGCTTTTAGATTTAATACAGCATTTAATTGTAATGTAATTTCTCTGCAGCAAACATTTTATTATACTGCAGGTTACCAATTCTTAGATGTGATGGCTGCATTAATTTACATTTTTAGGGTTTTCGTTACCCAATTTCACCTGGTGATCCGGCCAGTAAGTCTGTTTCTTTACAACAGACCAAGCTATCCTGCTAATATATCAGTTTGGAGTGTTGAGACAAGTCATTTAACATTGACAGGGGTGGTAACAATGATGATCCTTTATTTATTCATGCAAAACCTTTATCCCAAGAGGGAAAAAAAACTGTTGCTGTAACTGTTTGTGTGACTGCCGTGTGAGCTGGAGTTTGGCTCTGCTGTGTATGGTTAGAATGCCTAGCAAATTTAGATACACTAAACAAATTGAAGCCAAACACCAATAACGTCACCCAGTAAGACCTTATGTAGCCAAAAGCCAACTTTCCAAACAGTCCTTGACTGTTGATCATGCCTACTGATGCATTTCACCCTGATTGGGCTAATTGATATTCATCCTCCAATGAGTAAGCCCAATCAGGGTGATCTGCATCAGTGGGTATGGTCAACACGCAAAGAACTGATTGGAAAGTTGGCTTTTGGCTACATAAAGACCTGCTAGGTGACGTTATCAGTGTGTGGCTCTCCTTTATGCTCGTAGTGGTTTAATGCAGTGAGGATGCAACGCTTAAAGGCCAAGTCCCATCTTTAAGAATGTATTATATCCACATTTAGGGTGCTTATGTGCAAACCTGTGAGCTTGGATTTGATCTTCATGCAATGCAGATGAATATACATGTATAAGTGCACTCCATACAGAAAACTAGAACTCTCCAACATTTAAAGTATCTGACCACCATGATCAATCAAGTTGCATTTTTTTATTTTCTTGGAAAAAAAAAAACCTCTAAATCCGATATAACTTTGGATAGTTCTAGACATTTTTGTAGAAAACGTCCTTTTTTCCAATTTTTTAAAACCAAGCCCTATTGTACACTGAATAGGAGGTTAAGTAAAATTCTACTCTTATGTGCTGCATCAGACAATCCTTTCATTGCTATCTTCTTTCTTTAGGCTGTTCTTTCTCTTTAACCACTTGCCGACCAGTCACGTTAACTGTACTGCAGCAAAGTGGTTCGTTATCGTCTGGCGACGTAGACCTACGTCACCAGACAATCCCCTTTCTCGGCGCGCGCGCGCCGCCGGAGGCTCGCTCCTGCTGTATTCAGTTACAGCGGGAGTCGGGCATGGGGAGGAGTGGCGGTGATCACCGCTGCTCTTCCCCGATCGTCGGATCTAGTGTGGAAATCCGCCTGCTTGTGTAAACAAAGCGGGCGGATCTCCTAAGTGACAGGCAGGGTCAGATTGCAGGGTTCAGCACAGCTGAACCTGCGATCTGTCCCTGTGTCACTCAGTCACCTCCCCCCACACACGTCAGTAAGCACCAGGCATTTATTAACCCCTCCCTCTCCAATAAAAATTAACCCCTTCCCTGCCAGTGTAATTTTTACAGTAACAGTGCATATGTATAGCACTGATTACTGTAATAATGTCACTGGTACCCCCAAAAGTGTCAAAAACGTCAGTCAAGGGTCCGATCTGTCCGCCGCAATATCACAGTCCCGCAAAAAAAAACGCAGATCGCCCGCCATTACTCGGAAAAAAAAAAACACCAAAAATGACAGAAATCTTTCCCTTAGTTAGTAAACGCAATAACTTTTGCGCAAACCAATCAAAATACGCTTATTGCGATTTTTTTTTTTTTTTTTTTTTTACCAAAAATATGTAGCCGAAAACAAATTGGCCTAAAATGTTAAAAAATTTAGATTTTTACATTTTTTTTTTGGGGGGGGGGGAATTTCATATAAAAAAACGTGAAAAATATTGTTGTTTTTTCAAAATTGTCGCTCTTTTTTTTGTTTATAGCGCAAAAAGTAAAAATCGCACAGGTGATCAAATACCACCAAAAGAAAGCTCTATTTGTGGGGAAAAAAAAAACATAAATTCAATTTGGGTACAGTATTGCACGACCACGCAATTGTCCGTTAAATTAACGCAGTGCCGAATCGCAAAATATGGCCTAGTCAGGAATGGGGTAAAACCTTCCGGTCATAAAGCGGTTAAAAATACGCTCATTGAGAATTTTTTTGTCAAAGACTTGTAGCTAAATACATTTTGGTCTAAATATATGACAAAAATTGAATATATTGGATATTTTTTTAACTGTCAAAGTAGAAAAATATTGCTATTTTTTTCAAAATTAACGCATTTTTTTTTAATTAATATCGCAAAAAATGAAAAGCGCAGAGGTGATCAAATACCACCAAAAGAAAGCTCTGTTTGTGGGAAAAAAGGACGTAAATTTTGCTTGGGTACGGCGTTGCATTAGCGCGCAATTGTCAGTTAAAGTCGCACAGTGCCGAATCGCAAAAAGTGGCCTGGACGTAAGCCAGCAAAATCCTCCGGTGGTAAAGTGGTTAATTTGTGTGCAAACCCTTTCCTGAAACAAGTGAAAGTTTGCATCTACCTGCACAATAAAAGGCAGCATACTAGAATCAGAAACTAAAAGAAATCGCTTTGGTTATAGACACTTTTTTTAAATGTCGCATATATAAAATAAAATAAAAACCTATCACTGTAGCACAGGTAGAGACAATAAAGACATTTCTTGTGGCAGAGCGATTGTCTAGCCTCTGAAGCAGCTGGTTAATACTGACGAAACCGGTCCGGCTGTTTTTCTCTGGACTGGATACTGTCTTTTTGGACGATACAAACATGGGACTGTTAAGTATATGGTCAACTCCACCTTGTGTGGAAACTTTTGGTTTTCTTGGTACCAATTGAGTGAACTTTCATGTACCTGTATTGAATATAGTGCTGTGCACTCACCTGCATGACCCACCCTGTACTATTTGTTTCATGTGTGAACTGTTTTACATACAGGTCTCAATACTGGTGGAATGGGTACAAGTCCTATGAAGACACACATGGTTGATTCTCCTTCGCACACAGGGTATCAAATATTGGTGATGGCCTGTTGGCTCAATGCCTATTCCTCAGATGTACCTCCACTTCCATATATGACTTTGCATATTTACGTTATGATTGGATCCCATTTGTCAATGGAATATGGACAAATTGTCCCTTTATATGGATCTGGTTGCCACATACCTGCAGGGCCGTAGATAAGGGGGTACCACCAGTCCTCCTGTACAGGGCCCAGGCCAGCAGCGGGGCCCAGGCAGCAGGATGATCAATACGGCAGGGGGGGCAATTACCGGAACCAATCCCCTGTATGGCTCTCTCTGCGTCAGATGAAAGGTGGTTTCTTCTCCTCTCCCTCCCGTTGACTTTCAGCTGCAGCAGAGGGAGCTGTACAAAGAATCAGTTCTAGAAATTGCCCCCCTCTGCCACAACGATTACCCTCCCTGTTCACCATACATTTCCCCCTACTGCCCAGGCACCCCTGTGCCCCCTGCCCCTGCAGCACTGCTGGCTTCCCTCCTCTTTTTCCTGCTGGCAGCTTCAATAGGATCCTTCAAGACTGAAAGTGGGGAAAGGGTTATGTAAGTGTCATATTTACCAGCCTCTTCCTTTCCTGAATGAACTCAATGAGTGATCGGTACCGATCAATAACTTTATTAATTCATAACTGAAGCATTGGCTGTATGGGGCCCTGTGTCAGCATCTTTGTATGGGGCCCTGTGGTTTCTAACGGCAGCCCTGCAGACCTGTACCATATAAGGCTGGTTTGTACATATGTCTATGCATAGTATTAGAGTCCTCTAGCTTTGTATACATGAACATCTGCCTAGGAGTGGATCAGTTGCCAGTCTTATCATATTTCTGCTTATAATTTATGGATGTCTAAATTCAGAGGCAGTTACTGATAACAGTAGTTTGCATATTCTTGGCCAAGATTTGTTACTTATTTGCTCATGCTTTTACTATGTTACATAAAATATAATTTTTTTTTTTTTTTTAGTATTTCTATCTGAACATGTCATGTAAAAAAATGTTTTTGATGTTTCTTTATGAAGGGGTTGATGGATGGTCAGTTGGGTTCTTTCATCTCTAGTTTTGGTGGGTTATTATTTTTGATACCCTGACGACTCCCTCCGATTTACAACATAATAATTTTATATATGTTTTGGCTTGTATACTGTTTATTTTTTAAGAATTTTCAGCTGGTTTTTGAAGTTGTTTGTTTGTGTGAGCTTTAGTAGTCAACTAATGTGCTAACTTTACTATTAGGATGATAAAATGCAGGTATGGCTGTAATAAGGCACAGTAGTAACCTCCTCGCTGCTTCCTACTAGAGGGCTTCTTCCAAGACCCGATTTTATGTTGTTTTTTTGGTAAGAGCTACCCTAATGAGCACCATTAATTAATATATAAAAAGGAAAAAAACACAAGCGCTGTAGGCATAGGCTGACCGGGGTGGGATAGATGTTTTTCTGAAAATAAAGCCAATACGCTACTCTTATATGGGTAAATGGGGAGGGAAAATAATATGACCACAAATAGATGGAGTGAGTCCACAATGCAGTTCAAATGAGCAATATGTCCAAGAAATGTCCAAAAGGTAAAGTTCACTGTATAAACAATACTGCTGTAAGGGCTGGCTCCGAAGACACAGAGAAGTCGGTGCTTTTGGTAGATACAATAGGAAACAACAGAGCCCCTCTAAGTGCAGTATTTATTGAATGAGCGTGAACACAATGATATAACAACTCACATGGTAGAAGACATAATAGGCTTGTACAGACTCCGGTGGTGCATCAGATGAAAGATGTAAGTCCAGGGGTCCTGGAGAGTAGAAAGCCTTGTGCTGGTCTGGTGTACTCCGAGGATGGATAGACGCTGACCAGAGGATCCTCCGTCTTCCGGGTTCGGCTAGGCGCCAGGGACAAAGCTGGAACGCAGCGTGCGCTGCGTGACGTCACCGGAGACAGTGGTGACACGACGCGTTTCAGAGCTTGCGCAAGGCTCGCAGTGGGCCTGCGTGCTCTTTTTTCAAGTGTGGTCCGATCCAATGCTCACCCATTGGGAGGCTCCCGGCTATGTGCCAGAATCCTTTCTGACCATTGCCGTATCATCGCTATGCCTTACCTCCTACCACGGAGTTTTGTCACTTTTAACAGATGTCATTCCTTATCTAAAATGAAATGGTAAGCATAATGCTATATGAACATGCTGTATCTCTAAAAGTATAGTGGGACTTGGCTGCCTAACAGCAGGGCCATGACTTCAGCTGGCTGTCATGTCTCCCAGGTGTGTCTGCTGAGAGGGAAGTCTCCCCACTGGCTCCAAGAGAGGATTCTCATTGGACAGTGGAGGAAACCCAATCAGAAATACACTCAGGCCTGTATCTACCCCAGAAGGCAGATTCTGCCGCAGAGGATTCTGGGAGTGGGTATAAGTTCTGAGGGAACGCATGACGCAGCATCTTTGGTGGGAAGCAGAGTCCCAAGTGGGAGAGTACGGCTGTCGCTCCTCCTGTCAGAGGAAGCGGGTGTCTCGGGTGGCGGCCTGGGTATCCAAAGAGAGTGAAGCTGAGCTGCAAAGGGGATCCGGAGTGCCGAGAACCAGCGGAGATAGAGAGAGGGGTCTAGTTCCAGGAAAGCCTACAAAGGTTGTGAGTACTGTGGACTGCCCCTGGGGGTCTGGCTAGTGTCAGAGGGGACCACTCCGGAGAAGGTTCTAGAGATCCAGGAGTCGGCTAACTGTTAAAGGGGGTGCCTAGTGAGAGGACCCTGAAGTATTAGAGGGGGTACCTGCAGTTTGGGCCCTGAAAAGTCAGTGTACAGTGTGAAGTGTACAGAGTTGAGAGTTGCAGGAGCACAAGTAGTGACAAGGAGCTACCTCAGCCAGTGAAGGGTTGGAGGGAGCTGTTCAGTGACTTTTGAGCTATCTCGAGTATCATGAGTCAAGAGTTCTACAGTCCTGGAGCTTCTGAGCTAACAAACAAGTTAAAGTCGAGGTTCCAGCACTAATTCAGTCAAGCAACATTTGAAGCGTCAGGAAGCGCTAGTCGGCATTCAGTTGGCGCCAAGACAGCATTAGTGAGCATTTTTGTACAAAGTCCCAGTTAAGCCTAGAAGAGCCAGAGGAGTAACCTACTCATTGCCTTCTCCCATCCCCTAAATACAATAAAACAAAACAAACTAAAGATTCCGGAATGGTCATTGTCTCAGTTCTCACATCTGGGCTCACAACTTAAATGTGTTTGAAGTGTTACCGGTACTGATGGCAGAACCACCTTGGGCCTTAGGCCTGGAAATATTGCTACATATGTAATTAGAAAACAGTTTGTATAGCCTTGCTTCACATAGATGGTGTTTTTATATGCTTTTCATGCTATTTGAACTTATACTTTTTATTTGAAGATATATTGGGATCTTAATTTGTGATGCATAAGAGTAAATTATCACCCATAACTGATACCATCTGGAAACACTAAGTATTGTGCTGATTATTACCTTTTTTTATGTAAAGGAAAAGACTGACTTGCAGTCCTCTCTGTATTACTAGAGAGTAATAGACTGGTATTTGGGGCCTGGATTTTGGAGGCCCTGAAGTGACATTTGGGTGCGAAAAGGGACTTCAGTCCACACAGGGTTAAGAGTCCTGAGGAAGCAGCACTTCAAATAGGAAGTAGTACTAGGCAGGGCGTCTTTGATATTGAATGGGCCCTGGGCGAACATTTTCTTACTGCACATCATTATTGCTCAGCTATACTTTGCTAGAGTTTACTGCAAAACCTTACTGCTCCCACTCACTGGGGTTGGCTGCTGGAGATTACTGCACACCATTACCGCTCGCTGATTGGTTCCTATAGGTTAATGTACATCATTATTGCTCACCCATTGCTTGCTAGAGGTTACGGCAAAACCTTACTGCTCTTGCTCACTGATTGGTTGCTAGAGTTCACTGCACATCAATACCGGTCACTGGTTGCTAGCGGATACTGCACATAATTACTGCTCACCCATTGGTTGTTACAGGTTAGTGCACATCATTACTGATTGGTTCCTAGAGGTTACAGCACATAATAGTGCTCACTAGTTGCCAGAGGTTACTGCTCATTATTACCACTCACTGATTTGTTGCTGGAGGTTACTACACCTAGTTAGCACTCACTGGTTGCTAGAAGTTACTGCACATCATTACTGCTCTCTGATTGGTTGCTGGAGATTACTGCAGATCATTAATGTTACCGATTGATTGCTAGCGATTACTACACATAATTACTGCTCACTGATTGATTGCTAGATAGATTATGCTACAAACTCACATAGCAGTCCCCTTGCCAGAGTAGAAGTGTTGTCTTGCACTGCAGCAGAATTTAACATATGGCAGAAAAGATGGAGCTAATGAAGCCAAACAGGAATAAATTCAAAACCGTACGATCAATGAGCATAGTAAGCAGAGAGGCGAAGATAAATTACTTTAGAAGCTAAAGCAGTGAAAGTTCAACTCAGCGGAGCAAACTAGCTCATTCAGATTTGCTAATTACAAAACCTACCAGCTGTCTGCTCATCCTTGCCGACCAGTGTATGTACATACAGGTATTCCAAGTCATGTTAATAGCAAGCAAACGTCAGTTCCACCAAGCACATGTTCTATTTCAAATTGTAACTTTCGCACCGCTTTTCTTATCTTTGCTACCTTAGGAATGTCACTGTCTCCTCTATTCGATCCTTCCTCACTCATTCTCTGCCACTGTTTGTTAGTGTGTCTCTCCACTCGGCCAGCTCTGCTGTCAGGCATGGACACCTCCGATCACTGGTTCCCTTTCCCTTCAGCTACAGCTGCACAATGTGACAAGGATCAAATGTTTGGATATCGGGCCCCACAATAATGACAGGGCCCAGGGCAGTTGTCCCATTTGCCCATCCTTAAAGGCGGCCCTGGTACTAGGTGTGATGGTGTGTGAGTAGGAGTTGGAGAGAGACACCTGTTTGGAGTGCTGCACGTTTGCTGGAAGCTGCCAGATAGACAGACTGGGACTGCGCTAACCCTGGGGTAAAGTTCCCTCTATGAACTGTGTGTTTCCTTATATTTTGTTTATGCTGTTGTGCTGAAGACAAGCAGACTTTTTGTGTTGCATTTTGTTTTTTTCTGTTGGAAGCTTTTTTGTGTATGCCTAAGGAAAAATAAAAATCTTTTTTGTTAAAGTTAAACAGCTTTGCGCTTAGTTCTAGTGGAGCTATATTAGTGTTTCTATTGATGAATTGTAATTGAGTTCCACAATTTGTGTCTATACTTAACCACTTGCTTACAGTGCACTTTCACCCCCCCCCCCCCTTCCTGCCCAGGCCATATTTCAGCTTTCAGTGCTGTCGCACTTTGAATGACAATTGCACAATCATGCTACACTATACCCATATGAAATTTTTATCATTTTTTTTCACACAAATAGAGCTTTCTTTTGGTGGTATTTAATCACCTCTGGGTTTTTTATTTCTTACGAAAAAAAAAGAATAAATACAGAAAATTTGGGGGAAAAAAAGGTTTTTCTTATTTTCTGTAAGTTTTGAAAATTAAATTTTTCTCCTTCACTGATGTGCGCTGATGAGGTGGCACTTATGGGCACTGGTGAGGTGGCACTGATGAGGTACTAATATGCCGCACTGATTGGCGGCACTGATGGGCACTGAGAGGCGGCACTGACGGGTGGCACTGATGGGCATTGATGTACACTGACGGGTGGCATTGATGGGCACTGACGGGGGGCACTGATGAGCACTCATGGGCAGCACCATCAGTGCCCACAATCAGTGCCCATAGTGTTGCCAGTCAGTGCCCATCAGTGCCTAGATGAGCAGGCACTGATGGGCACTGATTGGCAGCACTATGGGCACTGATTGTGGGCACTGATGGTGGGCAGAAATTGGCACTTTATTTAAATTTTGTGTAATTATTTATTTAATTCATTATTTCCTTTTTTTGTAATCGGGGCACTGATTATCAGTGCCCTGATTACTTTTACTTGTCTCCCCTATGAGGAGGAGCCGCTGATCGGCTCCCCTCGCCTCACACTCTGACAGCGTGAGGCGAGGAGAGCTGAATAACGGCACTTCCTCATTTACATGTGACCAGCTGTGATTGGACACAGCCGATCACATGGGTAAAGTCATGTCATTGACTCTTTACCGAGTTCGGGGTCGTGCGGTGTCCTAGCAACACGGCGCCACGAGAGAGACTGTTCTGGTGCGCCGTCATGAGACCGCCATTTGATAGCGGGCGGGTAGCAAGTGGTTAACATAACTTGGATGTATTTCTCTCTGAAGAAGGGCGTTATGTCAGCCGAACCTGTCATGCAAAATACTTCTTATTAACCGCTTGCTGAGTCCAGCCGCCATAGTTTTACTGCTACAGGTCAGCTCTGTCCCGTAAAACGATGTACCTGTACACCGCTTTGCGGGACCGCTAGCGGAGGCACATTCCCATTGGCAAAAGGTGGAGCCAATCAGCGGGTCCGGCGGCTGTGATTGCCCGTGGAAATAAAACGGCGGTCTGCCGTTGTAAACACTGTCAGTAACGAACACAGGGATCCTGTGTTCATCTTATTTAGGAAAGCAGGTCTCTGTTTTCATGCAGCAAGCCCCCCCCCCCCAGTTAGACAGCACCCTCTAGTGACCCATTTATCGCCCCTGATGTTAACCCCTTCCCTGCCTATGTCATTAGTACAGTAACAGTGCATAGTTTTAGCACTGATTACTGTTATAATGTCACTGGTCCCCCCCAAAGTGTAAAAAATGTCAGTTAGGTGTCCGATCTGTCCTCCACGATGTCAAAGTCCCTCTAAAAGTTACTGATCACCGCTATTACTAGTAAAATAAAAAAAAGACCTAAATCTTCCCCCTAGTTTGTAGACGTGATCAATTGTGCACAAACCAATCAATATACACTTATTGGTATTTTTTTTTTTTTTTTTTTACCAAGAATTTGTAGCAGAATACAAGTTGGCCTAAAATGATGAAAAAATTTAGATTTTTAATTTTTTTTATTGGGAATGTTATATAGCAGAAAGTAAAAAATAATGTGTTTTTTTTTTTTTTTTTTTTGTAGAATTGTCGCACTTTTTTTTTTTTGTTTTTTATAGCACAAAAAATAAAAATTGCAGAGGATCAAATGACATCAAAAGAAAGCTCTATTTGTGGGTTAAAAAAAAAAAATACATCAATTTTATTTGGGTACAGTATTGCACGACCACGCAATTGTCAGTTAAGATAAAGCAGTGTTGCAAAAAAATGGCCTGGTCATTAAGGGGGAATATGCTTCTGGTCCAGAAGTGGTTAATATGTATTTTATGGATTTTTTCCAATAAATCTTATGTGCAACAATCCCTGTGGAATGTTCTATATATGGCCAGTGCGATGGCCTGATTGCTCTTGCACTAAAACCATATACTGCTGTGCTAATCACCACACCCGTGGTTGGAAAACAAAAAATAAAAAAAGTGTGTATATGTGTATATATATATATATGTATATGTATATGTGTGTATATATATATATATATATATATATATATAATAATCTATACAGGATCTCACAAAAGTGAGTACACACTTGTAGTAGTAGTAGTAGTACAGCTTGTACTTGTACTAGTGAGTGTACAGCTTGTATAACAGTGCAAAATAACTCAACTTACAGCCACAGAGACCTTGTGGACATTTTCACTTAGGGTTGTACTCATTCTTGTTGCCAGCGGTTTAGATATAAAAGGCAGTGTGTGTACTCACTTTTGTGAGATAGTGTGTGTGTGTGTGTATATATATATATATATTGTGACGGTATGCGAGGTGAGATAGTAGATAATCGCCATATTTCACCTCGCATACGTTCTGTGGTGAGAGACTGAACCGGAATCCGGCCCGGGTTTTTCCAGCCTCTGTGACAGGCTAGGTTCCGGTCCAGAGATTGTAAGTTAGTCCATGCTCAGGTGGACTTTAACCACTTTAACACTAGCCACTGTGCTGCTACTGCGGCACAGTGGCTCGTTATCGTCTAGCGACGTAGACCTACGTCGCTAGACTCCTCCCGCTGTTTTCATTCACAGCGGGAGTCGGGCCAGGGGAGGAGCGGCGGCGATCGCCACTGCTCTTCCCCGATCGTCGGGGAATCCAGTTTGGAGATCCGCCCGCCTGTGTAAACAGAGCGGGCGGATCTCCTAAGTGACAGGGAGTGACAGATCGGAGTGTTCAGCATAGCTGGACATCCGATCTGTCCCTGGCTCACTCAGTCACCCCCCCCCCACACGTTAGTAAGCACCAGGCATACATTAACCCCTCCCTCTCCAATAAAATTAACCCCTTCCCTGCCAGTGTCATTTTTACAGTAACAGTGCATATTTATAGCACTGATTACTGCAGTAATGCCACTGGTACCCCCAAAAGTGTCAAAAATGTCAGTCAAGGGTCCGATCTGTCCGCCGCAATGTCGCAGTCCCGCAAAAAAATCGCAGATCGCCGCCATTACTTGTTAAAAAAAAAAAACACCAAAAATGACATAAATCTTTTCCTTAGTTAGTAAACGCAATAACTTTTGCGCAAACCAATCAAAATACGCTTATTGCGATTTTTTTTTTTTTTACCAAACATGGGTAGCAGAAAACAAATTGGCCAAAAATTTTAAAAAAAGTTGGTTTTTACATCTTTTTTGGGGGGAATTTCATATAAAAAAATGTTAAAAATATTTTATTTTTTCAAAATAAACGCATTTTTTTGTTTATAGCGCAAAAAGTAAAAATCGCACAGGTGATCAAACACCACCAAAAGAAAGCTCTGTTTGTGGGAAAAAAAGGACGTAAATTTCGTTTGGGTACGGCGTCGCATGACCGCGCAATTGTCAGTTAAAGTCGCACAGCGCCGAATCGCAAAAAGTGGCCCAGACGTAAGACAGCAAAATGCTCTAGTGGTAAAGTGGTTAAATTAACAGAAAAAGAGCACAGAAATGCTCTGGCCTGAGACTCCGAAGGGGATCTGAGAGAGGAGCTCTGTTTGGACTTTGAAAGGTTTGCTTTGCAATATGTTTTGTCGGTGATGGGGACCAGCCCCACACTGTATAGTGAGGAAAATTCCTGTATAGTTTAGCGCCGGACGGCAAGGATTTATTTTACTGTTTTGTTGTTTGTTTCATATTGGCAAACCTCTGCTGAATAAAGCTGGCAACCCACGAGACTTTTAAGAAACTACCTGCATGCTGACCTTATTTTGCTGGTAAAGGTGATCCCTGTGAGCTAATCTCCCACAATATATATATATATATATATATATATATATATATATATATATATATATAATGTATATGTGTATGTGTATGTATATGTATGTATGTGTATATATATATATATATATATATATATATGTGTGTATATATATATATATATATATATATATATATATATATATATATATATATATACATATATATATATATATATATATATATATATTGTGTATTCTAATATAATTTTATTTTTTTTGTGGAGCTATATTGGTGTTTCTATTGAATTGAAATTGAGTTCCACAATTGAAGAAAATTACAGTATAAATTTTTTTTTCTGCAGATATTAGATTTGATTGAAGATCTTCAAGAACACATATTTTTAAAGGAACCTAAATTACTAAAGGCCCTAATACCATCGGAGAGAGTACATCTCACAATTTTAGTAGCGCATCTGAAAGGTGAAGAAGAAGTGAGAAGGTAAGAATGACAAATGTCAATAAGCTTTAGTAATGTACTTAGTGGCGTTTGATATGCTCTTTTGCACTGCTTTACACACATACATTACTAGCACATTGCTATTAGGAGCACTAAGAGTCACAGAGCAGTAGTGATCGATACTCTTCGATCATATAACATGTTTATTGAGTTTAATGTTCCAACAGTTCACTTCAGCAAACTGTACTATGTACTACATTAAAAAAAAACAAAACAAAAAAAAAAAACGGTTTAAAGCGGTTCTTTGGTTAATTTTTTTTTTTTTTCATCTTTCCATCTGTTAAATCCTCTGCCCTTGTTTTAACTTTGGATAGTAAAACATTTTTTTTTCTGCCAGTAAATACCTTTTATACAGCCCACTTCCTCCTTGTCTGGTAATTGGCCTAGGCTAATGACATCATGCACAGCCCTCTCTCTCTCTAACTCTCATGAGAGTTTGCCAGCAAGCATGGAGGGATGAGTCAAAGGAAAGCCAAGGAAAGCTGCAGAGCTGGAGGGGGCTGGGTGAGGGTGGGAAAAACGGGAGACTTCAGAGATGCATATGAGTATTTATCAAGAGAGGAGAAATGTGCAGTCAAGCAGTGGTATTAGTGTGTCTGTATATATGTATGTGCGTGTCTGTTGGGATATATGTGTGTTTCTGTGAAAAATCTAGGAAGTGAACAGGCAGCAGCTTCAGCTGCCCACAGTTAAAATGGCTGCAGCCAGACTTAGTGGAGGGGGGGGGGGGGATTTCTGCAGCATATATGGCAAGTACAGAATACAGAACAAGTCACAGTATATATAAAATAATAAGCAAAGTGGTTGGAGGGAAGCTCCAGAATGACAAAGATGTTTTTATTACAAAATATATGAGCAGACTGCAGTTCCTCTTTTAAAAAAAAAAACAATCTTTGGCTTTCACTCAGCGCTGCACTTGCTGCAAACAAGGGATAATTGTATACAAACACAATTGAATAGTGTATGAGGGATTGATTTTACATAAAATAAAGGGTGTCTGATCCAGGAGCTGTCATCCTGTGCATATAAAAAAACACTTATAGGTCATAAGCCAGTAGAATTTACAGATGCATACAGCTGCAAGATAAAGTATGTGAACCCTTTGGAATGACATGGATTTCTGCACAAATTGGTCATAAAATGTGATCTGATCATCATCTAAGTCACAACAATAGACAATGACAGTCTGTTTAACCACTTAAATACCGGGCACTTTCACCCCCTTCCTGCCCAGGCCAATTTTCCCCTTTTAGCGCTGTTGCATTTTGAATGACAATTGCGTGGTCATGCAACACTTTACCTACACCAAATTTATGTCATTTTCCCCCCACAAATAGAGCTTTCTTTTGGTGGTATTTGATCACCTCTGGGTTTTTTCCTTTTTGCTAAACAAAAAAAGACCGAAAAGTTTGAAAAAAGAAAAAAAAGTTTTTTGTTTGTTATACAGTTTTGTAAATAAATACGTTTTTCCTGCACTGATGGGGTGGCACTGATGGGGTGGCACTGATGGGCGGCACTGATATGTGGCTCTGATAGGCACTGATATGTGGCACTGATAGGTAGCATTGATATGCAGCATTGGTGGACACTGATAGGCGGCAATGATGGGCACTGATAGGTGGCACTGATGGGCACTGATAGGTGGCACTGATGGGCACTGATAGGCGGCACTGGTGGGCACTGATAGGCGGCACTTATCGGCACTGACGGGCTGCACTGATGGGCACTAATGGACACTGATAGGCGGCACTGGTGGGCGACACTGATGGCATTGATGGGCACTGGTGGGCAGCACTGATGGGGAGGGCAATGGGGGCTCCCTGAGCCCTGATTGCCATCCCTGGTGGCCATAGTGGGCATCCCTGGGGTCATGGTGGGCATCCCTGGGGTCATGGGTGGGCATCCCTGGTGGTTCTAGTGGCACCCCCCCCCCGAGGGTCTGCACTGGTAATCAATGATCTGATTACCAGTTACCAACCCCCCCCCCCGTCAGGGGAGCCGCCGACCGGCGCTCCTTTACTCGTGCCTGTCAGGCACGAACTAAGGAAAGCCAATCAATGGCTCTTCCTGTTTACTATGTGACCAGCCGTGATTGGACACGGTTGGTCACATGGTAAAGAGCCTACGTCTTTACCAAGATCGGAGATGCAGGGTGTCAGGCTGATCACCGAGGGGGCGCGCAGAGCTGTATTATCCTGCCGCTGTCATATGGCATCCGGTCAGGATAATACAACCACAATCCCGCCGTCAATCTGCTATAGGGCGGGCGGGATGTGGTTAAACTAATGGCACACAAAGAATTAAATGTTGCCATGTTTTTATTGCACACACCATGTAAACCTTCACAGTGCAGGTTGAAAAAGTATGTGAACCCTTGGATTTAATAACTGGTTGAACCTCCTTTGGCAGCGATAACTTCAACCAAACGTTCCCTGTAGTTGCAGATCAGACGTGCGCAACGATGAGGAGTAATTCCGGACCATTCCTCTTTACAGAACTCAGTTTCAGTTCAGCAATATTCTTGGGATGTTTGGTGTGAATCGCTTTCTCGAGGTCATGCCACAGCATCTCAATCGTTTTGAGGTCAGGACTCTGACTGGGCCACTTCAGAAGGCGTATTTTCTTCTGTTTAGGCCATTCTGTTGTTAATCTACTTCTATGCTTTGGGTCATTGTCCTGTTGCAACACCCATCTTCTATTGAGCTTCAGCTGGTAGACAGATGGCCATAAGTTCTCCTGCAAAATGTCTTGATAAACTTGGGAATTAATTTTTGATAGCAATCCTTCCAGGCCCTGATGCAGCAAAGCAGCCCCAAACCATGATGCCCCCACCACCATAGTTCACAGTTGGGATGAGGTTTTGATGTTGGTGTGCTGTGCCTCTTTTTCGCCACACATAGTGTTGCATGTTTCTTCCAAACAAATCAACTTTGATTTCATCTGTCCACAGAATATTTTGCCAGTACTGCTGTGGAACATCCAGGTGCTCTTGTGCAAACTGTAAACGTGCAGCAATGTTTTGTTTGGACAGCAGTGGCTTCCTCTGTGGTATCATCCCATGAAATCCATTCTTGTTTAGTGTTTTACGTATTGTAAATTCGCTAACAGGGATGTTAGCATTTGCCAGTGACTTTTGTAAGTCTTTAGCTGACACTCTAGGATTCTTCTTCACCTCATTGAGCTGTCTGCGCTGTGCTCTTGCAGTCATCTTTACAGGACGGCCACTCCTAGGGAGAGTAGCAGCAGTGCTGAACTTTCTCCAAATATAGACAATTTGTCTTACCGTGGACTGATGAACAGCAAGGCTTTTGGAGATACTTTTATAACCCTTTCCAGCTTTATGCAAGTCAACAATTCTTAATCGTAGGTCTTCTGAGAGCTCTTTTGTGCGAGGCATCATTCACATCAGGCAATGCTTCTTGTGAAAAGCAAACCCAGAACTGGTGTGTGTTTTTTTATAGGGCAGGGCAGCTTGTAACCAACACCTCCAATCTCATCTCATTGATTGGACTCCAGTTGGCTGACATCTCGCTTCAATTAGCTCTTGGAGATGTCATTAGTCTAGGGGTTCACATACTATTTCCACCTGCACTGTGAATGTTTACATGGTGTGTTCAATAAAAACGTGGCAACATTTCATTCTTTGTGTGCTATTAGTTTAAGCAGACAGTGATTGTCTATTGTCGGGACTTGGATGGTGATCAGATCACATTTTATGACCAATCTGTGCAGAAATCCATATCATTCCAAAGGGTTCACATACTTTTTCTTGCAGCTGTATGTTTATGTTAATACACTTGGAAGCTAATTGTGGAGGTATAAGCTATGAATGAAGGACAGTCTGTAGCTGACACTGCTGGTAGAAGCAATGCTGCCTCCTAGAGTGGGCTGGAAACCTGAGCACCCCAATAGAAGAAGGGAAGGGGATGGAAAGCCACCAAGCCACCAATATTGTAGCAGGTTTATTATGTGAAAAATGATTTAAAATTGCACTCACAAAATGTCAGTGGAAATTGGCATGTAACTAGCTCCAAGTAGGGACGCCAGTGGGGAGTCCAATTCAGGCTGGAGCCGCTGAGATGACAGATTTGGTGCGAGACTCGATGCAGAGGTATTGGGGAGCCACCATGAGTAAATAAAACTATCAAGGCATCCGTCAGATGCCGACTATGCAGGAGCTAATCGCGTTTCCACCTTATGCCCCCCTCTTTAGTCATTCTAACCACTAAGCCTATCTTGAGGAGTTCTAAATTAGCCGCAGTTAACCCTGCAGTGCCCAAGTGTAGGTGGGATGTTGAAAGGGAAGACTGCGGTCAACCATAACAAATTTTATACAATATAATGGCAGGAAAAATAAATATCAAATTTACATTAAAAGTGAATCTAGTATAAAAACAATGTATGAAAATGGTTGGTATCCTGTCACATAAAGGTATCTACAGAATTTTTAAATCATATAATATGGAAATGTATTCCGTTGTATATGAAAACCGTAAGTAACCATCCCTTTATAAATGAATGGAGAAGATTATTCTTTCCCATAAAATAGTATAAAGTCAGTATCTAATCACAAAAAAACAGAATTCATGTGATGATAAAACATGATTATATATCCAATTTTATTCAGGTGCATCCCATAACATTTGAATATCATCAAAAAGTTTATTTCAGTAATTCAATTCAAAAAGTGAAACTCCCATATTTTATATAGATTTGTTACTCAGAGTGATATATTTCAAGCATTTCTTTCTTTGATTTTGATGATTATGGCTTACAGCTACTGAAAACCCAACATTTTGTATCTCAGAAAATTAGAAATTTACATGACCAATAAAGGATTTTTAATACAGAAATGTTGGCTTACAAAGAAGTATGTCCATGTACAGTATAGTATGCACTCAATACTTGGTCAGGGCTCCTTTTGCATGAATTGCTGCATCAATGCGGCAGGCAGTGGAGGCCAGGTTGCTTTGATAGTGGCCTTTAGCTTGTCTGCATTGTTGTGTCTGGGGGGTCTCATCTTCCTCTTGACAATACGCCACAGATTCTCTATGGGGTTTAGGTCAGGCGAGTTTGCTGGCCAATCAAGAACAGTGATACCATGATCATTAAACCAGGTATTAGTACTTTTGACAGTGTGAGAAGGTGGCAAGCCCTGCTGGAAAATTGAATTCAGCATCTCCATAAGGCTGGTCAGCTAAGGGAAGCATGACGTGCAATAGAATTTCCTGGTAGAGGGCTGCGTTGACTTTGAACTTAATAAAACACAGTGGACCAACACCAGCAGATGACGTGGCTCCCCAAATCATCACAGACTGTGCAAGCTGCACACTGGACCTCATGCAACTTGGATTCTGTGCCTCTCCACTCTTCCTCCAGACTATGGGACCTTGATTTCCAAATGAAACATTTTCCAGTCTGTGATGTTGGTGTTGGTCCATAACACCTTAGCAGTGCCACAGGCTGATCGCCTCCATGCTCCACTTATTCAGTAATTCAAAAGGAGCCACAACCATGTATTGGGTGCATACTACTGTAAATGGACATACTTTTCAGTAAACCAACGTTTCTGTCTTAAAACTTTTTTTTTTTTTTATTGGTCTTACTGGTAACATTCTAATTTTTTGAGCTACTGAATTTTGGGTTTTCACTAGCTGTTTGACATCAAAATTTAAAAGAAAAACTCATGAAATATATCACTCTGTGTATAACGCATCTATATAAAATTGAGTTTCACTTTTTGAATGGAAATACTGAAATTAATTAACTTTTTTCTGATAGTCTAATTTTATGAGATGCACCTGTATGTTTATATGGAGTATGATTTTGTATAGAAATTTATTTTAAATCACATCTACGACCAGCATAAACAGAAAAAATATGATTATTCCCATTGGAAATAATGGTAAAAAAAAATATATATATATATATATATGTCAGTATCTAATAACAAAATAACACCGTTCATGTGATGATAAAACATGATTATATATTACATTTTATACAGGTGCATCTCATAACATTATAATATCATCAAAAAGTTTATTTTAAGTTTTTTTTATTTTAGTAATTCAATTCAAAAATTGAGACTCCTATATTTTTATACAGATTTGCTACACAGATATATTTCAAGCATTTCTTTCTTTTATTTTGAGGAGTATGGCTTACAGCTAGTGAAAACCCAAAATTTTTGTATCTCAGAAAATTAGAACATTACATGACCAATAAAAAGGATTTTTAATTGAAAAAAAAAAAAAAAAGGTGGATGGATAGATAAAATATACAATCGTTGTATATGAAATATATTTTTTAATCTCCTTTTTTATTAATTTTTTTTATAACCAACAAGTCATACAAAACATATAAGAAAACTAATCACAATATCAAAATCTATGATCTATAGTAAATGAAAAGAAGAAAAAAAAAAAAAAAAAAAAAAGAAAGAGAAGAGGGAGGGAGGGGGGGAAGGAAAACGGAAAATTTATATCAATACTTACCGTAATTTTCCTTTCCTGATAGAACTCCATGGCAGCACACGTATGGGTAGGCTCCGCCTCCTCTCCTACCCTATAGGACCCCACTCCCATAAATGTTTGCTCCAAGCCAGGAGCCGTGTTCCATATATAGACTACTCCAGCAGATGGGAGGGAACTCCTGCTGCCATGGAGTTCTATCAGGAAAGGAAAATTACGGTAAGTATTGATATAAATTTTCCGTTTTCCTGACAGACTCCATGGCAGCACACGTATGGGAAATAACTAGCCATACACACCCGGGTGGGCAACTGCTGGTCAAACAGAAATAGGTTTAATTTGCACCGTCAACAGACAAAATTTTTAAACCAAAATCAACTGAGGATAAAGAAGCAGGTTCAACACAATAGTGTGACATGAAAGTGTTAATTGAGGACCATGAGGCCGCTCTGCAAATGACATCTGGTGCAACATGAAGGGAAGCCGCCCAAGACGTAGAAATCCCTCTGGTGGAATGAGCCGTCACCACTTCCGGAGGAGCCAGTCCCTTGGCTCTATATGCCCACTGGATGGTCTGAACTATCCAGCTAGAAATTGTTCTGGAAGAAGCCCTCTTGCCTCTGTTCTTTCCATAAAAGAGAACAAATAGATAGTCTGACTTGTGAAAGGAAGCTGTGAACTTCAAGTATGTTTGAAGGACTTCGCCCACATCCAACGGATGGGTACTCTGGTCATCTTGAGACTTGAATGTAGGTAAAACAATCTCTTGGTTGACATGAAAAACTGAATTTACCTTCGGATTGGACCCTAGCATAGGGACCAGGACGACCCGATCAGGAAAAAATGTCAGAAAAGGTTCTTTGCAACCCAGGTCACTAATTTCAGAGACACGTTTAGCCGATGTGATGGCTACTAAAAAGGCCGTCTTCATAGACAGATTCTTAAGGAAGAAGGAATCTCCATGTTCCAAAACTGTTGCTGAGAGAAACTCAAGGACTAGTGGAAGGTCCCATTTGGGGAACCTGGGTTTCCTGGGAGGTCTCATTCTTGACGCACCTCTGAAAAACTGCCGGACCAGAGGATGTTTTGCCCATGAGGTCCCCGTGAAGGCAGAGATTGCTGAGATCTGTACTCTGAGAGAGCCAACAGCCAGGGATAGGTCTAAGCCTGTCTGGAGGAACCCCAGAATGTGATGGATCTTAGGATTAGTGATGGAATCGGACTCATTAGACATGTAATCCTCAAACTTAGACCAGATCCTCTCGTAGACTTTGTTGGTGCCCGGTCTCCTGGCACTCATCATTGTGGACATTGCCGCACTTGGACAGCCAAGAGCTTTTAGTCTTTCCCTTTCAAGGACCATGCCATGAGATGTAACTGCGCTGGGCATGGATGCAGCACTGGACCCTGAGATAGAAGGTCCGGCCTGAATGGCAGGGGAACAGGATCCCGAAAGCTCAGTTGGAGCAGCAGAGGAAACCAGGGCCTCCTTGGCCAAAACGGAAGAATTGCTATGACTTCTACCCTCTCTCTCCTGAGTCTCTGCAGGAACTTGAATATCACTGGGACCGGGGGAAAAGCATATGCTTTGTGGAACTTCCAGTGGTCCGTCAGAGCATCTACCCCGTAGGCTTGGGGGTAACGCCATCTCAAGTAGAATTTCGTCAGTTTGGCATTGTTTGGAGAGGCAAACAGGTCTACCTCCGGAAGAATCCCCAGAGAGATGACCCACTTGAAGGTTTCTGGATGAAGAGACCATTCGTTGTTGTCTAGATTGGTTCTTGACAGAAAATCTGCCTGAACGTTCTGGACTCCTGGAAGATAAGCAGCTGATAGATTGGAAAGATTCCGTTGGGCCCATGCCATGATCGGTTTCACTTCTTCCAGAAGGGAGGAACTGCGGGTGCCCCCTTGCCTCTTGATATATGCGACCGCCGTCATATTGTCTAGCCGTAGGAGGACCGAGGACCCTTTCACCAAGTGACGGAAAGCCATGATGGCACGAAAAGCTGCCCGAAGCTCCAGGACATTTGAGACCAACCCGAGGGTGGGAAAGTCCCACCTGCCCTGGGCCACCTCTGACAGGCAGTGCGCACCCCAGCCCGTCTGGCTGGCATCCGATGTCACAACGATCCAAGGAACGGAAACGATTGAATGACAATTCAGGAGATTTTCCCGTTGTAGCCACCAAGACAGACTCGCCCTCATAGAGGATGTTATCCGTACAGGAGTGTCTGGATTCCCGGAGCTCCATTGGCGGAGGAAACCGATTTGAAAGGGCCTCATCCTCCACTGTGCCCACTTGACCATGGGGGCCGTGGAGACCATGGTCCCTATTATTTTCAGACACTGTGATGCCCGAAGATAAGGGGTTGACATTGCCGGTTGTATTCTGCTGCGGATCACCGGAATCTTCTCCACTGGAAGAGAGATGGTGCCTCTGGAGGTGTTGAAGAGTGCCCCCAGGAAGATCAAGGATTTTGTCGGATCCAGATGGCTTTTCTCCAGATTCAAGAGCCACCCGAATTCTTGAAGGGTGGAGATTACCTGAGATCTGTGTTGCAGAATCTGTGCTTGGTCTTGAGAAAGAAGAAGCAGATCGTCTAAGTAGTGAAACAGTCGAATCCCTTTCGATCTGATCAGAGCTACAATAGCCAGTAAGATCTTTGAAAAGACTCGAGGTGAGGTGGTAAGCCCGAAAGGGAGACAGGTAAACTGGAGATGCACTTGACCCACGGCAAAGCGAAGACATTTTTGTAGTTCTGCTGCCACTGGGACATGGAAATAGGCATCTTTTAGATCTATGGAGATCATCCAATCTTCTGGTTGCACCACTTGGCGGATAGTGAAGAGTGTCTCCATCCTGAACCTCTCTTTCTTTATGAAAGAGTTCAGATGAGTCAGGTCTATGACCGGCCTCCAAGAACCGTTTTTCTTTAGCACCATGAATAGAGGTGAATAAAGGCCTTGAAACCTTTCTTCGGCCGGAACTGGGATGACAGCACCTTGAGAGATCAGGGAATCTACGTATGACAGAAGAATTGACTTCTTTTCTTCCACGCGAGGTAGAGCCGTAGGGATGAACCGCAGAATTGGAGTTTCTTCGAAAGACCAAACGTGACCATGAGACACGGTCTTGACGGTCCACTGGTCTGTAATCGAGGCTGCCCAAACGTGCGCAAACTGACGTAGACGAGCGCCTACTCGCAACGCTTGAGCAGGCCTGATATCAAAAAGACTTTGTGGTCTCCCGACCACTAGAAGGTGTTCCCTTGTTGAACTTCTGACCTGTAGGTTGAGATCTTTTCCAATTCTTTCTGAACTCACGTCCAGGCCTGTAAGAGCGAGCTTCTCTGGATCGATCCGAACTTGGTTTGTGCTGAAATCTTCTGCGGTCAAGCAAACGGCGATCTTGAGGGAGGAAACCTGATTTACCACCAGTGGCATGGGTAATGGCACTGTCCAGTTTGTTGCCAAAAAGGGACGCACCCTCAAACGGAATCCTGCACCAGGCTTGTTTGGAAGCAGGATCGGCCAGCCAGGGACGTAACCATAAAGCACGTTTGGCCGTGACAGAAGAGAGCATGACCCGCGCCACCAGGCGAATGATATCAATGGAAGCCTCTCCCAAAAAGGCCGTTGCCAACCTTAGTTCATACACAGCCGAGCTTCTGGCTGCTTCCTCTGAGACACCTTGCAGTGTGGTCTCCACGTTATCTACCCAAGCCTCCATAGCTTTGGATGTGGCTGCTAGGGCTAGGGCTGGCTTGCAGGTCATACCAGCTAACAGATCTTTTTGAGATCCGTATCAATTCGTCTATCCAGACCATCTTTAAATGAGACGGAATCTTCCAAAGGTAGGGTAACGTGTTTGACTAGCCTCATCAAGGCTGCGTCTATTGTAGGTGCAGAATCAAGATGCTTCACTTTGTCGGTCTTAAAAGGATATAACCTGGAAAATTTGGACAATAAGGAATTCTTTCTTTCAACTCCATGCCATTCGTCTGTAATGATTTCCCCCAGCTCACTCAGAAAAGGGAAATGATCCCGTTCTTTCTTGAGGTGTTTAAAGTATTTTTTCTGTTTTGCCGGGGAATCTGCTGGCTCTTCCCATTTTAACGCCTCTTTTACCGCTCTCACTAGCGGAGAAATCATGGCAAAATCAAAGCCTGAACTTTGGTCTTCTAGGTCATCCTCACTTTCAGAGGAATCCGAGAAGCGACTCGGCTGGGAAGTGCCTGGCTCTACGTCTTCCATCTGAGGGAGAACTGGAGTATCAGCTGTATGACCAGACAGCCGGTTGGGATCCCAATCCCTTAAGGATTCTTGCACGATCCGCCTGACCAGGGTTTCCACTGGTGGATCTGGGACTTGTTTTTCCTTGATTGCCCGAGAATAGCAGGCATCACACAAGGATCTATCCTCAGGGACTACAGCCCTACAACCCCAGCAAGATTTGTGTGCGGGGCGGTCAGCATGGCAGGAAGACCGGCTTGGACAATCATCATGGCGTCTAGACCTAGACCTGGATCTATGGTGCCTGGATTTGGATGATGCATGGTGATGGCCTGAAGGTGATCTATCCTTTGATCCCGATGCAGGACGTTGGTCAGACCTAAAAGGGCTGAAAACAAAGGAAAGAAAAGCTCAGGCTACAGTAAGCCAGCTGGCAGACAAGCGAGAGTTAAAAGCTAAAGCTCACCTGTTGCGCAGGGACTGGCCACCGGGGGGCGGTGAGGCATCCATTGCAAATCACAGCGAGATAACCTGCAATAGGAAGGATGTAAGAACTCAATCTTACCTTCCCATAGCCGCCTTTCCCCTCCCCCATTCAAGCAGGACTGACCCAGCACAGGACTTACCAAACACAGGCAGAGACACAGCGTGGGGAAGCCGCCGCAAAAGCCCACAGACATCCCAAGAATGACAGCTCCATCAGCTGTTTAAATTTCCCGGGAGCCGTAAAGCCACGCCCCCCCCCCCGACGCCACCGCGTCATGGAGGACTGGAAGTGGCGTGCGCTCATGCGCAGACCACTTAGGAACCAAGCCTCACAATGAACACCCAACTGGGAATCAGGAGGCGGGGGGAGGAGCCGAGAGCGACGGCCTGGAACGCAGGAGCGCTCCAGCCACCATACTAACCAGGAAGCAAAACGATATAAAATATAAAGTAAGCAATACATTACCACCAATACCGACAGAAGGACCTGGAACGCTCCTCAACCGGAGACTAGCGTGTGCGTCAGGGCATAAGGGCCTCCCGCTAGTAGCAAGGACGTTTGGCCAAGCGATGCAGCCCACCTCTCATTCAGGATTTATGGCATCTTCCGGCATCATTTCAAATTGCCCGGGTCCACCCAGTAGTACTGAGATTGCTGGACTAAGGTAGAAAAGGCACCATCAAGGAAAGCCACACGCCACCAGGTATGTAAGAAAACGCATCCTATAAGGTAAGACTTCTCTTGCGGAAGGAGGACAAAAAAGGAACACGGCTCCTGGCTTGGAGCAAAAATTTATGGGAGTGGGGTCCTATAGGGTAGGAGGAGGCGGAGCCTACCCATATATGTGCTGCCATGGAGTCTGTCAGGAAAATATAATTTCTCAACATCTTAACATATTAATATAGGCTGGTCCGATTTGATTTTTGTTTTTTACTATTACTATTCGAGGTAGATATTCCCATATATATCCTAGAATATTGGTCTGTCACCACTACATACGTCTGTATAGCTATATAAGGCCTTCATATAAACAGAGAATAAGTCCATTAATCAATTTAAGAAAAAGGGTGTTTGTATTGTTCAGATCTATGGATCGCTAATCTTTAATTTTCCCAAAGTTTGTTCTAATTCTGCCTTTAAATACCAGTCTGTGTATCTAAAAGGTTTCATAAAATGTTGAATATCCGCTTCCGCGAGTTCTTGCTCTATAAAGGGTTGCCACTTGTCGAAGAACATTTTTGTAGAAATATGATGTTGTAGGACTGTATCCATACGTTCCCTATACAAAAGTAACCGAAGCTCCCTTTTTAAGAGCAGATAGAGTAGGGGGACTAGGCTGGATCCATGATTTTAAGATGATCCTCTTAGCCGCCAAATAAAATAAATGTGTCAACGGAGGGACAGTAGGCAGTAGGTTTGTCTGAGCAATATTGTTCGGCAAGTTAATTCCAAATAACATAAGTTGTGGAGATTTCCGTAGGCAGGTATTCATTACCACATTGGCATAGTACGCCACTCTATCCCAGGATGGAATCACTCTAGGACAGTGCCAAAATCTATGAGCCAATGTGGGCCTCATTGACATACAGAGAGGACATACAGCTTTAGTTCTCTTGTCTTTAGTGAAGAGGGCGGGAATATAGGCTTTATGGATACATTTGAAATGGGTCTCTCTCCATATTTCGTTCACCGTAAGTTTCCTGATATGCCTATAGCCCTGTATCAGTATCAGGTGTGAAAACTCTACTCCAGGGAAGTCTATATGCCACTTTTCAAAAATTCTATCTGTGGAAGGAGGAAGCAATTCATCTTTTAATAATTTAAATATTGTCGATATTGAATAAGACCTCTGTTGTATCAGAGTGTCAATCATTGTATGTTGAAAGCCCTCTAACAGGCTTGGAGCACATGAGGATATATACAAAATTGCTTGATGATATGCCAGGAATAGGGTTGAGCGAACACGGACTGTATTGTTCGTGTTCGTACCGAATAATTGGATTTTTGTTACCCGAACACGGACCCGAAAACTTTACTGTATATTCGAGTAAAAATCCGTGTTCGGTCATTTTATTTCCGTGTTTTGTATGCATTGGCGCGCTTTCAACAGCCAATCAACAAGCGTTTAACTGGTGTGCCTTAAGCCATCCCAGCCATGCCTACAAATGAATTAGTAGCTTTGATTGGCCATCTGAAGCATGTGACCAAGTCTTTAGAAGTTCGAGCCAGCGCCGCTGCGTCATTCTGCTGTGTAGTTCAGGGACAGAGCACACATCATACCTGCTGGCTGCTGATTAGGGACAGACAGGCAAAAATCATTTGTGTCCGGATAGAATTGAGGGATAGAGATGTACAGAACTGTTCGCCGGCGAACAGTTCCCGGCGAACTTCGCATGTTCGCGTTCGCCGCTGCGGGCGAACATATGCGATGTTTGGTCCGCCTCCTATACTTCATCATTGAGGCAAACTTTGACCCTGAACATCACAGTCAGCAGACCCATTCCAGGCCAATCAGCATACCTCCCTCCCACACCCTCCCACCTCCTATAAATAAGCAAGGGCAGCATCCATTTTAGATCATTTCTGTGTTACTGAGAGCAGGGAAAGTGCTGGTGCTGCTGCTGTTGTTATAGCTAGGGACAGTTCCCGGTCTTGTTAGCCAGTGTTCTTGGTACACTCCTGCTGTAAGGACAGCACCCCAAAAAGCCCTTCCTAGGGCTGGTATTTGAGGTTTTTTTTGGAGATATATATATACATATATATATATATATATATATATATATATATCTATTGTCCCCAAAAGCCCTTTTGAGGGCTGGTATTTGTGTAATTTTTTTTGTTCTGTGGTATATATATTGTCCCCAAAAGCCCCTTTGAGGGCTGGTATTTGAGTATTTTTTTAATATATATATATATATATATATATATATATATATATATATATATATATATATATATATATGTAGCATGTCCAGAACCAGAAACAAAATTCATATAGGTGTAAAAGGGGTTCCCACCATCCCTGCTCTACTGAAAAATTATCTTTTTTTCTGGTTCTGGACATGCTACAGAGCTGAAACTTCACAGGCACACTTTTTAGACCCCCTAGACACAAAATCACACAAAAAAGTTCTTAAAAATTGTCATTTTTGATAGAGAGACAATTATTGGAAAACTTAAAAAAAAAAAAAACTTAAAAAAAAAAAAATTCTTTGGATTTATTGTCTGGGGGGTCTAAGAAGTGTACCTGTGAAGTTTCAGCTCTGTAGCATGTCCAGAACCAGAAAAAAAATAGGGTTAGGGTTAGGGCTAGGGTTAGGGTCAGGGCTAAGGTTAGGGTTATTTTTAGTGCTTAGGGTTAGAGTTAGAGGGGTAGGGGTAGGGCTAATAACTCTAACCCTAAGTATCTCACCGTAACCCTAGCCCCTAACACTAAACCTAACCCTAACCCTCTAACCATAACCCTAACCCTCTAACCTTAACCCTAACCCTCTAAGCCTAGCCATAAAAATAACCCTAGCCCTAACCCTAACCCTAACCCTAGCCCTAACCCTAATTCGTATTTTTTTCTGGTTCCGGACATGCTACAGAGCTGAAACTTCACAGATACACTTTATAGACCCCCCAGATGCTAAATCCAAAGAAATTTTTTATTTTTATTTTTTTTTTAATTTTTCCAATAATTGGCTCTCTATCAAAAAATTACAATTTTTAAGAACTTTTTTTTTGTGATCCCTCTCCGGCATGCCACAGTCCAGGTGTTTGTCCCCTTGAAACAACTTTTCCATTACTATTGTGGCCAGAAAGAGTCCCGGTGGGTTTTAAAATTCGCCTGCCTATTAAAGTCTATGGCGGTTCGCCGGTTCGCGAACATTTGCCGATGTTCGCCGTTCGCGAACGGCAAATTTTAGGTTCGCGACATCACTATTGAGGGACAGGTCGGAGTGTGTTAGGCAGGGCGAGTTGTAGGGCATTTTAGGGCGAGGCTGCTGATTTTTAGGGTCAGTGTTCTACAATCGATATTGCTGTGTGTGGGGGGGGGGGGGGGTTTGCAGTGACCGATCTTATCAATCCTTTTAGGGAGAGGCTGGAGATAGGCAGGTGTCAGTGGTCCACATCGATTTTGCTGTGTGTGGGGTGCAGTGAACACAATCTTTTTTGCCCACTGAGGAGGAGGGAGAAAAGTCTTTTTCTATCAGTCACTGTGTGCAGCGTTTTTCCTTCAGTGCTGTGCTGTGCTGACTGTGATAATACACTGCTGTGTTCAGTGTTCACATGTGCTATTATTGAGAGATTTCAAAAGTTATACACTTTTTTCTATTCCACTATTCAATATACAGCCTTGGGTTAAAAAAATTAAATTATGGCATAGTCTGTACTAATCTAGTTAAAAATTACAAACTTAAAAGGGGAATTTTTTTTTTTCCCCTCCATAGCCTGCAGCAGAGCTGAATGATACAAGACACTGCTGTTCACATGTGCTATTGATAAATCATACCAATTTTATATCATATTTTCTATTCCGCTATTCAATAAAAACCTTTGGGTATAAACAATTAAATTGCGGGATAGTCTGTGTTGGTACGTGTGAGATACACCTTTCCAATTTTTGGGGTGCATCTCATACTTCTGAGGATTTGAGGGTGCTGCCTGTTCCGAACTCCTCCTATTCCTCATCCTGCCTTTGGGGGTACAAAAAATAGTAATTGGGGTCTAGTCAGGTTCTGTACGTGTGAGATACATACACCTTTTTTTGATATTTTCTATTCCGCTATTTAATCTACACCTTTGGGTAAAAACAATTAAATTGCGGGATAGTCTGTGTCGGTACGTGTGAGATACACCTTTCCAATTTTTGGGGCGCATCTCATACTGCCGAGGATTTGAGGGTGCTTCAGTCTGCCTCCTGCCTGTTCCGAACTCCTCCTACTCCTCATCCTGCCTTTAGGGTACAAAAAATTGTAATCAGGGCCTAGTGTGTGTTTGTACGTGTGAGATACACCGTTTTGTAAAATTTGTCCTATTCCGCTATTCAATATACACCCTGTTTGAGTGTAAAAAATGAAATTGCGGGATAGTCTGTATCGGTACATGTGAGATACACCTTTTTAAATTTGTTTGGCTCATCTCCTTCTACCGCCGAGGATTGCAGGGCGCTTCAGTTTGCCTCCTGTTCCCAACTCCTCCTACTCCTCGTCCTCATCCTGCCTTTAGGGTACAAAAAATTGTAATTGGGGCCTAGTCTGTGTTTGTACGTGTGAGATACACCGTTTTTTATCCTTTTTCCTATTCCGCTATTCAATATACACCCTTTTGGGGTAAAAAACATTAAATTGCGGCATAGTTTGCATATTTGACTGTGAGATACACCCGTGCGATACTGTTATTGTTTTGTTCCGCTATTCAATAAACACCTTTCTAGGGCAAGATCATAAATTACAGAAATATGAGGAGACCGTCAAATAGGGGCCGTGGCCTGGGTCGTGGTGCTGCTGGTAGAGCTCCTGTTGCAAGGAGAGGACGTGGTCGATCTGTGCAAGCTACACGCACAAGTGAAACACCTTCCTCAAGTGTTAGTAGGCGACAGAACCTGCATCAGTATTTGGTAGGGCATCATACGCTTCTAGAAGTGATAATGCCAGAACACGTAGAGGCGATAGTAGATTGGTTTGCTGCTGACAGTGCCTCCAGTTCCTTCACATTGTCTCCCAACCAGTCTACTGCAGAAAGGTCAGAGTTGGCACCTGCAGCCGATGTCCAACTGTCTTTCACCTCACCCCCTTGCAAATCTGGCAAGCAGTCTGAGCCCCAAGCCATACAGCAGTCCCTTCTTCTTTTTGATGACTCTGTCAGCAGGGTTTCCCAGGGCCATCCACCTAGCCCTGCCCCAGAAGTGGAAGAGATTGAGTGCAGCGATGCCCAACCACTTATTTCTCAAGGTGAGTACATGCAAGGACCATCGCAGCACGTCTCCGATGATGACGAAACGCAGGTGCCAACTGCTGCGGCGTTCAGAATTGTGGAGACCGACAAGGAGGGCAGGGGTGAAGACTGGGTGGAAGATGATGTGGAGGATGATGAGGTCCTCGACCCCACATGGAATGAAGGTCATGCAGGTGACCCGAGTAGTTTGGAGGAAGAGGCGGTGGTCGCACAGAGCCACCAGCACAGCAGAAGAGGGAGCAGGGTGCAGAAGCGGAGCGGCCGTGCTCTAGACACTACGCCTGCTACTGCCCAATGCAGCAAGGGAACGAGAGCAGCAAAGCCAGCTCAAAGGAGTTCTCTAGCGTGGAAGTTTTTTAGAAAATGTGCTGATGACAGGGCACGAGTGGTTTGCACCTTGAGCAATCAGAGCCTGAAGCGAGGCATAAACCTTCTCAACCTGAGCACAACCTGCATGATCAGGCATCTAAGTGCAAAGCACGAGCTGCAGTGGAGTAGACACCTTCAAAACCAAGAAACGTCTCTGGCTCATCCTGCTTCCTCTTCGGCTGCAGTCTCGGCCGCTCCATCCACATCTGTAGTGATACCGGCACCTGCCACCAAGCAAACAAGACGATCTGTCAGCAACACCACCACCTGGGTCACCAACCATCTCCACAATGTCCTGTGGAAGCGTTAAGCTTTCCATCTCCCAAACACTTGAGAGGAAGAGGAAGTACCCCCCTACCCACCCACGATCCCTGGCCCTGAATGCCAGCATTTCAAAATTCTTGGACTTTGAAATGCTGTCATTCCGTCTGGTGGAGACGCACAGTTTTAAAAACCTTATGTCGGTGGCTGTCCCACAGTACGTCGTGCCCAGCCGCCACTACTTTTCCAGGCAAGCCATCCCTTCCCTGCACAACCAAGTGGGGGAAAAAATCAGGTGTGCACTGCGCAACGCCATCTGTGGCAAGGTCCACCTAACTACCGATACGTGGACCAGTAAGCACGGTCAGGGGCGTTATATCTCCCTAACGGCACACTGGGTAAATGCAGTGGCGGATGGGCCTGAGGCGGATAGCAATTTGGCGCATGTCCTTCCACCACCGAGGATTGCAGGGCGCTTCAGTTTGCCTCCTGTTCCTAACTCCTCCTACTCCGCTTCCTCATCCTCTACCGCCTCCTCATCCAGACAGCGTAACACCTTCACCAACTTCAGCACGGCCAGGGGTAAACGACAGCAGGCAGTTTTAAAACTTGCCTGTTTGGGGGAAAAACCACACACCGCGCAGGAGTTGTGAAGGAGCATGGAACAGCAGACAAATGAGTGGATGCTGCCAGCGAGCCTCAAGCCCGGCCTGGTGGTGTGCGATAACGGGCGAAATCTCATAGCAGCTCTGGGCCTAGCCGGTTTGACGCACATCCCTTGCCTGGCGCATGTGCTGAATTTGGTGGTGCAGAGGTTCCTTAAAAACTACCCCGATATTTCAGAGCTGCTGCAGAAAGTGCGGGCCGTCTGTGCGCACTTTCGGCGTTCTCACCCTGCTGCTGCTCGCCTGTCAGCACTGCAGCGTAACTTCGGCCTTCCCGCTCACCGCCTCATATGTGACGTGCCCACAAGGTGGAACTCCACCTTGCACATGCTGGAAAGACTGTGCGAGCAGCAGCAGGCCATAGTGGAGTTTCAGCTGCAGCATGCACGCGTGAGTCACTCTGCGGAACAGCACCACTTCACCACCAATAACTGGGCCTCCATGCGAGACCTGTGTGCCTTGTTGCGCTGTTTTGAGTACTCCACCAACATGGCCAGTGCCGATGACGCCGTTGTCAGCTTAACTATCCCACTTCTATGCCTCCTTGAAAAAACAATTTGGGCGATGATGGAAGAGGATGTGGCACAGGATGAAGAGGTAACATTTCCAAGGCTTTCAGGGCAGTCATTCACAAGGGGCTCCGAGGGTGGGTTCCTGCACACACAAACGCCAGGGACACAATTGTCCAGCAGGGGCACAGTTCTGGAGGAGGAGGAGCTGGAGGAGGAGATGGAACCATGTTCACAGCAGGGTGGCACCCAGGCCAGCTCATGGCCATCACTGGTGCGTGGCTGGGGGGATACAGAGGACACAGACGATACACCTCACACAGAGGACAGCCTTTCGTTGCCTCTGGACAGCCTGGCACACATGAGCGATTACATGCTGCAGTGTCTCCACAACGACCGCCGAGTTGCCCACATTCTAACTTGTGCTGATTACTGGGTGGCCACGCTGCTGGATCCCCGTTGCAAGGACAACGTACCGTCCTTAATTCACTCACTGGAGCGCGATCGCAAGAGTACAAGCGCACGCTGGTAGACGCGATGCTGCTGGCATTCCCACCTGACAGCGGGGCCACAGTGGAAGCACAAGGCAGAGGAGGAGGAGGAAGAGGTCGCCAACGCAACCAGGGCACCGCCAGCACCTCAGAAGGCAGGGTTAGCATGGCCGCAATGTGGAAAAGCTTTGTCAGCACGCCACAACAAACAGCAGCACCAGCAGCTCATATGGAACGTCTTAGCAGGAGGCAGCATTTCACCAACATGGTGGAGCAGTATGTGTGCACACACCTAGACGTACTGAATGATGGGTCTGCCCCCTTCAACTTCTGGGTCTCCAAATTGGGCACATGGCCTGAGCTTGCCCTTTACGCCTTGGAGGTGCTGGCGTGCCCTGCAGCCAGTGTATTATCTGAACGGGTATTTAGCACGGCTGGGGGCGTTATCACCAGAGATGTATAGTAACGAAGTAGAACTACTTAAGTACTGTACTTAAGTACCGAAATGCGGTATCTGCACTTTCCTAGAGTAGAATTTTTTTCTCCTACTTCTACTTTTACTTCACTACATTTTTTCGATGATTTTCGATACTTCTACTCAAGTATTTTTTTTTGTGCTGCATAGTTACTCGTTACTTTTAAAAAAATTACCACTGCCAGAACAGTAGATGGCAGGTTACATAAAGCTCAAAAAAATGTGTATAATGTCATTTGTAAATCAGCGCATACGAAAATAAAGGCTGTGTATAATAAAAGCTGCTATACCAAATCTTTCCAATAAAAAGAAAATATGAAACAAACAAATAAATTGTGCTACAGCGCTTAAAGTGCATCAAGAAACTACTAACAAACACAACTTGGCTGTGCGAATAAAGTGCCTGTGCAATCGATATAATATCATTGTTGCCCCCAGTGCCCTGCCCACACTCCACACAATATCAAAAATAAAGTGACATGAATGTGCTAAAGCCTAAATGCAGTGAAAATAATTATTCCCACAATGTAACAGTAAATTCAATTCATATAAAATATGACAATAAATCACAATAAAATAAGTTATGAAATAAGTTAGGTCAGGTGCGTGCAACAAGTTGAAGTGTGTAAACGAAAAGTCCATAAATGAATTCCAGTGTGCAAATCTAAAGTGTCACTTCACTTGTCAGATGCTTCCACCTCCTTCAGTGCTCGAGTGACCGACCAACACACTTAATGGTGGTGGCACTGGTGGATAGCGTCTGGGTGGCACTGTGGCACTGACTGCACTGGTTCAAAAAGCCATATATATTTAATTATTTCAATTCTCAATCCCATAGGTCCTCTCCTCATAAGATATTAATAACTTAAGATTAGGTGATGAACTTCTTGGCGGCCCTGGAAGGATGACGGGGACACCCGCCACTTCTGGAGCCGAGCCGCTGTGATTCCCCAACATGTGACAAAGTGACAGCCAGGAGATCTAGTGGCTAGTAGTGCTCAACAATACCGCTTTTATATATAAAAATGAAATAAAATATACTGACTCACAAATTAGTAGTAGTAGTAGGTAGCGTGTAGCAGTAGGCAGCACAACTCAATTCAATCAATCCCACAGCCTCGATCGCGCCGCGGCCCGCGGAATCACTGTCATGATCATCAAGTTAAGAGACCGCACTGGAGGAGCCGTGCTGCCATCTTCCCGCTCGAGGTCTCTGCCTCTAGACGTGTTGTGTGTCACTCAGACTCCACCCCTTAGGGCCCTTACTGAGAGGAGTTGTGACACGGGCGGCGGGACTCGGAGCATTTTCTTCGTTATCTCATCTTCTTCTCTATGAGGTGAGTGAGGTGGACCGTGGAGAGGGCCTAATCCTTGCCATGGCAAATGTGCCATTTGAGAATCAAATAATCAATATAAAATATTAATATATTATATACACAAGGGTCATGGGTGGCTTTTTTGAACCAAGAAGAGTGAGACTGACGGCTATGATGATTATCCGACCATCCATGGTCCATGGACCATAAGTGTTGTGTTGTGGTGGTGTCTGTGCTTCCTGCGGCCTGCCTCTGCCTGTGCGGCTGTGCCTGCACTGCAGTGGCCACTGGCAGTGGCACTTGACTTGAGCAAAGCAAATGAGCACTACTAGTGTGAAGGACAGGTGGTGGAAGCATGTTCTGACAAGTTCTTATAATGAAAATAATATAGACAGCTTTTTGAACCAGTGCAGTGCCAGTCTACTAAGGTGAGAGGCAGAGAGAGAGGCTATCCAGTCCACCACTTTACTTGAGCAGATCCCAGAAGAAAGGTGGAAGCATCTGACAGCAAGTGACAAGCATTTCTTAGATTGCACACTGGAATTCAGTTATGGACTTTTCGTTATAAAGTTTAGTTTACACACTTAAACTTGCACCTAACTTATTCACAATCACAACTTATTTTATTGTGGTATTGTCATATATATTTTATATGAATTAAATTTACATTGTGGGAATAATTTGCACTGCATTTAGCACAGACATGTCACTTTATTTTTGATACTGTGGGCGATGATTTTGAATACAAGAAGAATATATATATATATATATATATATATATATATATATATATATATATATATATATAATTGCAGGCACTTTATTAGCATTTTTAGCACAGCCACTTTGTTAGTAGTTTTTGATGCATTTTTCACTTTAAGCGTTGAAGGTTTGATGAAGCTGGCCTGGCACATCATCATCAATTGAGCAAATCAAATGAAACCGTGATTAAGAAGACTGCGCATGCTCCTGTTCTGCCTTTTGATCAGCTAAAAAGATGGACGAACCAAAAACACCACCTTCCACCCCTGGCCCTTCAACTTCAAGTGATCTGCCTGGCTGTGAGAGTGAGGAAGCTCAGGAAGGAGACCACCCCTGGCTTTAAAAGGTAGATGCTTTAAAAGGGGAAGGGAGGGACATACTTTATCTGTTTTTTGTTTACAAAAAGTTACAGCCTAAGGAATTGTGATTGTCCTTTAGGTTAATCATTTGAATAAATCATTTGAAATTGTAAGAATATTTAATAATAAATATCTTGCGCTCGTACTTATGTCAGAATATTTATACTGCTCTGAATATAGCAGTGTATTTATTTATGGTTAATAAGCAAAGATCTGTGAAAAAGGAGAGTCTTCACCTATTGCCATAAATCAATGTTGTGAATTCTTTTTAATTGATTAATTTCTTTTTAAAAGCATATACCAATCTTAGTGAGTACAGTCTACAGTGTGGAATATATATAAAAATATTTATTCGCCAGACATGTAAGCACAATATATGATCAAACAGGAAGTGACATAAAAAGATAACTCTACAAAAAAAATACTAACTTCAAATAATCAATGCAATGTGATGTTTAGCTCAATAATGAAAGTGAAACTAAAACAAAGTGAAACTAAAACAAAGTGAAAGTGAAACCAAAGTAAAAGCAAGATTACCATTTCTTCCCAGGTATAGTATAAGCCATAAATTAATGTTCTATATAAACAGACTACAATGGTCTGCGAATCACATAGCCAAAGTCATTCCACTGCAGATGAAATGAGAATAAGCCGTGCAAAACGGAAGACTTAAAATTGCAAATAATGCACTTAATCTGATATTAATAAAAATGTATAAAAACAAAAATCAGCTTTTTAGAGAAAAATCTACTATGGCTTATACGGCTGGGATTGTAATCTCATTACCCTTAAATATGCAATATAAAACATATAAGGAAAGAATAAACAATTGTTGAATAAAATCAAATAATACAGCAAGGCATAATTACCACACTTAAGATGGTGTTACCAGAGTCCTAAGATGGATGCCAGTGAGGGAGGAGTTTCCTCCAAGTTTCAGATGAATGATGGACCAGGAAGTATGTCTGCATGAGTCTATTGAAAAATGTAATAGCGTGTGTGGTGTAAGTGTGAGGTGTGTTGTCAGTAGTGTAAAGTGATGTGTCTATCTCATATCTGGGTTGGTCTTTTATATGGTAAGAACAAAGAGCTATAAAAATTACCATAAGTAAAACCCAGAGGGATGAAACATTATCCCAATTGGTCGGGATATTCTATACCTAAACTAGTGAGGTCAGAGACACACCCCTTTTTATAATTAACTCCATACTTGGTCTAATAAAATTAAGGATGATTCCTCTATATGTAAGATTAATCATAAAACACAACATAAAACTTTGTCCAGACTACCAGTACATACATAAATGTCCACCTGTATTTCCATTATTCATCTTGGCAAGTAATGCCATTTCAATAATTATATTATTTAACACAATATAATATTTTTATATGGAAATCTGAAATTATCTCAAGACTGCACCTGGTATTTTGTCTCCAGAGGGCAGTATCGTACCGTTCATTAGATTTTGTATTTAACACTTTTACCACCATGTCCTTATCTGATGACCTCTCTGACCTCTGGCTAGTGAATAGCCATTACTTATTTGGATTCTGACATAACTGTCAGGCATCTAGTCTAGGTTTGGAATATTTACGACACAAACTTCTCTGAAATGAGGTAATTAGTGGCGAGATACATCTGTCCTACACTTAAACATAATGTATTCTAAGAAAGATTACTATTGTAAGAATATAAACCCAAAATGGAATATAACATTCCTAAATATATATGTATATGCCTTACATAATATAATGACATAATTATAGCTAATATCTTCTCACATATGATAATGTATCTATAAAAACTTATATGGTTCATCTTTAAATGTCTGCTAGAATATACTGGGGTATTGTCCATTGTTATATACTTATAGACAAACTGAGATATCCCCCCTTAACATAGCGTCAGACTGACTAAGTTTTATCTGATCGAGATGTCAAAAGGGATCTTATTTACGATTACATAGAAATACAAAGATCTCTGTTGAAACCATAGACCCTTTGTAAGCCTGTGAGAGACATTTTGTTTAACAAGTATATATGAACTTTGTTTCACCTTAAAAACAAGATGGACGCCATCCTGTTCAGAATCTCTTATATGCATAATATGAAATATACATGGCTTTTAAAATCATTTTTCTTTTTACCTATTATTATTTTAATCAACCCCCAATAACCCCGACAAAATAATCAAAAACAATATGATGTTCAAACTTTTGACTTCTTTCTTTAATAACTACATAACACAGTACTTGTACTTTTACTTTCAGTACTTGAGTAGAAATTTTTTTTCAAAACTACTGGTACTTTTTTACTTTTAGTACTTAAGTAGCAAATTTTTTGAAAAAACTACTTGCAATACTTAAGTAAAAAAAATGTTGAATACTTTAGTACTTCTACTTAAGTAACTTTTTCTGCGAGCACTTCCACTTCTACTCAAGTCACTTTTTGATCGAGCACTTGTACTTTTACTCAAGTAGAAGTTTTGAATACTTTATACAAGTCTGGTTATCACAGACAAGCGCAGCCGCCTGTCCAGAGACAATGTGGACAAGCTCACGTTCATTAAAATGAACCAGGCATGGATCCCACGGGACTTTTCCGTACCTTGTGCAGAATAGCGATGGATACCGACCTTACCCAGCCATTGTTCTATTTTTGCTCTTTCTCACTCTTTTGGGGTGTACCCTCATTTAAAATTTCTGAAAAAAAGCAGTGTTGGCTACCTCGTCCTCCTCAGGGCCAGATTAACATAGGGGCTATTGGAGCTGCAGCTCCAGGCCCCTACCTAATATAGGCCCCGGGTTGGCCATATTCACTGTTACCGCTCTTCTGTCACTTGTAAACACAGAAGTCTGGCTTCTATGCTCGCTTCCCCAGGCAGCTCCCTCAGAACTTCCCCACACAGCACGAAGGCCGGACAAGGAGGGACAGTTGCCGATGCATGGATGTGTTTATGGGCTTCAGAGACAGCATCCCATGTTGAATTAGGCATGCATGGCTGCACCCTTCCTCCTCTGGGTGCATGCCAAGCCACGGCCCTTAAGGCCCTTCAAAATCCTCAGCACCAAGCCCATGATGCTCTTAATCCGGCCCTGGTCCTCCTCCACCGCCGCTTCCACCTACACCGCCCATAGGTGTGCGCAGCCTATTGCATTAGGGTGTGCACCCCAAAGTTTAAATACACATGCATGTGTTTGCCTACATGTACATGGCCCCGATACATTACTCTCCCTGCTGGCAAAGTGAAATAGAGCAGAGTAGGTCCGAGGGAGATCTTTCCCATCTCCTCACTGGCAAACAGAGCGATAATGCTATGTGCCCTAGGTGATTAGGGTGTGCCCAGGTACACCCGGCACACCCTGTGCGCACGCCTATGACACCGCCGCATCCACCACCACCTCAACCTCCCTCCTACTCCATATGGGCCTCGTCCTTTAGAGATGAAGAACATTGTTTTATTTTTCTGGTTTTTTTTTGTTGTTTTAAGTTATTTCCCTATCCACATTTGTTTGCAGAGCACTTGCCATGCTCTTAACTACGTTTTGCTGCCATTTGCAGCACTCTAGCCCTTTCCATTGGTGTTTTAGAGCCATTTTAGTGCCTGAAAGTTCGGGTCCCCATTGACTTCAATGGGGTTCGGTGTCCGGGAAAAGTTTGGCAAAAGTCCGGGACACGGACCCGGACTTTTTTTTCAAGTTCGGCCGAACACGGACATCCAGGTGTCCGCTCAACTCTAGCCAGGAAGTGAGATTTAGGGAGATCATATTCTGCAGCAAGATCCTGAAAAGATTTAAATTGAAGTCTGGAAGTCCCATTTTCCATTTGTATCAGAGAGTATGCTCTCACCAAGCCCTTAGATTTCCAATATTCAAAGGCTAGGTGGTCCCTTGCCTGAGGAAACATTGGATTTCCGACCAATGGTAGATACTTTGAAATACCTAGTGGTACATGTAGTTTCTTACAAGTTTCCCTCCAGGCTATAAAGGTATCTCTTAGCAAGACGTGGTTTTGTATAATTTTTGGTAAAGATGAAAATTTGCTATGCAGGATGCCCGCCAAACTCCAAGGATAAGCTATTTGTTCCTCCAAAGCGTTATTAGTATAGCAGTTTCCCTCCACAAGCCAGTCCAGCCAATATCTCAACAAACATGCGAGATTATACAGTCTAACGTCTGGAAGACCAGCCCCCCCTATGTTCTTTGGGAGATGCAACTTATCCAGCGAAATTCGCGAGCGTTTGCCTTGCCAGATAAATTTTGAAAAAGCTGTTCAAAGTTTGAATGTCTTTATGCTTCAGTAGAAGCGGTATAGTTTGTAACTGATATAATAATAGGCATGGGAAGCTGATCATCTTAATCAAGTGGCATCTCCCAAAGAATGACAGGGGTAATTTATGCCACATGCGCAATTCTTTCTTTATCTTTTCAAACAATGGGGTGAAATTTAACAAATACAATGAAGACAGATCTCTGCCGATTTTAATTCCAAAGTATGTAATCTATGACTGTACGAGAGGAAAAGGACAGGATGTATCCCAGTGGAGTATAAAAGAAGAAGTAAGTGAAAGAACCTCACTCTTATTATAATTTACTTTAAGACCTGTACGTTTTTCAAAGTCATTTAGAGTACGTTGTATAATTTTTAAATCGGCCTGAGGGTTAGACGTGAAAATCAGCATATCATCGGCAAATAGTGCCATTCTTATTTCTTCGGTCCCTATTTGGATACCCTGTATTGGGACCAGATCCAGAAAATATCTAGATAAGGGCTCCAAGGCGAGGTTGAAAAGGATCGGGGAGAGCGGGCATCCCTGTCTCGTACCCTTATGTAAGGATATAGGTGCAGACATCCCCGCTGAAGATACGATTCTGGCTATTGGTTTATCATACATAGCTCGCAAAAATTCCAAGGCGCATCCTGAGAAACCCAATCTGTTCAAGCTCAGAAAAAGCCACTCCAGATTGATGTGTCAAAGGCTTTTTCTGCATCAAGAGAGACTATAGCCATTGATTTCATCGGGTTTGCCTTTGCATGTTCCATGGCTGCTATAACCTTTTGGATATTTAAAGTGGCTGATCGGCCTTTAACGAAGCCTGATTGTGTCTCGTGAATGAGAGATGGTAAAATCCCGGCTATTCTGGTGGCTATCAACCTAGCCAGTATCTTCGCATCTATGTTTAATAACGAAATTGGACGGTACGATCCAGGGTGTAAATATCTTTACCCTTTTTGGGGATAAGTTTAATATATGATTCATACCCTGTTGGCAGATAAGTGCCTTTCGTCCATTGTTCATTAAACAGAGATGTAAGATAGGGTAGCAGTCTATCCGACATTTTTTTATAAAATCCGTTCGTATAGCCATCAGGTCCCGGGGCTTTTTCATTCGCTAATGTTTTAATAATATTATTTATCTCGCTTTGGGATATCGGAGCATTGATCAGGCCTATTTGATTCTCAGAGAGAGAGGGGAGGTTTATGGTATTTAATAATTTTACTGCTGCCTCCGAGTCTGTAGAGACTTCAGCATATAATTCTGTGTAGTATTTCTCCAGTATAGCCGTAATGGCTGCAGGAGAATGCGTGACTCGTCCTTGCGAATCGCAAAGAGAGGTTATTTGCGTAGTGGAATAATATGAAATATTAATCCTAACTGACACAAGAGGAGAATAAACATTTGCAGTTTAATAGCAATGTAAACAATGGATCATAAATTAAAATGTATATTTTTTTATAGGTACTGATAATCATGATGAGAATTGTGAAGAGACCACAAATGCAGACCAAACCTAATGTCAACAAAACAAATAGCATAAGAGTTAATAGTATTAAAGAAGATAAAGCCCTGAATCATGGTATGTTCTACTCAGGAAAAACATAGCAATGCCTAAATCATACTGAAATAGAGCAGAAGCTGAAGGGACCTTTGTATCATAATGGATATTTGATCGAATATAAACCATCTGTGTAAAATAATATTATGCCGTATGCACAAACATACACCCCTAAATAAATAGCTACACACATACCACGTAAAATGCCAAAATGTATTTGTATATAAGATAAATTGAGAGATGAATGGGGCAGAACGTGGCCTCCAAAACGTGCTACCAATTTGGCTCCTGCATCATCGACATCTGACTGCTGCCATGACAGATTAAGGTTCTAATAGAAGCAGCCATATTTTTCTGACTCCTAGATCATATGCTGTTCTGAGAAGCTGCTTCACTTGCTAGCCTTTTCAAGTTCACTGCTCTAGAGCTAGAACAGGAGTTGAATGACTGCTTTCATCAGATGTGTATTTCCATTTTCAATGTTAACTAATAATTATAAAGACCTGTTTTCCAAACTAAAGCTGTACATTGCATGTAGTACTTGCATTCTGTAATGGTAAAAGAGCATTTTGCAAATATTACTTTGCTGCTAAAGTTCTGGGTTGCACCCTACAGCTACACCTTGCAATTCCTGTTTAATTCTCAAAGACCTTTTTTTTTTTTTTTTTATGTTTCTAAAAAGGTAGACAGACCTGGGTAAATGTGACCATTTAACTTTCCAGCATTTACCCAAAACTGAGATTTTCTTTTTTGTGTGTGTATATATGTATAAAATCGTATAGTTCAGTGCAAACGCATTTTGGACCAAACATTAAAATATTTGATAGTATTATTTTAGTATTTAGTTAATTTGGCATTAACCAGAAGCTTTTTACCCTTCTAGAGCGTCAGATGTATGTGTCCACTACACTTCTAGGGAATATTCTGTTCCTTTGTCGGGACTGATCACAGCTACCAGCCCTATGCTGCTGTTGTTTGCCAAAACAGAAATGTCAATGGGCTGGCTTCCCTAATGCCAAAAGTAAGATGTTTTAAAAGTCAGCAAATGGAACAATAGAGGTTGGCAACTAGTTTGGGTCATCAGAAACAAAAACCCTTTTTCAAAAGGATAAATAAAAACAGCATCATTTCAGGACTGATTATATTAGTGTGTGTGTATGTAGTGCACCCCATGTAGGAGCCGCTGCTGAATAAGGATCCCCTTACCCTGCACAGCCAGGCGCACCAAATGGCACACTTGAGTCAGGAAACAGTCCAGCAACTTTGCTTTTTATTTATTTTTTTTTAATGAGAGTATTAAACTTGGATGGGGATAGGGGTATTATGGGATGCCCACTTGACTTTAGCAAAACTCTTCAAGGACAACTTTCCTATATACATTTGATATATATAATCCTCCTTCCCCCAGCACACTAGCTTGCAAATATCCCGCTGGCACACTGATGGGTAATCCAACACAGTACTCAGTCAGACCTGCCAGCCTGCCTATCTGCCCCTTTCACTGGCCCACCTGGCTGCTTCCCTCAGTCTTCTTGGACTGTACACTCTCCCGCTGTCCTCACACCTGCTCCCATGCATTCGGGACAGGAGTCCTCATACCCATTCTTCTAGAAGCTTCTCTAATGTTCCTGTAAGTAGGAGGAGGTATCAAAGGTGCTGTTTTATGAGTCATCCAGCCTGACCCAGATTTAACCCAGCCTTGCTCTCAGCCAGGCTAAATGTACCTACACTACAAACTATGTACCCTAGCACACCAGCTAGAGTGAGGTATGTATGTGTGTATGTGTGTGTGTATATGTATGTGTATATAGTGTGTGTGTGTGTGTGCGTGTGTGTGTGTAATATACTGTCCTTGGAACTATGAGGGAATTTTTCTAAAGCTACCAGTTGGTAAACTCACAAACTTAGTGTTTTGCCAAGGCCAAAATGTATGGTTTGCATTGATATACTTCAGTGGGGTTGATTTACTAAAGAAACACTACAGTGATTTTTTACTGGAGTTAGTGAAAGAGGTGAAGCCAATTTACTTTGCAAAGATTATCCAATCCACTTCAAGGCAAACTGAAAGACTGATTTTTTTTTTTTTTTTTTTCATATGCTTGTATTTTTAAAGCCAGCATAGCTTTACCTTATTTACTACACTAAGTGAAAATCATTTTGCTTCGAGAATGCAGTTAAGCTGTGCTGACTTTAATACTCAAATCATATGCAATCAAAAATGCAGCTTTTTTTTTTTAATTCCATGTATTTGTGTGTTCTTTGCAAGGTGAATTTGATTCATCTCATTGAGTATGTTAGGTGAAAATTGCACTTTGCAAAGTAAATATGATGAATCAATCCCAATTTATAAAAAAGCCATGAAACCATTTAATCATATCCTTGAAGAGTATTAGTCCATGTCTGCTTTGCCTAAAGCCAGGTTTCAGAATTCACAGAGCTGTCCTAATCGATTTACAAACAATATTCCATTTACATATAAAACTACAAGAATCCTAATTGAATTCATGAATGCCAAACTAAAGAAACGTTGATGCTTTGCAATACTGAGGTGGTTTTTGTGGTCCATCCTAAAGTATAAAGTTTCTCTTACCCATGTAGAACAACACCAATTCCAGAAAAGTTGGGACCCTGTGTATGATCTACATAAAAACAGAATTTAAGGATTTGCAAATCTCCTAAACCCATATTTTGTTGATAATAAAAAATAGAAAACGCACTAAATGTTTAAACTGAGGGGGCATGGCCTGGAGCGGCATGGATTAGGATGCTTGTTAGAGGAGCTCCGCTTGCGGTTCATCCTTTTCTCTTTCATCCTGCAATCTTACCCTTCGCCTTCACTCACTTTACCATTCCCTGGGGTCTCCACACATCTGCTAACTATATCCCCACCTCATAAGGCACTGAAGACTTGCTCTAAGCTGAAAAAGTTCAGACAACAAGACTGAGAACAGGCTGGAGAAGATGATGGGCCATCTTCCTTAGACTGACGAATCATCATCAGGCACAGTGAAGGTGCTAGATGCTATATCATCATGCCAAGTGACTCTTACTAAAAAGATTGAAGAGATAAAGGTGGACATTTCCCTGATCAGACAAGATTTCCATAAACTCAGGCAGACTTAGAGTTGGGATTTAGAATCCGTCGAATGGAGAAAGCCCTGGCCCCACTGCAGGACTCTTTGTACCCCATGCAACAACAGCTACATCAGCTTATGCAGAAACAGGATGACCTGGGGAATAAATTGCAGTAATCTCTGATTTATTGGTCTACCAGGGGGCACAGGGAGCTCCATTTCAGCCTCCTTTTTAGAAAACCTGCTGATCACCACCTATGGTCGAGAGGCCTTCAACTACATCTACAAAGACTGAGACACCATCCTTCACTTTACCAGGGAGAAAGGCAATATCCCATTCCACAATTGGGAAAATAGCCATCTTCCCTGACTTTTCTGCTGAAGTGCAGAATTAATGCACAGGATTCCTGGACACAACACTCTATCTCAGGGTGAAACATATTAAGTATGCCATGCTATACTCAGCTCATTTTGTGGGTGGTGGGTGAGTCCACTTTCTTAAAGACCCTGAATCAGTTATCAACTGGATTGAGCACAGAACACCCTCGAGAGCTGATGCCGACGAACACCACCACCCGATAACAATGGTTTGTGAGTACATGCAATTACCCAGTCAGTACCTTTACAAATCCATGTGTTTCAACTTTTTTGGAATTGGTGCTGTAGAAAGTAAAAAAGTATCATTTACACATTTGAAATGGTTAATCTATATTGCGCTTGTACTTTCCCAGCATTAAAGAGCTATTTTTATGGCTGTTGTACAAGCAGTAGTACTTGTACTTTAATTGTAAAGCTGTGCATTTCTTCTCAATGGTAAGAAACCTAGAATTGCATGGACACTGCTGGAAAGTCATCCATACAAAGAAACTTTCAATTCAGCCTACTATCTTATTTTAAAACTTAGATTTTGAAAGACTGTTTAAAGACCCCTATGTCTTTATTCTCTTCTACTAGGGCTGTCTCAGCATTACATCAAAGTAAGGAAAAAGTAGAGAAGCTGCTGCAAGGTGAAACACTAAGACTGACACTTCATGGAATCGGACAGTTCAAAGACCAAGTTCTTTACGTAAAGATTACAGAGAATGCACAAGAACTCCTCTGCAGAATTGCAGGTACATTATGAATCATCTGTGGCAATTTGCTACTGTCAGTTACAGAGAACTTAATCCCAGCATGCCCTCTCAGCTATGCTGAACTTTCCTTGGTTTATTTGTTGGATAGCTTGCTTGCATACAAAGTATATATGTGGTACTATGTCGGCCAGCACAGGCCATTATCTTTCATCTAGGTGTCCTCGAAACACAAACTGAACATAGTTCCTTACTTGCATCTCCAAATTTCTACCCAAATACTTTTCAATATAGGCAGTAATTGTCTCACACATATATTACTCCTTCCATGTCCTTGGACTACATAGGAAACACATCCTCTTCTTTTTTCATCACTATGATCCCTCTAGTGCCTGCAACATTACCATACACTGAGCATACGCTTCCCTAAAAACTGCCCTATAGATAATTCAATAAGCTTGTTCTCTACCTTGTTCATGTGCACTGACCAGTGGTGTATGTGTTACACATTGGAAGATGCATCTACAGCATAAGCTAATGGGATGATTTTAGTATTAAAAATCTGAAAATGTTAGCATTTTCATTTTTTGTTCATGATGCCTCTTCCCTTTTAGCTAGCATGCATATAGTGTCAAAAGCAGGGGTTTTGCTAGACCCTGGCACCCAGGCATGTGCCCCAGGTCTTCTGAGTGCCCAGGGTATGGAGATGGTACATTCTATGGGGTTGATTTACTAAAGCCAATTAGACTGTGCACGTTGCAAAGTGCAATTGCACTCTGAAAGTGCAGTTGCTCCAGAATTGAGTAAACAAGATAAAGCTCCACTTTGCAAAGAATATCAAATCCCGTGCCAGGAAAAAAAACAGCATTTTTGGATGCTCATTGACTAAGCTCTGGAGCAACTGTGCTTTGCAAAGTGCACAGTCTATTTGTCTTTAGTAAATCAACCCCGCTGTTTTTATACAATTTTGGAACATCATTTAGTTTTATTTTCAGTTCATCTATTATTTTGTCATCATAATGTGACAATACAGTTATTAGATCAATTAATTTCGGTTCAGTTATGTAAGGAATATACTTTGGTATATGCCCCGCGCCCGGTGTTCAGAATAAATATGTGAGTAGGTATGTGAAAATTAATATAGTGAATAATTTAAATAAATACAAAGTTGTGCGTTTGTAGCAGCTGCTATAGAAAAAGGGTATACGTGTTGCAGGTAAGTAGTCTAAAATGGCTACCTCTAGCGCTTGCTATAATCAATTAATTCAATAAATTATTATACATAAAATTCATACATAAATTCATACAAAAATTCATACATAAATTTCATAAGGTGATAATGGTGATAAATATAAATTATTCCGTATATAAAATTCATATAAAAATTTTCATAAAGTGACTGTAGTGAAATATTGAAGAAAAAAAGTCCAGAAAATATTTTCAAAGTTTAAAATCCAATAAAAAATCCATTAAATAAATACAGTGAGTCTCTTGTGCAAACAGTGCTTATTCCAAACAATAGGTGCAAGTGCTCAGCGTGGTGATTTCTCAATCTGCTCTGTAGTGCTCAGCGTAGCTTTTATTTTCACCGTGACAAATGGTAAGATTGAATCACTTACCAAATAGCGTGGGTCATGTATGCCTTATGGCACCAAGACCAACCAAGCTTGGGTAGCCTCCCAGACTATGATAGTCTCCTCCTGGCTTGCTAAGGTTGGGTAGGATGGCGGGCTCCCCCTCTCTCTCCTCTCACCTCAGGCCAGGTATGAAGGAAGACAAAAAAAGCTCCGGATAGTGTAGTAACTTTGATAAATTTTATTTTCCAGATTGGATAAAAAGCATAATAGTACAGGGTCTTTAGAGCAATATAAGCCAAAATATTATATATAGGGAGTTTGCCAATTAAAAAGGCCGAGAGCGGCCGCTCATGAGCGTGGGTATCGGTGCAAACCGATTGCAGGGTAGCGAGCGGGAAGACTTCCGGCTTGCGTTCCACCTGCGTCCCACGTCACGTAAGCTGTGCATTCCAAATCTATGAAATGCCCCTGGTCTATTAGGAATCTTGAAATGCCCCTGTTCAAAGGTTTTCAAACTTCACTCTGCAACAAAGGGAGGCACAACAGTACTATGTACCTTTTTTTGTTTGAGCGATTTATGTACAGTCGTGTGAAAAAATATGTACACCTTTTGGAAATTGTGGACTTTTTCAACTTATTTGAACAGGCAAATATACTTTTGCCTTTTCAATATTCGGACAAAAATATTAATAGAAGTTAATAGTTTGCAGTGGAAAAACCCTTCGCATCAAAGTCTGCTGTTGTCACTTTTAACAGAAACGACATTATGTAGACATTTTGCATAACTGTCCACAAGTCTCTGACATTGTCTCAACAACATTTTTGACCACTTCTCCATGCAAAAATCCTTCAGTTTCAAGTTATTTGTGGGTTTCTTTTGCATGAATTGCCTGTTTTTAAAATCTCCCTGCAACAGTTTAATGGGAATCAAATCAGGACTATAACTAGAGCAGTCCATAGCTCCTTAATAATCATTTTGCACTATTTTTTTGGTGGATTTGCTAGTGTGCTTCTGATCATTATCATTTTGAAAGATTTTCCAGTTCAACTTAAGCTCTTGGACAGATAGGGGTCGATTTACTAAAGCCCTATAGCCCTCCAGGCTGGACTGATCCTCTGCAGGAACGACCCAAAAGAGTATTTATGCAGACTCCCAGCAGCCTTTAGGGCTCTGCTCCCTGGGAATGATCAAGGCTGCATAAAAATTCATACTTGCATCTGCATAGCTCCACAGCTATGTTCCAGAACTCTCTGGAAAGCAGAATGAAATATCAAAGTAGCAGAAGCTGAAAACACTGAACTGACCTAATTAATCAGCTGCACTGGTTACAGTGAGCACAGCTAGATTTGCCTAACACAACAAATGCAGCCACACTGTTTACAGTGAAGCAAGATAAATATACCTAACAAAAACACGCTGCGCCACTGAACACAATGGGAATGATTTACTAATCCCGGAGAGTGCAAAATCTGGTGCAGCTATGCATGGTAGCCAGCCAGCTTCTAATTTCAGCTTGTTCAATTAAGCTTTGACAAAAAACCTGGAAGCTAACTGGTATTAATGCAGCCCAGCACCAGATTTTGCACTCTTCGGTTTTAGTAAATCATCCCTATAGTCTTACATTCTCGTTTAGTACACTTTGATATTATGCAGAATGTAAAGCTTACTAAATGGCTGCGAGCTGCTCAGGCTCTGATTCAGCAAAGCAACCTCAAAACCATTTTTCTATCACAATGCTGAATGGTTGTTATGAGGTACTTCTCTTGATCTACTGTCTTTGGTGGGATGCAGACCTATCTACTGTTACTGCGACCAAACAATTGTAATCTTACTCTAAATGTTGTTTTTGGACATTGCAGACTTTTTCTTTTCTTAAGACCTCTTTCATGCGGATTAAAACGGAGCAATCACTTTCAGATTGTAGATGTATGCACAAAGACCCAAACTCTTGCAAGAGTTACCTGAACACCCCATGATGAAATTTTGGGGTTCTTAGAGCCTTTTTTAGCATCAAATTGTCACCTCTTGGGTTGGCTTTGCTGAACTGACCAGTTCTGGACAAATTAACTTTTTTTTTTTTTTTTTTTAATTCATGCCAGATTTCTTTCTTTATAGTTAAACTGATTTCAGATTATTTGGTATTTTAAATCCGTTGCCAGACTTGTACACATCTACAACTTGTATTCTCAGGGCCTTAGAAAGCTCTATGGATCTTGGTATGATGATATCATAACACATCAATAGCAGATGGGGGACAAAAAACATTTTGGTTAGTTTAGATCAGTGGTCTCCAAACTGAAACCCATGGACCAAATGCGGCCCTTTGCTAGCCTTTATCCATCCCTTTGGGCACTATTGTTCCCAATAGCCAACCACCTCAGGATGGATATAAACTCAACCTCCTCTCTATTGTTATAAATTCATATAAACGTATTTAAAGGGGTACTTACATATACTTATAATCCTAATATGATAATGTACTCTTACTCATAACTCCCATTTGTGTATGCAAAAACTCATTTTTACTGTACATATACAGTATATAAACACCATATACAACATTTATAAATGACAACACATTTAAAAACTAAAAATCTTGAACCCCTGCCCCATGCTGGCCTCTATTGGCTATATCTCTATACCTTAATATCGATAGTATATTCCCACTTATAACTCCTGTCATGCGTATGCGGCGTGCACCCATCACATGTCTAACTCAAGAAGTATCTGTGACATGTGACGCAAGGGAACACATCCACACACCACTCCAGATACTTTGTATTCAATCCTATATATATAACTCCTACATGACTGCAATTATGGAGGAAAAGAGGTTATAAAGTTTTCACTGAAACCAAGAGTGGGTCATAATTCCTGCTACTGACACAAATGATGGAGCACTATTCCTCCAACATGATATCAATGATGGGGTGCTATTTCCTTTACTGACCAAAGGTGCTATATATATAGTTACATAGTTACATAGTTACATAGTTACATAGTTACATAGTTACATAGTTACATAGTAGGCGAGGTTGAATAAAGACAATAGTCCATCCAGTTCAACCTGTGTAGGTGTGTGTGACTGTAATCATCTAACATAGCCCTCAATCTCCTGATCCTTGAGATGTAAGTCTAAGAGTCTTTTGAAAGTCACCATACTACCCGCAGAAACCACCTCTTGTGGTAGACAATTCCACAATCTTGTAGCCCTAACAGTAAAGAACCCCCCACGTTGCCTGAGGTTAAAACGCTTCTCCTCTAATCGCATTGTATGTCCTCGAGTCCTCATGCAATTCCTTCGAATGAACAGCTTTTCTTCTAAGCTGAGATCCCCATTAAGATATTTATAAATTGCTATCATGTCCCCTCTCAGACGTCTTTTCTCCAGGGAAAATAAATCGAGCGATTGCAGCCGCTCTTCATAGGTAAGGTCCTCCAACCCCCTAATCAGTTTAGTTGCCCTTCTCTGGACTTTCTCCAGCTCCAACACATCCCTCCTGAGGACTGGCGACCAGAACTGGACAGAATACTCCAGATGCGGTCGGACCAGAGTTTTATAAAGTGGAAGGATTATAGTCTTATCTCTGGAATACATCCCTTTCTTTATGCATGCTAATATTCTGTTGGCTTTGGAAGCTGCCGCTTGGCATTGCATGCTGTTGCCTAATCTATCATCAACTAAGACTCCCAAATCTTTCTCCATTTTTGATTCCCCCAAGGGTTCCCCTCCTAACGTGTATTGTGTTTTTATGTTTTTGGTCCCCAAGTGCAAAACCTTACACTTCTCTACGTTAAACCTCATTTGCCATGTCGTTGCCCACTCCGTAATTTTGTCCAGGTCATTCTGTAGGATATCTGCTTCATGCTGTGCAGTTATTGCCCTGGCCAATTTTGTGTCATCTGCAAAAACTGATAACGAACTACTGATCCCTTCCTCAATGCTGTTTATGAATAAATTGAACAAGGTTGGTCCCAGGACTGAGCCCTGGGGGACCCCGCTTACCACCTCAGACCAGTCTGAGTATGCGCTGTTTATTACTACCCTTTGGACACGGCCTTTTAGCCAATTCCGTATCCAAGAGCAAACCCTGCTGTCGATACCTGCAGACCTTATTTTATAAATTAAGCGCTTGTGGGGAACTGTATCAAACGCCTTAGCGAAATCCAAGTACACCACATCCACTGGTCTCCCCCTATCTAGCTCACAGCTCACTTCCTCGTAGAATGCTAAGAGATTGGTTTGACAAGAACGCCCATTTGTAAACCCGTGCTGGTTACTACTGATGATGTTGTTGTCTTTAGCATACTCTACGATATAGTCCCTTATCATCCCCTCCAAAAGTTTACATATTATTGATGTCAGACTGACAGGCCTATAATTTCCCGGGATATGTCTCTGGCCCTTTTTGAATATCGGAATCACGTTAGCCTTCCTCCAATCCCCTGGTACATCTCCTGTCCTAATACTGTCAGCAAAGATCAGGAACAGTGGTCTAGATATAACCATACTGAGTTCCTTGAGCACTCTCGGATGTACGCCATCCGGGCCTGGTGATTTGTTTGTGTTAAGTTTATCCAGTCTTTCCCTGATTTCCCCCTCTGTTAGCCATAGTGGCAAGTCCTGTGTATTACTACTAACCATACAGTCATGGTCAGTGTACCCCTCCTTTTCCTGCGTAAAGACTGACGAGAAAAAAGAATTCAGCACGGTTGCTTTTTCAGTGTCCTCTGTAACCATCCTCCCATCATCGTTAATTATGTGTGCAATATGCTCTGCCCTAGTTTTTTTGCTGTTGATATATTTAAAGAATTTCTTTGGGTTTTTTTTACTATCCTCCGCTATTTGTCTCTCAAAGTTGATTTTAGCCATCTTGATTTCGTGTTTACACTTCTTATTTTCCTCCTTGTATATACTGTAATTGCTATACTCTCACTGACCACAAAGCCTGAGGCATTGTATATTCCTACTGAAACCAGGATATTTTCTACCCCCACTGGCTAAAATCTGGCCCCCTTAAAGTCTGAAGGACAGTAATCTGGACCTTCATTTGGAAATTTGAGACCTCCTCCTAATTTAGATCTTGAAAATGCATAAAACTGTCAATTTTATGTGTAATTGTTTTAAGTATGTCCAGTATTTCTTTTTACACTAAAGATTTCCTTTAAATATACCAATATACATCAGGTGGTGATTTCTTTACAATCCAACAGTATATATATATATATATGCTTTCAGGATCAAGCATACAAACTTGGTTAAGCAAATATGTTTATTCCTGTGAACGATAGAAAATAGGAAAACATGGCAGATACTTGTTTATCTAACAAAAATTAGAGGAGGTATGAGGAAATTGAAGAGTGTCCAAAGACAAATAGTTTCCTGGACTTAGGATGCATTTAGTTTCCTGGACTTAGGATGCATTTAGTATATCTCTGGGCTACTATATTCTGTAAAATGCATGCACACGCTTACACACTGCTAGCTTTAAAATACCACTGAATTTTGAATGGTCTACTGCATTTTTCCAACAGAAGTGGTGACAGAAAGTTTCATGCATATGGATGTGGATATTACTGGAAGCAAAGATTTTAACCCACACTTAACATTTTTGAAGCTCACAAAGGCTCCATTTTTACGGAGAAAGGTAAGGATTTTTCTTTCTGTAGGAGTCAAACTAAAAAAAAATGCAACAGTTTACATTTTGTACCATTTTATAGTTTGTTATATATTGTACTCGTAATAAAATAACAGACACACAAAATGCACTTGAGTCCATAGAACTTCAGTCCTCTTCATTGGGCACTACATATAACAAATGTGGTCAGCAACTGTATTGGTCATGGTGCAGGTATACATGCAGCTCTGCTCTGAAGTAGATGTATGTGGTTTACGGCAGTTATAGATGGATACTGAACAGGCTATCTGGTTCCCACCTGTATTGGGCTGTGCTTGGTAGTTTTCAATGGAAAGTACTTTTATATGTGCAAACAGTGGGATTGGCGTTTAATGGATTTCCATTGTCCTTTCAGGCACAATGAGGGTGGTGGGTGTCTTAAATGGCTGTCCTCTGCCTGGATTTTATTAAAGGAAAAACCTATAATATTATTTTTTTTTACATAAAACATGCAGACAGAGCTAGGAGTTTCAGTTCTTCTAAACTTTAAAATTAATTTGATCATAGTGTATTTGTTGGTGTAATTGTAAAAAATGAAAAGTGTAATTGTGGTTGCAGATTTTGAGAAACTGTTTTTTTTTCTTAGAATTTTCATACACTACAGTCTCCAGTATTTACATGGAACACTATCAAAAATTAAAAGACTCCAGTGAATTTCAGTTCTGTCGGAAAAAACACATTTTTAATGAGTATTTCATAAAAATGGGCAGACTTGTAGGAAGGTGTTTTTTCTGCAGTTTGTTCGCTTACCTGGAGATGGTGCTGTGCCACTTCTACAGGGTGGCAGAAACTTATTGGGGACTAAGTTGTCCCAACATTTTATTGGGAATCATCAAATAGGAAGACAACAGAGAAGTAGCATCGTCCTATGGAAGTATAGTGAAATGCATGGGGCCGCCTCTTCTAGGGAGTGGTTCTGAATGGCAAGGTAAACTCTTATATGCTAGACTTTTAATCAATACGAAACATAAGAGTGTAATTTTTTTTATGTAATAATGCACAGTCAATACTTTAGGAATAAAGCATTTTTAGGTAACTTGTAGAAAACTGATCAGTCTAGATGCTGGTGGTGGTTTGGGGAAGGGGTTGTCCTCCTGGAAGTGAGAGAGAACCCCCTTGCAGAACTTGTTCTAAGTGAACGTCTCATGGGCTCTGAGTGTTCGATTGAATTTCTAAAGGGCCATAAACTGAACCATGGTGGACCTGCAGGGCCCTGCGTGAAGTGCATGTTCCAGGCATTTGGGGCTTGTTTTGGATTTGGATCAGGGGGATAGAGTGAAGTGTAAAAGTCTCAAACTGCCTTCAATGCACATGTATGGCAAACAGACAGGTCTGGGAGGGCTCGAGCGGTGACTGTGTACAGAGGAAGTCCTGTTTATCGGCGGGGCCCAAGATTTAGGGATCGATTTAATTGGAGTAGCTTGGGACCCACCCACAGAATTGAGACAGAAGGAAGTCCATAACTATGCAAGCAACCAATCTTTAAAACAGTGGTGTGCTAAGAAGTGTCCCTGAACAGCAGCAGCAGGAGACCGTGCCTAGTTCCACTCCCTATAGCTATGAACAGTGCACATAAAACAACCAGGATAGAAAGTTTCCAAAACAAATGTGTGATCTGCCAAATCTTGATATGTCTGTACACAGCATGAATATAGCGATCATGTCTTGTGTCTACTGTTGACGCCGATGTTAGTAATGGAACAACGTAGGGGGTGTGTTTTTTTTTTTTTTTTTTTTTTTTACATTTTAATACTGTTTTACAATGTGATCATCATTTGGGTTCCAAGGTATACCCTAGAATTATGGCTGATTATATGCACCCTTTTATGGGTACTAGATAGGTGTACATAACAAATTGTCCACTGAATACAATCTATATGTGGTCATGGTGTTTTAGAAGGCATCATGTCATTTTTTTTATTTTAGCAAATATAAAGCTGTATTATTTTGGACACCGCAGTGTTTTAGGGCAGCCAGTGGGTACCTTGTCATGCAAAGAATTATGTTGTGGTTGGTATAGGTTAATACTTCATTACTGTCCGGTTGATCCATTTTGAAATTCGTCTTTTTTTTTTTTTTCCGCATATTTTATAACTTGTAAGTCCTATCAATATTAGGGATGATCGACCGGTTCGGGTCCACCATCGGTTCAAACCCGAACATTGGGTGTTCGAGGTTCGGCCGAATTTAGAACTTTTTGCCCAAAAAGTTCGGAATTCGGCAACCAGAACCGCCCAAAATGCAATGCTTCAGGAAATGGGCTTTAAAAGCCCGTGATTGGACCAGAACCATTAGCAAAAGCCAATTGAGGGGGCAGGAGAATGCTAGGAATGTGATTGGAGTGACTAGGGGGTCCCTAGACCAATCATTAGTGAATACGCCCCCCAGTATATAAGATCGCCCCCGCCATATTCCTAGCATTGTTATACTGGACATGGAAGAGAATGGAAGCAGTTCTGTTAATTTTACTTTAAAAGTGTCATTTAGCATTTATTAGTGTGAGGAAAGGGATATCTAGTGTAGTTAGAGTGCTCCTTTACACTTAAGTTAGCTTCAAAAATTGAGTTTCTGTAGGGAAAGTGTTAAGTGTAAGGGGACCGTAGTGTAGTGTAGGGTTAACTGGCAGTGACTGCTATGGCAGGGTGACAAAACCCTTCCATAGCAGGGTGACCGCTATAGAGAAATGATCATTTCTCTGAATAGCTTCGTAACTGGAATATGGCTTCTCACCAGCCAAGCATTTTTTATGCTGCAGGGGCTGCCACTGTCAGTGCTTTTTTGAGGACATGTTTGATGTCAGACATGACATCTGAACATGTGTATAGGGGGTATATATAGACCTATATGTCTGAATATATACCCCTAGACATGTATAGGTGTGATAGTAGCAGAAATAAATGCTTGCTCTAATAAAATCATTTACAGGAATATATTTCTGCTACTATCACACCTATATATGCCTAGGGGTATATATTCAGACATATATGTCTATATATACCCCCTATACACATGTTCAGATGTTTTGCCTGCCTCAAAAGAACCCAAAAAAATGCCAAAAAAACGCTAGCGTCAAAAAAAAAAATGCCCAGGTGTGTTTTTGCTGGCATTTTTTGGGGGGTTTTGGAGGCAGGCAAAACATCTGAACATGTGTATAGGGGGTATATATAGACATATATGTCTGAATATATACCCCTAGACATATATAGGTGTGATAGTAGCAGAAATAAATGCTTGCGCTAATGAAATCATTTACAGTAATATATTTCTGCTACTATCACACCTATATATGTCTAGGGGTATATATTCAGACATATATGTCTATATATACCCCCTATACACATGTTCAGATGTTTTGCCTGCCTCAAAAGAACCCAAAAAAATGCCAAAAAAAAACGCTAGCTTCAAAAAGAAATGCCCAGGTGTGTTTTTGCTGGCATTTTTTGGGGGGTTTTGGAGGCAGGCAAAACATCTGAACTTGTGCACAGTACCACTATACACAAGTTCAGATGTTTTTCCTGACTGCAAAGATCCCAAAAAAATGCCTTCTATTAAACCGGCAAGGTGTTACAGCAGCGAAGCAAACCCCCTGTCAGAAAGTTTTCTAATACAAACAATCTTTTTTTTCTGGTTCTGGACATGCTACAGAGCTGAAACTTCACATGTACACTTTTTAGACCCCCCAGATCTGAAATCCAAAGTAAAAATCAAAAAATCTTTTTTTTTTTTTTTTTTTTTTTTTTTTTTTTAATTTTTTCAATAATTGGCTTTTGTATCAAAAATTACAATTTTTAAGAACTTTTTTTTTTGTGTGATTTTGTGTCTGGGGGGTCTAAAATGTGTACCTGTGAAGTTACAGCTCTGTAGCATGTCCAGAACCAGAAAAAAAGATCATATAGGTGTTAAAGTTAAAGGAGGGTCCCGACCCACATCCCTGTTCTACTGAAAAATTATCTTTTTTTTTTCATGGTTCTGGACATGCTACAGAGCTGAAACTTCACATGCACACCGTTTAGACCCCCCAGATACTAAATCCAAAGTAAAAATAAAAAAATCTTTTTTTTTTTTAATTTTTTCAATAATTGGCTTTTTTATCAAAAATGACTATTTTTAAGAACTTTTTTTGTGTGATTATTAGTTAATGGGGCATGACCCAGAACCCTAGGCCCTTTTTAGGGGCATTTATTGGGTTTTAGGGCTTCAAAATGGTGTTTTTTGATTACCGAAGTTTCGGGTCCCATTGATTTCAATGGGGTTCTGAAATCCGAACCGAACTTTTGGAAAATTCGGGTGTTCTGGTCGAACCGAACTTTTCAAAAGTTCGATCATCCTTAATCAATATGTCACTTGACAGCCTGATTAATTGCAACCTGCCTTGAAAATGAAAGGTTAATATTATACTGTATTAGCAGGACATTTTTAGGTCCTAGCCACTTAAGCCCCGGAAGATTTTACCCCCTTCCTGACCAGGGGGTATTTTGCGATTCAGCACTGCGTGACTTTAACGGACAATTGCGCGGTCGTGCGACGCTGTACCTAAACGAATTTGACGTCCTTTTTTTCCCACAAACAGAGCTTTCTTTTGGTGGTATTTGATCACCTGTGAGATTTTTTGATCATGCGCTATAAACAAAAAAAGAGCGTCAATTTTGCAAAAATAACAATATTTTTCACATTTTTTTTATATGAAATTCCCCAAAAAAATGTAAAAATGAAAATTTTAACATTTTCGGCCAATTTGTTTTATGCTACATATGTTTGGTACAAAAAAATCACAAATCGTATTTTGATTGGTTTGCGCAAAAGTTATCGTGTTTACTAACAAAGGGAAAGATTTTTGTCATTTTTGTTGTTTTTTTAACGGGTAATGGCGGCAATCTGCGATTTTTTTTTTTTTTTTTTTGCGGGACTGCGACGGACAGATCGGACCCTTGACTGACATTTTTGACACTTTTGGGGTTACCAGTGACATTACTGCAGTAATCAGTGCTATACATATGCACTGTTACTGTAAAAATGACACTGGCAGGGAAGGAGTTAACTGTATTGGAGAGGGAGGGGTTAAGTGTGTCATAGGGGCGTGTTTCTAACTGTGATTGGACATGGCTATTGGCTCACAAGCGAGTGACAGGCTAGTGACGTACCGGTACGTCACTTTGCCTGGCCGGGGCTGACCGCCGCAGTATATGTACTTGCAGCGGTCGGCAAGTGGTTAGAGGAAACATGCTTACCTGTCTAAGGATAATGAAAATGTTTTGGATGACACAGATGCAAGAAATCAGGAGTATGCAGCCTTGGAAAGGAGGATATCAGGGTTGCTTACTAGGAGGAGTGGAGTACAGAGGTGTGGTTACAGACAAATAGCAAGCATACAGGAGAGATAGAGCAAGCTGTCTGCAGATTAATAATCAGTAATTGTGGTATTAAATGCTGACTGTACTTGTACTACAGTTGTCCTTTTAATTAACATCCCTCCTAAAGTCTTAGTTACCAATCCCCACTCCTGCAAGATCTTCTCTGTGCAGCCTATTGGGTGCTACGCTACCTAGCTGCTGATTCAAAAGTACCCATGCCAGGCCATTTTGAGCACTGATATCTCCATTGCTTCCTTTGCAAGAGCTATCCATCTTTCAACCTTAGTAGACAGCCTTTCAGTAGGAATGAATGAAGACTGGTGTGCATGTGTGGAAGAAGCAGAACCTGGCCAGAAGACTCATGCAGCAGTAGCTTACAACATTAGATTGGGGTGGGGGAAATGTAAGGGTCATTTAGAAGTTTAAAATCCCTTACTGTACATGTAATTGCACCAGGGTACACTTGCATTTCTTTTGATCAAGCAGAAAAAAAAAAAAAAAAAAAACAACCTAGACCCTTTAAAGTGATAAAATTTTTCTTATGCTTACTATCCTTAGAATAATAAAACTAAATGTACAAATATAGGAATTATTTTCGCAATGTTAATTCATCACATGCTAATTTTCACCTGGTGCTCACGAGGACCCTTTTTGAAAGGAGTTGTAAAGGCAGAAGGTTTATTTTTTATTATCTAAATGCATTCTAGCACCCCAGTGGCGGCTGGTGCTCAAATTTTTTTTTGGGGGGGGGGCGCAAACAGAAAAATGTAATGGGCATTGCTTTGCGGCAAAAAAACGGTGTAAAAAATTACGTGACTTTGAGGTCGCAAAAGTGTGAAAGGGGCCTTCAGTAATTAAGGTATAGTGTGCCAGAGAGACCAGCGTGCCCCCTTTCAATGCAGTGACCAGCGTACATGCTCCCTTCAATGCAGTGACCAGCGTACATGCTCCCTTCAATGCAGAGATCAGCGTACATGCCCCCAATGCAGAGACCAGCATACCATTCCCCCAATGCAGAGACCAGCATACCATTCCCCCAATGCAGAGACCAGCATACATGCCCCCAATGCAGTGACCAGCATACATGCCACCAATGCAGAGATCAGCGTGCGTGCCCCCTTCAATGCAGTGACCAGCATACATGCCCCCAATGCAGATATCAGCGTGCGTGCCCCCTTCAAAGCAGTGACCAGCATACATGCCCCTTTCAATGCAGTGACCAGCATACATGCCCCTTTCAATGCAGTGACCAGCATACCATTCCCCCAATGCAGTGACCAGCGTACATGCCCCCAATGCAGTGACCAGCGTACATGCCCCCAATGCAGTGACCAGCATACATGCCCCCCAATGCAGTGACCAGCATACATGCCCCCAATGCAGTGACCAGCATACATGCCCCCCAATGCAGTGACCAGCGTACATGCCCCCAATGCAGTGACCAGCGTACATGCCCCCAATGCAGTGACCAGCGTACATGCCCCCAATGCAGTGACCAGCGTACATGCCCCCAATGCAGTGACCAGCATACATGCCCCCCAATGCAGTGACCAGCGTACATGCCCCCAATGCAGTGACCAGCGTACATGCCCCCAATGCAGTGACCAGCGTACATGCCCCCAATGCAGTGACCAGCGTACATGCCCCCCAATGCAGTGACCAGCATACATGCCCCCCAATGCAGTGACCAGCATACATGCCCCCAATGCAGTGACCAGCGTACCATTCCCCCAATGCAGAGATCAGCGTACATGCCCCCAATGCAGAGATCAGCGTACATGCCCCCAATGCAGAGATCAGCGTACATGCCCCCAATGCAGAGATCAGCGTACATGCCCCCAATGCAGTGACCAGCATACATGCCCCCAATGCAGTGACCAGCATACATGCCCCCAATGCAGTGACCAGCGTACCATTCCCCCAATGCAGTGACCAGCGTACCATTCCCCCAATGCAGAGATCAGCGTGCATGCCCCCCAATGCAGAGATCAGCGTGCATGCCCCCAATGCAGAGATCAGCGCGCATGCCCCCAATGTAGTGACCAGCATACATTCCCCCAATGTAGTGACCAGCATACATGCCCCCAATGCAGAAATCAGCGTGCGCGCCCCCAATGTAGTGACCAGCATACATGCCCCCAATACAGAGATCAGCGTGCGTGCCCCCTTACTAACCTGGAGCAGTAGCGTCGGCGGGTGGCTTCTCCTCAGTCCCGGTGACCGGCGGCGCGTCTCCTCCAGTCCTTCCGCTCCCACCTCCTCTTTGGCCAATGACATGGGGTTTGCCTTGCGGCCAATCAGGAAGCGCGTGTCGGACGCGCTTCCTGATTGGCCAGGAGGAGGATCGGTGTGATAATAGTGAATTTTCATTCGCTATTGTCACACAATGGGTGGGCTCAGGACACACTGCTCTGCGCCCCGGGTCCACCCTTTGCATCGCCCTATTAGAGCCTCTGGCTCTAATCAGGTGATGCCAAAAAAAAATCCCCATTGAACTCCATGCGTCCGGCGCCCCTGCATGCAGATTAGGGGGCCGGACGCATGGATGGGGGGGCGGCGCCCCTGCACCCTCAGTACACCGGCCGCCACTGTAGCACCCCCTAATACTTACCTGGACCCTATCTCTGTCCAGCGAAGTTCACGAGTCCCTCGGCCATCTGGGACTCTCCCTCCTGATTGGCTGAGACTCAGCAGCTGCGGCATTGGCTATAAGCTGTCAGGGAAGAGAGAGGGCGGGGCCGAACGTTAGCTCCGTGTCTGAATGGACACACAGAGATGCAGCTCAGCTCGGGTGCCCCCTTAGCAAGCTGCCTGCTGTGGGGGGCACTGGACTGAAGGGAGTGGTTAGCAGCAGCAAAGAGGAACCCGAGAAGAGGATCTGGGCTGCTCTGGGAAAAACCAACTGCACAAAGCAGGTAAGTATAACATGTATGGTATTTAAAAAAAAAAAAGACTTTACAATCACTTTAACATTGTTTGTAATATCCCCTATGCTGTCCATTCTGAAATAAGCACATATTTGTCAGTAAAGATAAACATTGCATTAGTGTAGATTTTTTTTTTTTTTTTTATTGGTACTTATCAAAGTTTTTAATGATTTTTATCTCATGGGTCATTTTATCACTAACTGAAATGGCTGCTTTTCTTACACTACTTAAATGACGCCTCACAGAGACTCCTTGTTATCATCAGAATTAAGTTAATTGCATTTTAAAGGGGGAATAACATGTAGGATATTGTTAGTGAATTGTCTATTACAGTGCAAATAGAGCAAAAATTGATAATATATTGTGCAGGCAGTAAATTTGGTTGATATACGTGGTAATGCTTTTATCAACTTAAAAAAAAAAAAGTTTTCAACCATAATAAATAGCAAATAGCACATGCTTACAGAGAATGTATTATGCCTTTTGCGATTTGACCTTCTTATTTTGTCTTTGCATTCACATCAGCTCACCATTTTCCTAGTTATGACTATGGATGAGTCAGTAAGTAGTTATTAGTAGTTAAAGTGGTGCCATCTAGTGGACATTCAACATTATTATTTCTAAAATAGAAATCGAGTGACGCAAGTTGGATTTAGACACTGATTTACAGGCTGCTTTTTGGCTTTAAAATCTATTTTACATTTTTTTATGTTTACAAATTATCAAATATAATTGTATTTTAAGCAAAATGTTTTTACATATGTCTGCAATACACTGTGGTGTTCACTGACATTTTCAAAATTTCAATTCAAAGTAGATGGCTATATTGCATGCTACTGTATTCCAATATTTATGTTGACCACATTAGATAACAACTTGTAAATTAAAATTTTGTAATCGCATTACCTTATAATAATGTTTCAGCATTTATTTAATGTGTAACACATGCACTACTGAAATTTATTTCCCCAGCCACAGCCATTTGATTTTTCTTTTTTTTTATCACATTTTTGCTTTAAGCGGGAGATTCCAGCAAGCTAAGTTTCACACTGATTTTTTTTTTTTTTTCTAACATTTTATTGTTCCACCTGTATAAGCAGAGAAAGCTCTGGCAATGCTCAACAAAATTAATCAATTCGAATACAGTGGCAACAATTGCTACTGCATAATACACTTCTTTAACTGCTTCAATAAAAAGATTTAAAAAGCAAATAAATATGTCAATGTCGATATGATATATGTGACAACTGCATAATACATAGTATTATATTATAAACGCTGTAAAAATCTTTGAGACAATATTGTGAACACAATATTGCTGGAAATCACGAATTATAAGCTAGATATCCTATAACAATGTCAACAAAACCTTATGATGGCAATCAAATGGCAATACCTTTCCTTCAGATAAATTTCTCACTTTTGATCAGATTCAGTCAGTTGACTGGCCAGGGTAGAAAATTATCAGTGGCTTTGCATCAGTTAGCAGCACTGAGGTAGCACTGAGGTACTTTGTTTATAAATATGATCATTTTATGATCAATCGGAATGAGATTACATGGTGAAAACAGAGATGTGATCGTTAAATTACGATCACAAATTACAATCGTTTCTAAAAGCATTTGTAAAGGAATTTTTTTTCTTTTTTTTGAAAGGCAAACATTTCATACTTACCTGCTCTGTGCAGTAGTTTTGCACAGAGTAGCCTCGATCCTCCTCTTCTGGGGTCCCCTGCTAGGACTCTGGGCCCCTTCCCTTTTTTAAGGTAAAAAACCTTCAGCCCTTACAACCATTTTAACTATCGGATAAAATCCACTTCTACATTTGTGATATATAAATCTACCAGGATCCAGCGATGCTCCCTGGCGGTACCCCGAGTGTGGCTCGGGGTTACCGCTAATGGCACTGAAATTCCACCCCGAGCCACACTCGGGAATACCGCCAGAGAGGTTAAAATGTGCATGAACACCATTAGTGTTCCAACACATCTGCCAGGTTTGCTCGGTAATATTCTTCTAAAGGAAGAAGGCTTTACTTTTAATGTATTCTATGTATTCCCAAGCACCCCCTTTACCTTACCTGAACCCAATCTCGATCCAGCTATATGCACGAGAGCAGAGGTTCTCTACTTATTACTAAGACACAGCAGTGGGAGCCATTCGCTGCTGTCAATCACAGCCAGTGTGGGGAGTGGGGGGGGGGGCAGGCCTGAGCCAAGCTCTGTGTGTCTTATGGACACACAGAGCCAGATGGGTTGGGATTAAGCAAGCACTCTCCCGGGTAGAGGAGCTGGGAGCGCTGTTGGGGAACCCGAGAATCCGAGTTGGGGAGGAGAATCAGGGCTGGTCTGTGCAATATCATTACATAGAACAAGAAGTATAACACATTTGCTTTTAAAAAATTACAATTTGAGACGTTACTTTAAAGCGGTAATAAACCGCTGGGTGTTTTTGCTTTTGAAAACCTGTAAGACAATGTTATAATGTGCTAAAATGCAACAAAGCCTTACAACGGTGCGCTGTCACTGCTGAAGGTGCTTCTGTCTTCACCCAGCCTTCATGCCAAGTTTGCAGACTTCGGATGTGTGAGTGGCCGGGGACAACAATGATATCACTCCAGCACAAGCGCGTTGAAGTCGCCGTTTACGGCACAGGATTCTGAAGGAGCGGCATGGCATGCCATTCCTTCAGAGCACGTGCACCAGTGACGTCACTGGCTGCATATATTGTACAGTAGATATCTCCTAAACGGTACACATTTAGGAGATATTTACAGTATCTCACAAAAGTGAGTACACCCCTCACATTTTTTGTAAATATTTTATCATATCTTTTCATGTGACAACACTGAAGAAATTACACTTTGCTACAATGGAAAGTAGTGAGTGTACATCTTGGTATAACAGTGTAAATTTGCTGTCCCCTCAAAATAACTCCACACACTGCCATTAATGTCGAAACCGATGGCAACAAAACTGAGTACACCCCCAAGTGACAATGTCCAAATTGCGCCCAATTAGCCCTTTTCCCTCCCCGGTGTCATGTGACTCATTAGTGTTACAAGGTCTCAGGTGTGAATGGGGAGCAGGTGTGTTAAATCTGGTGTTATCGATCTCACTCTCGCATACTGGTCACTGGAAGTTCAACATGGCACCTCACGGCAAAGAACGCTCTGAGGATCTGAAAAAATATATGTTGCTCTACATAAAGATGGCCTGCTCTACATAAAAATGGCCTAGGCTATAAGAAGATTGCCAAGACCCTGAAACTGAGCTGCAGCACGGTGGCCAAAACCATACAGCGGTTTAACAGGACAGGTTACACTCAGAAAAGTCCTCGCCATGGTCGACCAAAGAGGTTGAGTGCACGTTCTCAGTGTCCTATCCAGAGGTTGTCTTTGGACAGTATGGGTGCTGCCAGCATTTCTGCAGAGGTTGAAGGGGTGGGGGGGGGTCAGCCTGTCAGTGCTCAGACCATACGCCGCACACTGCATCAAATTGGTCTGCATTGCTGCCGTCCCAGAACGAAGCCTCTTAACATGATGCACATGTCCTGTGGTCTGATGAGACCAAGATAAACTTATTTGGTTGGTTGGTTGGTTCAGATGGTGTCAAGTGCATGTGGTGGCAACCAGGTGAGGAGTACAAAGACAAGTGTGTCTTGCCTACTGTCAAGCTTGAAGGGGGAGTGTCATGGTCTGGGGCTGCATGAGTGCTGCCGGCACTGGGAAGCTACAGTTCGTTGAGGGAACCATGAATGCCAATGTATACTGTGACATACTGAGGCCGAGCATGATCCCCCTCCCTTCAGATTCTGGGCCGCAGGGCAGTATTCCAACATGACGACCCCAAACACACTTCCAAGATGACCACTTCTTTGCTAAAGAAGCTGAGGGTAAAGGTGATGTACTGGCCAAGCATGTCTCCAGACCTAAACCCTATTGAGCATCTGTGGGTCATCCCCAAAGGGAAATGGAGGAGCGTAAGCTCTCTAACATCAACCAGCTCTGTGAAGTCATCATGGAGGAATGGAAGAGGACTCCAGTGGAAAAACTGTGAAGCTCTGGTGAACTCCATGCCCAAGCGGGTTAAGACAGTGCTGTAAAATAATGGTGGCCACACATAATATTGACCCTTTGGGCCCAGTTTGGACACTTTACCTTAGGGGTGTACACCCTTTTGTTGCCAGCAGTTTAGACATTAATGGCTGTATGTTGAATTATTTTGAGGAGACAGCAAATTTACACCGTTATACACTCACTACTTTACATTGTAGCAAAGTGTCATTTCTTTAGTGTTGTCATATGAAAATATATAATAAAAAATGTACAAAAATGTGAGGGGTGTACTCACTTTTGTGAGATACTGTATAGGAAGACCTTATTATAAGGCTTACCTAAAGGGAACAATCATGCATGGGAGTTTACTCTCACTATAAGATCACTTTTAACAATGTTTCATTCAAAAGGAAGAAACCAGTCTTTCTAGATCCCTGAGCATTTAGCTCTTTGTAGGACAGCTTTGCAATAGTCTGTCAATGCAAGATGTGAAGCTGCAGTCCTATTATTACAGCCAACAATGATGGCGTTGATTTATAAAGGCAACTAGGCTGTTCACTTTACAAGAAAGTTCCACTTAGCTTAGTGAATAAGGTGAAACTCAGCTGACTTCCATTATTCAGTTTTGGGCATGTAAAATTTAGTTTTTCTTTTCTTTATTTTCCTTGCATGTGATTTGACATTCTGTGCAAAGTAAATTGTCACCATGTCCAGGCTAAGGTGTCCGTTTATGAACCCAAGATGAGCAGCGATCCTGATGATTGCAGTTCATCTCGGATCATTATCGGTTTATGAAACCGAGATGATCGGGGGAGAACATGATCTCCATTGATCATCTCCACAAATGGAGAATCTGTCATTGGCTGACTTAGAAATGGCCAATTTATGAAGCTGCGATCTCTGCACTTCACTGACGATCTGTGCCAGAATTCACACTCCCAGATTCATCAGCTCAGAGGTGGAGAATCAGGGAGAGAGGACAGAATCCCTGGAGAATTGAGGGGGGGAAGAAAGAAGATTAGACTTCCTTCTGCCTTGATCAGACCCCCCAAGACAGTAAACTTGCCATATTTGTGCGTGTGTATGTGTGTATATATAATACATATCATTTTGTTTAGGGGGGGACTAATTTTATTAATTTTGTGTAGGGGGGACTAATTATTTTATTTATTTTGTGTAGGGGGGACTAATTACTTTATTAACATTAGGTGGGGGGTCTCCTCTGAGAATGCCTGTGTACTCAGCAGTGGTAATGTACATGGAGATTGCAGGCAGCCCCTTCACTTTTACACTGATCTCGGCCATTTTTAAAGGAAAAACCTCTCCTCTGCTCTCCCTGTGAGAACTGAAGTTCTCCGCTTCATAAACAGGGTGCCAGAGGAGATGATTTTCCTCTAAAAACTGCAGAAAAGTGAACCGAGATAAACATTCTCAGTTTCATAAACGTACACCTAAATGAAAATTCCTTGCAAATTTTCTTGCAAAGTGAACAGCCTTTTTGTGTTTAGTAAATCAGTCTTATAAGTTTTTAAAGATCTTTCTTCTTCAATCACAAAAGAGAATTGGCTACTTTTGCTGTCTCAACCAGTGGCGGCTGGTGCTCAAAATTTTTGGGGGGGCGCAAAAAGAAAAATGTAATAGGTATTGCTTCGCGTCAAAAAACGCAGTAAAAAATTGCGTGACTTTGAAGTCATGGTACAGGCATGGCACAGGTGATGGTACAGGAGATGGTATAGGCATGGCACAGATATGGTATAAGCATGTCACAGGTCATGGTACAGGAGATGGTACATGCCCCCCTTTCAATGCAGAGACCAGCGTGCGTGCCCCCTTCAATGCAATGAACACTGTGCTATGCCCCCTTCAATGCAATAAACACTGTGCTGTGCCCCCTTCAATGCAATAAACACTGTGCTGTGCCCCCTTCAATGCAATGAACACTGTGCTATGCCCCCTTCAATGCAATAAACACTGTGCTGTGCCCCCTTCAATGCAATGAACACTGTGCTGTGCCCCCACAATGCAATGAACACTGTGCTGTGCCCCCTTCAATGCAATAAACACTGTGCTGTACCCCCTTCAATGCAATAAACACTGTGCTGTGCCCCCTTCAATGCAATGAACAATGTGCTGTGCCCCCTTCAATGCAATAAACACTGTTCTGTGCCCCCTTCAATGCAATGAACACTGTGCTGTGCCCCAACAATGCAGAGTTCAGCGTGCATGCCCCCTTCAATGCAATAAACACTGTGCTGTGCCCCCTTCAATGCAATAAACACTGTGCTGGGCCCCCTTCAATGCAATAAACACTGTGCTGGGCCCCCTTCAATGCAATAAACAATGTGCTGTGCCCCCTTCAATGCAATAAACACTGTTCTGTGCCCCCTTCAATGCAATGAACACTGTGCTGTGCCCCAACAATGCAGAGTTCAGCGTGCATGCCCCCTTCAATGCAATAAACACTGTGCTGTGCCCCCTTCAATGCAATAAACACTGTGCTGGGCCCCCTTCAATGCAATAAACACTGTGCTGTGCCCCCTTCAATGCAATAAACACTGTTCTGTGCCCCCTTCAATGCAATGAACACTGTGCTATGCCCCCTTCAATGCAATAAACACTGTGCTGTGCCCCCTTCAATGCAATGAACACTGTGCTATGCCCCCTTCAATGCAATGAACACTGTGCTGTGCCCCCTTCAATGCAATAAACACTGTGCTGTGCCCCCTTCAATGCAATGAACTCTGTGCTGTGCCCCAACAATGCAGAGTTCAGCGTGCATGCCCCCTTCAATGCAACTGTGCTGTGCTCCCACAATGCAATGAACAATGTGCTGTGCCCCCTTCAATGCAATGAACACTGTGCTATGCCCCCTTCAATGCAATAAACACTGTGCTGTGCCCCCTTCAATGCAATAAACACTGTGCTGTGCCCCCTTCAATGCAATAAACACTGTGCTGTGCCCCCTTCAATGCAATAAACACTGTGCTGTGCCCCCTTCAATGCAATGAACACTGTGCTATGCCCCCTTCAATGCAATAAACACTGTGCTGTGCCCCCTTCAATGCAATGAACACTGTGCTGTGCCCCCACAATGCAATGAACACTGTGCTGTGCCCCCTTCAATGCAATAAACACTGTGCTGTGCCCCCTTCAATGCAATGAACACTGTGCTGTGCCCCCTTCAATGCAATGAACTCTGTGCTGTGCCCCAACAATGCAGAGTTCAGCGTGCATGCCCCCTTCAATGCAACTGTGCTGTGCCCCCTTCAATGCAATGAACACTGTGCTATGCCCCCTTCAATGCAATAAACACTGTGCTGTGCCCCCTTCAATGCAATGAACACTGTGCTGTGCCCCCACAATGCAATGAACACTGTGCTGTGCCCCCTTCAATGCAATAAACACTGTGCTGTACCCCCTTCAATGCAATAAACACTGTGCTGTGCCCCCTTCAATGCAATGAACACTGTGCTGTGCCCCCACAATGCAGAGTTCAGCGTGCCTGCCCCCTTCAATGCAACTGTGCTGTGCCCCCTTCAATGCAATGAACAATGTGCTGTGCCCCCTTCAATGCAATAAACACTGTGCTGTGCCCCCTTCAATGCAGAGTTCAGCGTGCATGCCCCTTTCAATGCAGAGCGCCACAGCATTGTCCCCCAATAATTGCAGAGCGCCACAGCATTGTACCCCAATGATTGCAGAGTGCGCCACAGCATTGTACCCCAATGATTGCAAAGAGCCACAGCATTGTCCCCCAATCACTGCAGAGTGCCACAGCATTGTACCCCAATGATTGCAGAGCGCCACAGCATTGTTCCCCAATGATTGCAGAGCGCCACAGCATTGTCCCCCAATGATTGCAGAGCGCCACAGCATTGTCCCCCAATGATTGCAGAGCGCCACAGCATTGTCCCCCAATGATTGCAGAGCGCCACAGCATTGTCCCCCAATGATTGCAGAGCGCCACAGCATTGTCCCCCAATAATTGCAGAGCGCCACAGCATTGTCCCCCAATAATTGCAGAGCGCCACAGCATTGTCCCCCAATAATTGCAGAGCGCCACAGGATTGTCCCCCAATGATTGCAGAGCGCCCACAGCGTTGTACCCCAATGGTTGCAGAGCGCCACAGCATTGTACCCCAATGATTGCAGAGCGCCACAGCATTGTACCCCAATCACTGCAGAGTGCCACAGCATTGTCCCCCAATGATTGCAGAGCGCCACAGCATTGTCCCCCAATAATTGCAGAGCGCCACAGCATTGTCCCCCAATAATTGCAGAGCGCCACAGCATTGTCCCCCAATAATTGCAGAGCGCCACAGCATTGTCCCCCAATGATTGCAGAGCGCCACAGCATTGTCCCCCAATGATTGCAGAGCGCCACAGCATTGTCCCCCAATAATTGCAGAGCGCCACAGCATTGTCCCCCAATAATTGCAGAGCGCCACAGCATTGTCCCCCAATGATTGCAGAGCGCCACAGCATTGTCCCCCAATGATTGCAGAGCGCCACAGCATTGTACCCCAATGATTGCAGAGCGCCACAGCATTGTCCCCCAATGATTGCAGAGCGCCACAGCATTGTCCCCCAATGATTGCAGAGCGCCACAGCATTGTACCCCAATGATTGCAGAGCGCCACAGCATTGTCCCCCAATGATTGCAGAGCGCCACAGCATTGTCCCCCAATGATTGCAGAGCGCCACAGCATTGTACCCCAATGATTGCAGAGCGCCACAGCATTGTCCCCCAATGATTGCAGAGCGCCCACAGCGTTGTACCTCAATGATTGCAGAGCGCCACAGCATTGTCCTCCAATTATTGCAGAGTGCCCACAGCATTGTACCCCAATTATTGCAGAGTGCCAGCATTGTACCCCAATTATTGCAGAGTGCCAGCATTGTACCCCAATTATTGCAGAGCGCCACAGCATTGTCCCCCAATGATTGCAGAGTGCCAGCATTGTCCCCCAATGATTGCAGAGCGCCACAGCATTGTCCCCCAATGATTGCAGAGTGCCAGCAGTGTACCCCAATCGATGCAGAGTGCAGCGTGCGTGCTCCCTTCAAACTTACCTGGCGGCGGCGCGGCTCAGCTTCTTCCTCCTCTTCTGCGGCGGGTCCTTCTCCCTCGTCTCGCGGCGGGAACCGGCGGGCGGCCTCTCCTCTTCTCTGAGCGGCGGTGACGGTGAGTGATTGACGCACGCACCGGCACCGCCCCCATTCGACGTCAGCGATATCCTGGATGATGATTGGTCCAGGCTGGAGACTGGACCAATCACAGCCAGGATATCACGAAGGTGGGGGTGGCCAAGCGCTGTTTCCTGCGCCCAGGTTACGCCCCCAGAAGGCAGCCAATCGGCGCCTCTTCTGGGTCGTAACCCCCACCCCCCCCCCTTTAGCCACCACATTGGCCGGCGAACCGATTTTTTTTTTCCGAACTTTATTGTTCTTTTTGTCTTTTTTTTTTTTTTCTTCTTTTTTTTTAGGGGGGGCGGCGCCCTGGCGCCCCCTATGCACGGGCCGCCACTGGTCTCAACACTAAACGTCTCACCAAACACTCAGATACACTTTACTTCTTTCCAGGATTTTCTGTCAAGGTTCTCTCTGCAGCAATATGCTAACCTTGCTCCTCTTCCTTCTCCCCTGCTCTCTCAAAGGGTTTGATCATCCACTCTAAAGCAGCAAAAAGAAAAAAATTCAAGTGTTACTCAACCCGCTACAGTAAAATCAGTCTGTATATGCAGTAAAGCATGCATGTTATACTCACTGTGGAACCTAAGGGGTTAATCCTCTGCATTGTGTAAAAAGGCAGTTTCATCCTTTTTTCTCTCATCCTCCCCTTCTTTCACTGTCTCCTAATAATTTCCTGATAACAGAATCTATGGACTCAGGCTGCACATTCTCAGTTTAGTGTATATTGCTAGAGAGGTTTTTTTTTTCCTTTTTGAAGGGTGCATGTGATCAGCACAGGGCCAATCAGCACTGTACAGACAGAGGGTCAGGGGTCTTGTAATATCATAGGTGTAATATCATAGGTCAGTCAGAAAACTCCTCCTACAAGCTTTAACCAGTGCCTGGCTGGACACTGATAGAAGTCACAGAAATAAAAATAAATGTTGATGAGAAAAGATATTTAGCAGTTTATATTTACTAAAATAATTGCATTTCCATGTCCTGTGTATTGTGGGAGACCAGATATAGTGAGTGCAGGGTCCTGGGTGTAGTAACACTTTCAGAGCCCCATCAAGCTTAAAGTTAAAACCCAGGTTAGGATCTAAGAGACTATACTTTGTGTGGCATTTACATGCTTTTTTACATTTGGTATATTCTTCGACAATAAATTGCTATCCATTCTTCCTTGCTTGGCAGTCTGTACTATTAACTTAAATGTGGTTACTACAGGTTGCTATTTTATAAATGAACAAACTGGGCATATGCATTGTCAGAATGAGGTTGTATTGGTGCAGTTGATTTCTATATTATATATTTAAATATAATATATTTGATATTTATATTTGAAAGCTGGCCAGGCTTTCTTACATTGCACATGATTTCTGGTTGTAAACACTATGCGAATAATCTTTTTTTATAACTAAATGTAAACAATAAAAGCAGTGGGTGTTTTTGGCATCATTTAAACAGTATAGCCTGGGTATTATAGTTTAGTGCTAACATTTTGGCAAGGAAGCTTTAAAAAATAGTTAGGTTTTCAGCTTCAGCATGCTTTGGGATTGGATCTATAAAGATTTTTAAAGGTTAGACTTTACAATTGTTGAATATTTTCAAAATCTATTTATTCGCAAATCTTTTAGACCCGGTCCACACTAGCGCGACTTGTCAGGCGACTTGTCAGCCTGACAAGTCGCGCTCCCTCGCAGTCCATTGACTGCTACAGGACCCGTTCTAATAGGAGCGACACAAGTCGCTCCGACTTAGAAAAAGGGTCCTGTACTACCTCGGGGCGACCTCGGAGCGACTTGCATAGACTTCCATTATGTGAAGTCCATACAAGTCGCTCCGGAGTCGTGGTGCATGGGAATGCACAAGTCGCCCCCGAAGTAGTACAGAGTCGTGTCGCCAACTCTAAATGTAAATGATTTTACTTTGACTTGAGGTGATTTGTAACCATATTAGTGCACTTGCAAAACCATTGCATACTGTCTGATACTTTTTATTTGTACTAATGCACAGTTTTCAGGACAAGCTTTGGGGGGGGGGGGGGGGGGTATTTCCCCTTTCTCAATGTCCAAAGGTATTACTGCTAGAACTTGAAAAAGGGGAAATACCTTGAGGCCCCGTTCACACTGGGGCGATCCGACTTCCCGGGGCGACCTCCGAGGTCGCGGTGCGAGCAGCGCGCGGCGACCTCGGAGCGGCCGGCACGGACTTCATAACATTGAAGTCCTATGACGGTCGCTCCGGGTCGCCCCAAAGAAGCTCCGGACACTTTTTCTAAGTCGAAGCGACTTGTGTCGCTCCTATTAGAACGGGTCCGCAGCTTCTCTATGGAAGGCGACCTGTGAGGTGACCCGGTCGCCTCACAGGTCGCCCCAGTGTGAACGGGGACTGAAAGCTTGTTCTGCAAAAAATTGTATGTTAGTGCAAATAAAAAAAGTAACACAGACCGAATTTAAATATTTACTTTGACTTGAAATTGTGTTAAAAGTTTTAATCAGTCAAAATTGAATATAAAACCTTGATGTTGAGCTGCTCGCAGTCACCAGTCAGAGCCAGACAGCCACGACTGTAAACTATTCTGATTAGTCTCTTTCTAAATTTCTGTGGAGATGCTGTCTATCGTTGGGTCACATTTTTTGCTTTTTCTTCTAATTTTATTAAAGTTAAAATTAATGAAAGTAATGGAAATAAAATTGCAGTTTGACAAGACAATAGGGTTGATTTACTAAAACTGGTAGTGCAAAATCTGGTGCAGCTGTGCATAGTAGCCAATTCACATCTAACTTTAGCTTGTTTAAGGTTTTACAAAAATCCTTGAAGCTGATTGGTTTCTACTGTATGCAGAGCTGCAGCAGATTTTGCACTCTCCAGTTTTAGTAAATCAACCCTAGCGTGTCATCTGATTATGCTTTGTAAACTGAAATCTGACATTGTGTACTGTTTTTAAAAAAAAATAATACACAGCCCATATACCATGTTTTCCCGAAAATATGCCCAGGTCTTATATTAAATTTGGCGCCAAAAGACGCAGTGGGACTTATTTTCGGGGTAGGTCTTATCTGTAATATGCTGTCTTCTCTCCCTCCCGGTCTGTCAGGAATCCCCTGTGTGAACCTAGTAAAAGTGGTTGTAAACTCATAGCATCCACTCTATTACTGTGTTTATATAATGTCCAGTGTGTTTCTGTAATCTAATTGTGTGACATTCCTTCAGTACAGCGGCTCGGCGCTCAGCTCATCTCCTGCCCTGCTCTCCTTCTCTTCTCCTCCATTGACAGCTGAGGGTCACGGAAGCGCCAGCAGAGGGAGGAGAGAGCCGAGATACAGGAATGTGCGTGATACTGACAGCAGCCAGCAGAGTAAGGAGAGAGCCGAGATACAGGAATGTGCGCGATACTGACAGCAGCCAGCAGAGGGAGGAGAGAGCCGAGATACAGAAATGTGGGCTTCTGTGACCTGCTCTGAACACTGCAGAGGGGAGGGGCTGAGATCCCCCACTGACAGCTAGGAGAAGAGCAAAGCGGGGAATCAGCTGAGCCGCGCTGTCCCGAAGGTATTTCACACAATCAGGTTACAGAAACACACACTGGACATTATATAAAACAGTAATAGAGTGGATGCTAGGATTTTACAAACACTAAACTAGGGCTTATTTTTGGGGTAGGGCTTATATTGCAGCCCTCCCCGAAAATAACAGTAGGTCTTATTTTCAGGGTAGGTCTTATTTGCGGGGAAACACCGTAGTCTACAAATAAACAAATACTTAATATCCCACAAAATGCATCAGGTGGGTCTGTCTGGCTGTCAGGCAGATATGTGCTGGTACTACAACACTTGCAAGGGTATACAGGGTATACAGTAAAGCCAACATACAGTAAAAGTTTAAAAAATGTTTAACTTACTGGGTTGTGCATGCCATCTTGTTCAATTGTGGCGAATGAAGCATAATATTTAAAAAGAGATGCATTACTATACAGTTTAAGATGTCTTACCCTTTTCTGTAACTTTTTCCGTCTAATATACAGAAGAGAAGACTTTGAAAGTGCGAATACCTATCATTGATACATCCCCAATATGAAGATTAAGCAATACTGAGGCATTCACAGTAACCAGAAGTAGCAATTAAAAACCAAAGAATTCACATCCAGCTAGAACTCCTAAAATTAAGAGTATATATGTATAAATCAAGAAATTACTCTGGGTCTTATAGAAGATGAACAATTACTACTAAGGATATTGCAACCAAGTTTTCCTTTGAGCACAAATGCAGAATTGTGAATTCTGTGTCTTGTATAAACTTTTAATTCTCTTAAAAAAAAAAAAAAAAACTGAAAAAAAAAGTATAAAAATTAACCCGTGCATGTGAATATTCCTAATTGGGTTCAAAAAGTCATTGTTGTATAGACCATAGTCGAATATTCCTTATATTTTAGAGGACGCTTTAAATAGACACAAAACCTCAATGCCCAAAATAATTCTAAGCAGTTCTGATGTCCATAACAATGTATTTGTTTATTACTGCTGTAGAATTCATACTGCATGATGGCCCCCACGGTATGCTTCCTATGGTGATAAATCCACTCTTTTAATGCTGATCATTACATATTGTGTGGATCAATGTCCTCAGAAGACTTTAATGTATAGTTGATGCCCATAAATCTGTGTGTCAATTCTGGATGACTCACCAATAACTGACAAGAGTCCATTCCTTCCAAGGAAAATCCTGTGTTTTGGAGAATTGCTGTAGATTTGACATGTTTTACTACACTACACCACACCATACTGTACATTTAACACGTCACTATCCTCCACTCTTCTTCACTGTATTTTGTTTTGTACACTGTAGGCTGCATACTCCACACCACTCCAATCTCCATGCTATTCTGAACAATCTGTATAGCACACTATTCCACTCCATACCTTGTGCTTTATATTCTGTTCTGCACTACTCTGTACAATGTGTCGTATAACATACTGTATACTCATACTCTACACACTAGTCCATTCTCTACACTGTGCTATACATTATATATTTGACACTGCTTCACTCTTGTGCTGTACATAATATACTCCACACTGCTTCACTTTGTAGACTGTGATGTGCATTATTCATTCCACATCACTTTACTTTGTCCACTGTGCTGTACATTTATATTTATACTTTACATTGTTTAATTCTGTACAGTGTGCTGCATATTCTCTACTGCCTACTGCTCCAGTCTGTACACTTTGCTGCAAAATATACAGTTGACTTCAATTACTGAAATTAACATTTTCATGATATTCTAATTGTATGAGATATACAGCGCCTTGCGAAAGTATTCGGCCCCCTTGAACTTTGCGACCTTTTGCCACATTTCAGGCTTCAAACATAAAGATCTAAAACTGTAATTTTTTGTAAAGAATCAACAACAAGTGGGACACAATCATGAAGTGGAAAGAAATGTATTGGATATTTCAAACCTTGTTAACAAATAAAAAACTGGAAAATTGAGCATTTGAAGCCTGAAATGTGGCAAAAGGTCGAAAAGTTCAAGGGGGCCGAATACATTCGCAAAGCACTGTACCTGTATATACTCCATATCACTGTACGCTGTGCTGCCCAATATATACTCCACACCGATACTCAGTATACTTGACTGTACACTTTATGCTACATATTTCTACATTTTTTTACACTCTGCTGTATGCTATATGCTTTATACCACTTTACTCTGTCCACCCTACTGTACAATATTGGCTTCACACCTTTTGACTCCGTTCACTCTGTTGTTTAATATATGCTTCACACCACTTGACTCTGTTCAATGTGCTGTGCAATATACTGTATACTCCACTGTGCTACAGGTTACACACTGCTGTATTTTATACATTTCCAGCTTTTCTTACTGTACACATAAATATTCTTACAGTGCAGCGCAACCAAAAATCCCCATACAAAGTAATAGACTAAAAATCTAATTATTAATCAAAACTTGTGTCTTCAGTCAAAGTCATTTTAACCACTTGCCGACATATACTGCGGCGGTCAGCCCCTCACAGGCAAAGTGACGTGTATATATACGTCACTAGCCTGTGAGGCTCTGGGGAGCGAGCGCGCGCCGCCAGAGGCGCGGTCACGGGCCCCCCCGCGTGTGTGACCGCGGACCCGATGTCCGCCGGTCACTCTGCGATTGTCGGTGCAGAGGGAGAAAGGCAGGCGGCTGATGTAAACAAGCCGCCTGTCATTCTCCCCTGTGTAGAAACAGTGATCATATGGTTCTACTATGTAGGACCGTTGATCACTGTTCCTACACCTCAAGCCACAGCCAATCACAGTTAGAATCACGCCCCTAGGGACGCACACCACCCCTCCCTCTCAAAAAGTTAACCCCTTTACTGCCAGTGTAATTTTACTGTAACCGCGCATATGTATAGCACTGATTACTGTAGAAATGTCACTGGTAACCCCAAAAGTGTCAAAAATGTCAGTCAAGGGTCCGATCTGTCCACCGCAATGTCGCAGTACCGCAAAAAAAATCGCAGATCGCCGCCATTACGCGTTAAAAAAAACACCAAAAATGACAAAAATCTTTCCCTTTGTTAGTAAACGCGATAACTTTTGCGCAAACCAATCAAAATACGCTTTTTGCGTTTTTTTTTACCAAACATATGTAGCATAAAACAAATTGGCCGAAAATGTTAAATTTAGATTTTAACATTTTTTTGGGGGGAATTTCATATAATAAAATGTGAAAAATATTGTTATTTTTGCAAAATTGACGCTCTTTTTTTGTTTATAGCGCATGATCAAAAAATCACACAGGTGATCAAATACCACCAAAAGAAAGTTCTGTTTATGGGAAAAAAAGGACGTCAAATTCGTTTAGGTACAGCCTCGCACGACCGCGCAATTGTCCGTTAAGGCCCGTACACACGTACCGATCGTCGGCATACAAACGTCGGTGGACGAAGGATCTGCCGATTGTACGCGTGTTAGTATGGTGCCTCCGACAGATGTCTGCGCACAATCCGCGGACAAAAGTCTTTCTTGCAAACATGAAAATATTTGTATGCCGACACCAGAACGGACGATTGTTCGCCTGTCAGTACACAATTCTGCCGACACACAGCTACAAATCCCAACACGCATGATCAAACCAAATGAGTTCCCGGAAGAATTTTCTCTAGTAAACTCAACATTTTATTCAGAAAGAACTTTCGGCTCGCGGAAGTCCAAGAAATAGGTGAAATGCGGAGCACATGCTCATCTTGATAAATGTGAGAAGAAGGAAGATGCTGCTCATAATGCCATACTTTTCTAATAAAAAGGCATGTGTTCTGTTATGATGAAGATAATGTTTGTCTATTCTATCTGTTCTATCAAATTTTATAATTAAATAATTTTAACTCTTCACCATTATTTTTGTATTTTCACACCAAAGATCTAACTATTGATATGACCCTTTATTCTTTTATGAATTAATGTCTAAAACATATTTTTCAGGTTATGCACAATATTAAACATGTTAACAAATTCAGATAGGCCATTTTTTATTTTAAATTTTCTTTATTTTTTGGATCTCAGCAAAAAAAAAACAAAGCAAACATCAATACTTTCCGTATAATAAACTAAACATAAAAAAGGTCCATTTGGACAAAATTAAACTAGAAACTGGCAAACAGGGGTAAAATAAATAATAGGGGGTTACACAAATTAAAGTTGCTGGTAACTGTAATCAGGTTGCCATGAGGGCAGGTTTGGATCCTGCTGGCCATATTGCCACTGGCCATGTGGCATTTGGCGAGGTGGTGGGTGTTGTGGAGGTGGAGGTGGAGGTGGAGGTGGAGGGCACGGGTGCTCCTGGCATGCGTGGCTGTGCTCAGTAAGTATGCCGTTTTCAGCGTTTTGCAGCACATCCAGAATAATTTTTCTGGCATACTGACACTGCCTGAGGTCCACCTTATCCAGGATTTTGGCAGTCATATTCCCGAAGGACTCATTGGCCTCCGGTTTCCGACGTAGGGCTATGGTGGCCTCCTGGATAAACTCGTCGGTGATGTCATCCACGTGCTTCCTCTTTTGCCTCCGTTTGGCAGGAGGAGGTGGTGGTGGAAAGAGTTCCGCAGGCTCCTCAGGCTCCACAGGCTCCCCAGGCTCCTGGCTGCAACCTGGCTCCTCCTCAGTGACACTTCCCTGTTGATGAAATGAACAATTGATTAGAATGTTATAGTGTATATAAAAATGCATGTTTGTTATATTATTGTGAACAAATAGCAGACTTTACATACAGTGGCATATCTAGGGTCTCCAGTGCCCTTGTTGAGGAGCTGTATTTGGCAACAACCCCCCCCCCCCCCCCCAAGATCAATGTAAAACTGTAACCCACCCCCCCAAAAAAAAATTAAAGGGCATTAAAAGTTTCTAATTTGCCCCTTGTTTGCCCAGTGTAGAGCTCTCTAGTGGGCAATCATTGTCTCAGGTGTGAAAAAGAAAGAGAGGGTTGAGAGATAGAGAGAGGGAGAGAAAGAGGGGGTGTGAGAGAGAGAGGAGGGGGTTGCAGAGAGAGAGGGGCCTGAACTTGCAGAGGACTTGATGTAGGGCATTGAGGGTGAAGCAGTGCAGGGAAACAGGAATAAGGAAGCCACCTGCCTTGCTGACCCAGAGTGAGAGACCAGAGACATGGAAGCAAGGATGGATGGATCATTTGCAGGAGCTGTTAGTTTTGTATTAAAAAAGGTTGAGCCAGAGGAATGCTGAGGCTACAGCAGTGTTTCTTAGGACCAGAGGTGTGCTGGGGATGCAGCAGTGTTTGTAAGACCGGAGGGGTGCTGGGGATGCAGTGAGAGGCAGTCTCAGTCTCCTGGTCTTTTGGCTCAGCTGCTCTCAATGTTTTACACCTGCATGAAGCAGCTCTCAATGTTTTACACCTGCATGAAGCAGCTCTCAATGTTTTACACCTGCATGAAGCTGCTCTCAATGTTTTACACCTGCATGAATCCGCCTGCAAACTGGGGGTTCTGGGGTGTGCAGGCTGAGTGGATTGTTAAAATAAACAATAAAACAATGCCAATGTTTTTGTGACCCACCCCCCTTGGCCTGCGCCCCTGGCGGTTGCCTGTAATGCCAACCCCTTGCTATGCCCGTTTACCTAAAGGGTCAATTATGGTTTAGCTTATAATTTTGTTACATGATTACATTTTAGCAGACAATATATTGTGAAATGCCATACCTGAGTAAAACTCTCCTCCAGGAAATCCTCATCCTGGCTTGGATCTACCGACACTGAGCCCTCTGCCGAAGTAGAAGGCAGTGTAGAAATTGACGGCCTGGATTCCATGGTGTCTGCCAGGAACCGCATGTTATCAAAGTACCACAGCCGTGGTACATATACATTCCGTGCCCCTGCTCCAGACTGGGTGGACTCCTCTATTTTTTTTAACTCCCGCCTGTAGGCAGTGCGAATACTGTTTATTTTTTTGCGGATATAAGTAAAATTTGCCCCAGGACAGACGGGCTTGTAGAAGGCCACCAAATGTTCCATGGCCTGTTTTCTGAGTTTTCGATTTTTATAATCTGCGGACTTGACTTGCCACAAACAGGGCAGTTGCCTGAACTCATCAATAAAACTTATTAAAAAGTTGTGGGTGGTGAAATTGTCCACCATATTGCAGGACAGTATATGCCTGCAAGACACAAAACAACACAAAACATATTAAAATAGCATGTATTTTGGCACATAATAAAGATATTCCTAATAAAAGCTGTATAGGGCCCAAAACACACACTTTCTATTAAAAGAGTCGTACCTTTGTTTGTGGGGAAAAGTCGTGATTCGCCGCTCGATCGTGCTCCAACTCTCGATATGTCCGCTAGCGAATCGTCGGCCGAACGATCTGGCGTCCTTTAAATACAGCGCAGGCGTCAACTCCTCCTCCAGTGGCGGGCTTGTGCAGGGGTGTGTACGTGCCGAAGATCAGGCCTACATGCGACACTCACACCTGAGGCAGTGGAATAATCATTGTTTAATTAGGAACCATGTCTCAACAATCTGGGAGCTCAATTAGTGGGGGCCGAAGTGATTGGGCCACCCGAAAATCAAGGGCTACACCCATGTCAAAGCCAGAAATGGTGGAGATGGTCTCCATTTTAGAAAAAATGGATTACGATGGAAAGTTGGCAAATTACGATCGGCCCAATGCCAGGAAAGATGGCATCATGGACAAGGTGGTGGCCTGTTTGGTCAAAAAATTCGGTGTCGAGCGATCGAAAGATCAGATTCGGAAACGGTGGTCTGACCTCAAACACCGTGAGCAGGATCAGCTTTCCCAAATCCATCGGATTTTGAAAAAAAGTAAGTTTTATTTTTTCTTTATTTTTTTAATCATGCAATATGTTTTTTATAATTTGGTGTATGTTGTATTAACATGTCTAGATTATAATGTCTATGTAAAAAGTTAGATTACTCATTTTAGTTGTCATGTCGTGATTTGATCGATCTATTGTTGATGTTTTAGTATATGACATTAAAAGTCAGGAAGCCATAGTTAAAAATATATGTATTGTGTTGCAACGAACGTTCTTTCCTGCACGAATCTTCTCAGCAAACATTCCTATTAATCACAGATTATTATTCAAACCTTTAAATAGGAGAAAAACGTAAACTCCGTGCCAAACAATGGGAAAGGAGGAGGAGAGGTTTGGCAGCTCCATCGGCAGTTGTGGAACAAGATGAGGACATGGGCACAGAAGGTGGCACAGATTCCACTAAAGGTAATTGGTTCCTATGCACTGTCAAACATTAATGTACCATATTTTTCGTAGATAACCATGTACATGTCTTCATATTTGTTACTAAAAGAGCTATCAAGCAGGGCACCATGTCCTAACAAATGTACCTCTTGTGACTTTTATGATATGGCCAATGTTTTGTATTATGTAGATGAAGACATTATTCCGGAAATAATCCTGGTGGAGCCAACAAGTGATGAGACACCAGAGCAACAAGAAGGTTGGTAGTCACAGATTTTTGTGTAGTGGTATCATAGAAATATGTGTATTTGCAATGATTGTTTAACCTTATATTCTTGTATTCCCTTACAAATTTACATTGCAGATGTTGCATCATGCCAGGATGTGGCATCCCCAGCCAGGTCAGAAGCCCGATCTCCTGGCAACTTGCCAAGCAGCATGGAAGCCACTTCCGAAACTGTGGAGGAACCAGGACCAAGTGTCCAAGAGCCAATTGTGTGCCCACGTAGGTTTTTTCAGAATGATTTTTATCAGTGTTATTTTTAGCCTCCAATTTACAACACTAGTTCCCTATGGGAGCCTCTTTATTTGAATGGAAGTCGCACCGTAAGTCGGATCAGGATGCTCTGACTTGCGGGGCCACTTGCGTTGTGAAGATTTTTGAGGGGGAACTACACCCAAAAATTGAACAACCCACCGTGGGTGTCCCCCCAAGTTCACAACCAGGCCTTTTGTGTGTGGTATTGAGTTTGAGGGTATGCCCACAACAAAAAGACAGCGTGGGTTACCCCCAAAACCCCTACCAGACCCTTATACAAGCATGCAGCTTGTCAGGCCAGGAAAGAGAACGAGCAAGCGGACCAAACACCCCCTGGACCACAGCAGGACACATGCCCTCAACATGGGGGGGTTTTGTTGCTTTGGGCCAGGGGGCCTCTGCACCGCACACCCAAAAGCACCTTACTCCCATGTAGAGGAGGACAAGAGCCTCATCCCCACAACCCTGTCTGGTGGTTTTGGGGGGTCATGCGGCCAGGGGGTTCCTAGGACTTTGGAAGCAACCTTTAACAAAGGGTGGCCCCCAGATCCCAGACCCCAATCACTATGTGAATGGGTATGGGGTACATAGTACCCCTACACATTAACCACATAAATGGAAGTGTATGTGAATAACGACAGGAGACGTTTATGAAATGTTCTTAAATATCTTCATCCGGTCTTCTCCACTCTGCTCTTTGGATCTTCTCCTCTCCACTCTTCTGCTGTCCAATCTTCTGCTCTTATGTTGTCTGCTCTTTTGCCCTAGGCTCTTCTTCTTCCTCCTGTCCTCCTCCAATGCTGTTGCCGTGCATTCTGCCCGTCTCTGGTCTCTGCATCTTAATATATATACATTACAACCATGCCCTCACAATGACGTCATCATGCGTTCACACCCCTAATGAATATATAGTAAGCTCAGGAGACCGGCAGAATCATCAGCAACAGCATCGGAGGAGGACAGGAGGAAGAAGAAGAGCCTAGGGCAAAAGAGCATAAGAACAGGGTAGGTATTAACTCGAGAGGAATTTAAGATTACCTGGACACCAAATGTTTCTCTATTATTATGACCTCATGTAGGTGATTCACATTGACTCATTTTTTTTTAATTTTTACAGACCATGTTTTACATAGTTGCACATTAGCCAAATTGACCCGTGAGGCTCTCCAATGCTGCGCAGACCTGGAACAAATAAAGGAGACTGCAACGGCATTACAAATCAAAATGCGCAATTTTGTGGACATGATTGGCAAATTTTAAGCCACAATTTTACTAGGTTTTTAATGTTTGTATTGGGATGTTCCTGATGTTACAATTTTTTTAGAATGTTTTAGGGCATTTTAATTACACTCAGATGTTAAAGAGTGTACCCAAGTTTGGGAAAAGCACTTTACAACACCCTAACCCTAACCCTAACCCTAACCCTAACCCTGTGAATGTTTGATACTAAAACGTTTTTACATTCAACAATGTGTGTTCAATTCTTTATTAGACTTTAGTTGGGGGGTCGAGGTCTAAAGCTGTGTAAAGAAGCACTAAATGTATGATGGCTGTCCTATTCCCATATTTACATGTTAATGAAAGCATTTTGGTCACTGCCATATGCGAGTTGCTGGAGGTGTCAATGAAATGTTAAAGATACCCCCAGTTTTAACGCATATCACAGTGCGATCTGACATTTCACACAGGATCGGATCACACAAGTTTGAACGATTGTGCGATCCTATCCTGATGCGGCTGAATAAATGCATCATGTGCGACTTTTGTGCGAGTGCAGTGCGAATTGAGCCATACAAACTGTATAGCTGATTTTCGCATGAACATCTGATCGCATGTAATAAAGGAGCAGTGCGCTACGATATTACATGCCATCAGATGTGCAGTGTGAATTGAGACATACACTTTGTATGGCTACATTCGCACTGAACACGCATACAAGTCGCACATGACCCTTTATTTCTGATGTATCTGGATTGGATCGCACAGTGCTTAACACTTGTGGAATACAATCCTGTGGAAAAAGTAAGTGGCGGGTCACCCTTATGCAATGCTGGAAGGCTGCAAAGTCGCAGACTTCCCGCATCGCATAAGTGTGACTCAACACTCAAGGTACTAGCAGTCCTAGGATTCAATATGGCATTGATATTGCCAGTAGCAATCAGTGTAGGGAGATCAGTGTAATCTATAGTGTATTGCTTGTTCGTTGCTCTAGTTCACTTTCCATTACCTATATATATAACACTTTGAGATGAACAATGATCAAGTTTCACATAACACTGACATATCCTAACATTGGTGGGCAGTGAGAAGGATGTCATAAATGAACACAACATAACAGGTGTAGGTACTTTGTTAATACCCTAATGTATTATATGAAATATATAGTATGGGCAACTTCTGGACAATGAACACCAATGTAAGGTGACATTAGATGAACCTTGGGTGTGACCTAGTTCTCAATGTGACAGGGTTTGTGTACATTTTGTGGGGTGCAGAAGGCCCTTGTATTTACACCACTGGCTAAAAAATAACACATGGCCATCATCACTTTGGATCAGCTGGTGAGAGACTACAGTCAAGAAACACACTGATGAATGTATTAACCCTTCCAAAGTCACACATATATAACACATGATTAACCCAAATAATTGTGTTTGGCATATGTGCCCAAATGATTATAATCCACAATACAGAATCATTGCAATTTTTGTTTAATGTGTTGAAAAATAATATATCTCTGACATTTATCTTGTGTGTCCAATCTTTAACAAGATTAATGGGTGTGTGACAGTGTTTGCTGCCAGGACACAGCTCCTCTCCCCACGAAATAGTCCAGATATTCCTGGCGGATCTGACGGGCCCTGTGTGATGCCAATGCTGACCGTCCAACTTCCATTGACGTCATGGACTCCACTTGGTTAGAAGGTTGGGCCTCTCCACTTGTACCTGGCATAGCAGGGTCAGTATCCAGTTGCTGCAAGACATAATTTTGTGCATTCCTGCGTAGGAAGTTGTGCAAAATGCAGCAACACAAGACCACATTATCCACTTTGTACAGTGCCAGGTTTATGGACGTCAGGAATATCCGGAACCGGTTGGCCATTATCCCGAAGGCATTCTCCACAACTCTGCGAGCTCTGGACAACCGGTAGTTGTAAATCCTTTGGTCTGGGGTGAGGTTCCTCTGAGGGTAGGGCTTCATGAGATGCTCCCCAAGCGCAAAAGCCTCATCTGCGATAAACACAAAGCTCATACCCTCAACAGTTTGCTCCCTGGATGGCAGGTTCAGAGTGCCGTTCTTTAGACGACGAGCGAACTCCGTCTGATCAATAACTCCCCCATCCGAATTGCGGCCATTTTTGCCAATATCCAAAAAAATAAACTCATAGTTTGCATTAACTATGGCTAGCATGACTATACTAAAAAAACCTTTATAATTATAATAAAATGTGCCGGAATTCGGAGGGGGGACAATGCGGACGTGCTTCCCATCAATAGCACCCCCACAATTGGGAAAATTCCACTTCTCCAGAAATTGATCAGAAATCTCCAGCCATTGCTCTGCGTTTGAAGGAAACTGTGGGGAAAAAATAAAAAAAAAAAAAATAAATAAAATTAGTGCTTGAGCACATCACATTATTAATTACACACACAGTTGTCTGTTAAATGCTTATGCAACTTGCTAAAAAAATATACAACAGGAAGGCAAAGGTTTGGATATGGGGATGTAACATCTACATACATTTCTTTTCAACCTCCTATTGTTCTTATATTGTAAAGGGCCATACACACTAGAAGATTCTCTGAAGACTTTTTCGTGCAGATTTAACTTTTCTATGTAGTGCAAGGGCCTACCAGATTGCATAGGATTTGAAAGTGTTTGTTGGACCTCATATTATTTGGTTTTGGTAAATCGGAAGGATAAATTGTTCTGACAATCTTCTAGTGTGTATGGCCCATTATACTCACCAGCTAGAGCTGAGATTTACAAACTACGGCCCTCCAGCTGTTGCAGAACTACACATCCCATGAGGCCTTGTAATTCTCTGACATTCACAGACATGACTAGGCATGATGGAAATTGAAGTTCGTGAACAACTGGTGGGCCATAGTTTGAAGACCTCTGAACTTGAGCTTTGGTATATGCTGACTTTGAGATTTAGCATGTGGGTGGGGGGATGGGTAAGTAAAACTGGGCATTTATACATCAATTAGGGCTTGTGGTCAGTGAAGGTTTTAACATCATTACATAAACATACAGAATCATAGGTGGGAATGGATGGACTGATGTATTTTAGATAAATCATTAACTAGGTACTAAAACATTGGCCAAGGAATAATTGTTTGAGGGAAAGCAATAAAATGACCCAAATTCAAAATACTGTTAACAGGCAATGCGTTTAGGGACACATAGGAGAGAATGGTGGGGTGGTTAGTGGGTAATTTTACAAATGGTTAAAGATAATCTACATCTTTACTACTATGTGCATGCGGACAGAGGGTAGTTTACAAATAATGGCCTGTGTCAATTGCTGTACATCCAAAAACATCATAATTCAGGTGAAACTAGTAATACATGTAATGTAATGTAAAAAATCAAACATACCTTGATATAGTCCTTCTGCAAGACCTTGATGATGGCAGAGCAGGTCTCAGGGATGATGACTCCAAGAGCTTGGGGGGAGATGCCTGTGGTGAACTTCAGATCCTGCAGGCTTCTCCCTGTTGCAAGATACCTCAACGTCGCAATTAACCTTTGCTCAGGAGTAATTGCAAGCCGCATACAAGTATCCTGCTTCAGAATATAGGGGGACACCAGGGCAAGAAGACGGTAAAAGATGGGATCCGTCATCCTCAAATAATTCCTGAAGTCATCAGGATTATTTTCCTGGAGCTCCCTCAGCAAGGACATATGAGAAAATTGATCACGGTTAAGCAACCAATTTTTCGTCCAGGAGGTCCGCTTCTTCTTCCTATTGCTCGTACGTCGTCTCAGAGCCAAAACTCCAACACTAACGACAGCAACGGACGAATTCACGGTCGCCATAATAAATTCTCGAACGATGTCTCGGAAAATAGCGAAATGTCGTCAACCAAACAAATGCTACCGAAATCAGCGCGAGATGCCCAGAAGGGTCACGGCCAAACACTCACTTCCTCTTTTGTAGCGGCGAACGTGCGTGGAACGTAGTGACGTCATTTTCTGTCGGAAGACAAATGTCCTGGGCAAGTTTGGAGCACTTTTCAACAGACAAACAACAAACACACCAGCCGCGAACATTTGTAGGACGTTCCGTCGGCCGACGATCGGTACGTGTGTACGGGGCTTAAGTCACGCAGTCCCAAATTCGCAAAATAGGCCCTGATTAGGAAGGGGGTAAAATCTTCCGGGGCTTAAGTGGTTAAATTAACAATACATAAAACTACCCCCCCCCCCCTCAAAAAAAAAAAAAATTCCATGTGTAAAAAAAAAAAAAAATGCAATATAAAGAGTGATTCACCGTGTTCTTCAATCACTTAAATTTGGAAAAAGTTTGCTATTGCTAGAAGCATGGACTTTCCCGGCACAGCAATATGACACTCATGTCGTAAAAAATATATTTAAACAATCTCCATAAATGGTGTCCGCAGTGGTGACACTATACTATCACATATCATTCTTCAATCACTTAATGACACCAAAAAGTGCACTCCGCCACCGCCTGGAAAACCTGCTCACCTCACAGATGAGATCATTCAGTTTTGTATGTAGACACTCCTGCAATCTCCTGCTATGGTCTCTTTTCCTGGCATCCGGCTCTGCAAGCTCCTCTTACTGCTCTGTGAACCTCATACAAGTACAAAGGCAAAATACATAGTTGTCTCCATTTGAAAAAAAGTTTATTAAATGCCCCCATGTAAAAAACACAAAATGTAAAATGAAAAGCGCTTGTAATCACATTTGTCTGCTCACCACTCTGCACAGATCTCAGTCCCTGCGTGACATCACGGGTTCGGCTCTTCCCTCCTATACACGTGTCATCCACTCATTGGACTGCTTCAGTAGGACCTATTGAAGCAGCCCAATGAGAGGGCGACACGCGTATAGGAGGGAGGGGCCAAGCCTGTGATGTCACACAGCCACTGAGATCTGTGCAGAGTGGTGAGCACATGAATGGGATTACAAGCGCTTTTGATTTTATAATTTTGTGTTTATTATATGGGTGATTTTTGGTTGCGCTGTACAGTAAGATTATTTATACGGTATTTGTGTTGTGGTTGAATCACTAGGAGTATACAGTAGCAATTTTATATAATTGAGTATCCTGAAATATTGACACAGTATTTGGATAGTGAATGGTAGTGCTGATTATATCTCACATACTCCTGCCTGTACGTTGTACATTGCCACTGTCTATTGTCTCCACTAAGACTCACCAGACAAACACATTGATTATATTTTGATTGAGTTTTCTGTGCTTTTTCTAGTTACAATACGGATAAAATTGCTAAAAAAAAAAAAAATCTTTCTGCTAACTTACTCGTATTTGCTAAAAACAATGCAACTCCTTTGTTCTGGATTATTCATAAAATTCGGTAGTGCAAACCTCAGTAAAAATTAGACAGAAGGAATCCAGGGATGCAGATATGTATGTAGGATTATTTCCTGTGAGGTCAAGGAGTATAATCTCAATTTCCCACAATGCATCTAGAAAACAGTAGGCTTTCTAAGCTACATGCTACCAGAAGGGGCTGAGGATATGTTTGTTGTTTTTTTTTTTTGTTTTTTTCTATATTCATCTACAAAACTGGTTTTCCAGCACAAAATGTTGCATTTTTTGCAATTTTATTGTGCTACCTATAGGACTGTTCATGCCTTTTCTTTTTTGATTTCGATCTGCTTTAATGAGACTGTGTCTGGTCTTTAATAAAGTGCACATATTTTTATCCATTCACACTTTCTCAGGATAGCTATTTAAAGCCTTCCTGGTTGCTTCACGCATCGTGTCTGAAAGGAGCAGGTTTGACGTGAAACACAACACGGGATTTTGATTTTCTTTTCCTGTTCAATAAGCTTTTGTTACAAACTAGTATCATTGCAATTTCTTCTATGAGTATATGGTTCCATCCCTCATTGTCTTGTCCTGTGTGACAGAGGCTGAATTTTTAACTGTTTGACATTTTATCTTATTTGCTATATATAAAAAGAAAATATATAGGGTTGACCGTTACAAAGGGGAAGGGATTAGAAAAACAAAATGAAGGGATTAGAAAAATAAGGATGAGTTCAGAATTCTTGTGGTAGGAATAATGTCTGTCTATTATTACAACAATACTGTGATGATTAGTGTTATAGACTATATAAAATAGAGCACATTTTTTAAAATGTACTGCACAATTGACAAAATGGAGCAGTCTAAAATATATCACATATAGAGAGAACACACCAGTGCCATCTTAAGAACATTAAAGGGCCGCAGGCAATGCAGTGCACTGGGGCCTTGCCTACACAATCACCCACAAGCATAAAAATTATAATTATCGATGAGGCTATATTTATTGGTACTGCAGTGCCGGGCTAATGACGGCTTCCAAGTTTGGCGGCTGGGCCCGGTGAACACACACACGGACGGGAGTCAGACTCGACTGTCCTGTGTGTGCCTGTTCCCGTGGAGGCGAACAGGCTTTCCTGCAGTTGTGGGCTCCCTCTCCATGGCCCAAGTGGCCTGACAGCAGCGCAGGGCCGACAGGCGCATGCCACCTGCTAAGTTCAGCGGGACTAATGCTTGGCTGGGTCGCTGGGCAGGTGGGGCCTTCAGGCAACTGCCCAGTGTGCCCATTTGGTAAGATGGCCCTGGACCACCCCTATATTCTTTCTCATTACTGTAATTAAACCCCACCATGCTATGCTTAGCACATAACACCAATCCCATTCCATACCTACATCCCCATCAGTGGCTCAGCAGGCTGTTACTTGTCAAGCTGAAGGCAGACCTGCACATTCTGGCCTGCAGCCTTTATTTTTCCCAGGTTTCTATATGACCTGAAGCTCCACCTACTCCCTGCACATCTTTTCCCTGCATTATTGACCCTGTTCACACTAAACTGTCAGTCATTGGGGTTTAGCACTTGGGTTTTATTTGTAACATGCCTATGGTGTGTAATAAATATATTGTCTGAACAGATGGGTTGGGGTCCTCCCGTAAGACCCTAGGGGACAACCCCGTTGAAACGGCTTAAAAGGTTTTGTCTCCCCTTCCCTCATATTTTAATAATATGGAGCGGGGGGAAATTGTGCTGACATAGTAAAGCATCTGGAAAGAAAAATTGTATGCAAAATTTGGAACTTGCGCTCAGCCACTAACGGAGCAAGACTGCTGCACTAACCAAGTTCCTGTACACATACTATGTCACTCTGAAAGGAGAGAGCTGAGTTCCATAACGAGGACCGTTTTGCAGGGTGGTTAAGGCCTCTGGCGTTCAGAGAGAGAACAGTAAGACATGCCTGCCAGAAGTGTGTATTTGAAGATAGGTCGGAGATGAAGAGATTACCTGAAGTTCTAAAGTCGGGTAGCTTGTAGAAGTCCTTGCTCCACTGGCGAAGACTCCTGAGGCGGATGGGCACTTAGAAAGGCAAACGATTCTGGTTGCTGTCGCTAGTTCTGGAAGTCACTGCCGATGCTGTATGGAGACACTAAACGACAAGCACACAAAAAAGAGAAGAAAATAACAAAAGAAGACAAGAAGTGTGTGGCACTTCTCGGTCGACCAAACAAACTAGGAGTACTGGAACTATATCAGGCGGGTGGTCTGAATCATCAACTGGCGAGGTAAAGCAGTAGGTGTATCCTGTGAGGAGGCCTACTGAGAAAGAGGTAGGGGACTTCCACCGGGGTGGACAAACCGACCACTAAAACAAAAGTAGAGAAAGAACCGTAGCCCGGCCGGGCTAGTAGTCGAAGAAGCAAAGAAGCACAGTAGGTCATGGGCGATGATTCTGGCGTCCTTGGCCTTGATGGGCCCTAGAGCGAGATGAAGAAGAGTGTTGAGAGCCATCATGAAAGTTCCTCGGAGGATCCAGGATGATACCCCATGAGTGAAGGAGGCGCATCCCGCCCTCAATAGTGGAAATGGTATGCGGGATCCCATTGTGAGTGACAAGCAATGTCACCGGGTGGCGCCACTTGTACAGAATTTTGTGATTGAAGAGAGCTTTTGTGAGGGTCTTCAGTTGCCTCCTCTGTTGAAGTGTATGCTGAGACAGGTCAGCGTAGAGCTGCACTTCTGCATAGGGATCAGGTAGGGTTCCCAGCTGCCTGGAGACTGAGGATTTTTTCCTTGGCGGGATAAAAGTGCATGCGTAAAAGCACATCTCTGGGTACGGAATCTTCCAGGTGGCGGGGTTTAGGGATCCTGTGTATTCTGTCAATGGTCAATTCAATAGGTGTCAAATCCGGAACCAAGGTAGTAAAAAGGGTAGATGCATGTTGTAAAAGATCGTTCGGTTGAACCGATTCAGGAATGCCGCGCAGCTTGATATTATTGCGGCACGAACGATCTTCAAGATCAGCTATTTTGGATTTGATTCATTCAGTATCCTCCCTTTTGTTCCTGATAGGCATCAACAAGGTCATTCACTGTTTCAGCACACTCATGCATACCATGCTCTATATGTGACACCCTGCTGCCCATATGCTTCATTTCACATGCAAATCTGTCCATTATAGTGGTGAGGTTAGCCATGAGAGAAGATTGAAAAGTCATTAACATGTTTTTCATTGTAGTGTCCAGGACAGGCTGACCAGTAGTAGGAAATGCAGCAATGGAAGATTGAAGTGCAGTCATAGAATGCATAGAGGGAAATGAGGTACTCACAGCAGCCTCGTGAGGGTTAGCAGGGTCCATGCGCATCCTTGACTTCACAGGGCTGCCCGATATCGGGGTTGCAGGGGAGGAATCCGGCATAGGAGGCAACGATGGAGAGTCCTCAGGCGATGGGACCGCATCAGGGAGATCCGTGTAGGCCGCAGGGCTCCCGCCGTCAGACCGCGCTTCGGCGCCATCTTGGATCCTCTCAGGGAGATGAGGCTGACGAAAGAAGAAGGCCGTGAGCTTTTTCGGGCCCCGCTCATCCTTCCTTTTGCGGCTAGTCATCTTCCCGAGGTGTTCGGTAAGCTAGTCCTGTTAGTATCAAGTGCCGGGAACCGCTGTGCTTCGGGTACGCTGGGGATTATGTCGGCCGGGTACAGAGAGCTCTCAGCTCAAGCGTCCATTCAGTACGCGCGCAAGCCACGCCCCCCACTAACCAAGTTCCTGAATTCAGACCTACATGAACTTTAAAAAAAAATAGGAATGCGCTATCTCTTTAAATATTATGCATTACAACTCGTGAATAATTTACATGCAAGTGGCCTGCAATATCTAAAAATCTCCAGATCATGTGTAAAATAGCAATGCAAAGTGATAAGGTGCTAATCAATTAACAATTCACATGAACAAAATCATGAAAATCAAGTGTCCAAAAACCAAAGTGCAAAAAAAAAAAAAAAAAATTTGAATATCCATTCAAATTTTCACAGTAAAAATGTTCACCATCCAAAAAAGCCCATCCAGGTGTTAAAACAAAAGTGCACTGTGCTAAAAATCCTAACAGGTGCTTCGGTGTCAGACGTGCTCCTTAAATTTATTGTAAAGTCTCATTTTTTTTCCCCCCATAAAAAAACAAATATGTTATACTCACCTGCTCTGTTGCATTGGTTTTGCACAGAGCAGCCTGGATCCTCTACTTTTTGGGTCCCTCTTCTTTGATCCTGGCCCCTCCCTTCTGTTCGGTGCCCCCACAGCAAGCAGCATGCTATGGGGGCACCCGAGCCAAGTCACAGTTCCATGTGTCCATTCAGACACGGAGCCCTGATCCGGCCCCACCCCCTCTCTCCCCTGATTGGCTAGCTGACTTTGACAGCAAAATGGTGCCGCTGATGTGTCTCAGCCAATCAGGAAGGAGAATCTCAGGTGGCTGATACTCTCTTGGACATCAATGGACAGAGAGGGACCTCAGGTAAATATTAGGGGGCTGAGGAGGGCTGCTGCACACTGAAGACTTTTTATCTTAATGCATAGAATATATTTAGATAAAAAACCTTCTGACTTTACATCTCCTTTAACCACTTGCCGACCGCCGCCCGACTATATACGGCGGCGGTCAGCCTCCCAGGCAAAGTGATGTACCGGTACGTCACTAGCCTGGGAGCGAATAGGGGGCGAGCGCGCGCCGCCAGAGGCGCGCTCCCGCCCCCGCTCGTACCCGAAGAAGGCGGCGCGTGTGACCGACGGACCCGATGTCCGCCGGTCACTCGCGATCGTCGGGTAGAAAGGGAGAAAGGCAGGCGGCTAATGTAAACACAGCCGCCTGTCATTCTCCCCTGTGTAAAAGAACAGATCACTCGGTCCTGCTATGTAGGACCGTTGATCTGTGCTGTTACACACACAGCCACATCCAATGACAGTAAGAAACACGCCCCTAGGGACACACTTAACCCCTCCCTCTCCAATAAAGTTAACCCCTTTCCTCCCAGTGTTATTTTTACAGTAACAGTGCATATGTATAGCACTGATTACTGTAGTAATATCACTGGTACCCCCAAAACTGTCAAAAATGTCAGTCAAGGGTCTGATCTGTCCGCCCACAATGTCGCAGTACCGCAAAAAAAATCGCAGATCGCCACCATTACTCGTAAAAAAAAAAAAAGACAAAAATCTTTCCCTTAGTTAGTAAACGCAATAACTTTTGCGCAAACCAATCAAAATACGCTTATTGTGATTTTTCTTTTTTTTACCAAACATAGGTAGCAGAAAACAAATTGGCCAAAAATTTAAAAAAATTTTGATTTTTACATTTTTTTGGGGGGAATTTCATATAAAAAAAAATGTGAAAATATTATTTTTGCAAAATTGTCGCTCTTTTTTTGTTTATAGCGCATGATCAAAAAATCACACAGGTGATCAAATACCACCAAAAGAAAGCAAGAAAGCTCTGTTTGTGGGAAAAAAAGGACATCAAATTCATTTGGGTACAGCGTCGCACGACCACGCAATTGTCCGTTAAAGTCACGCAGTGCTGAATCGCAAAATACCCCCTGGTCAGGAAGGGGGTAAAATCTTCCAGGGCTTAAGTGGTTAAGCCAAAGAGGCTGCTTAACCACTTCTGGACCAGAGGTATTTACCCCCTTAATGACCAGGCTATCTTTTTGCGATATGGCATTGTGTTATTTTAACTGACAATTGCGCGGTCGTGCGACAATGTGCCTTAATAAAATTGATTTCCTTTTTTTCCTACAAATAGAGCTTTCTTTGGTGGGTATTTGATCACCTGTGCAATTTTTATTTTTTGCGCTATAAATAAAAAAAGAGCGACAATTCTGAAACACTATTTTTTACTTTCTGCTATAACATCCCAAAAGAAAATAAAATTGATTAAAAATCAAAATTTTTCATCATTTTAGGCCAATTTGTATTCTGCTACATTTTTTGGTACAAAAAAAATCCAAATAAGTGTAGATTGGTTTGCGCAAAAGTTATCGCGTCTGCAAACTAGGGGAAAGATTTATGTCATTTTTATTTATTTCTTTTTTACTAGTAATGGCGGCGATCAGCGATTTTTTGCGGGACTGTGACATTGCGGTGGATAGATCAGACACCGAACTGACTTTTTTTTTTTTTCTTCCATAAAAGATTTTATTGAAAATAAATGAATACAATGTAAAACAGGAAACATCCACATGTTGCAGGAAAATTACAAAATGCATCTTTAAAGTAACACTCTTAAACCCAAATATATATTTATAAAGAGCATATTATCCTAAATTCCGGAAAAAAAAGCTGTGTAAAGCATGTGGAGGGGTAAGGGTAGGGCATATAAAGATATTGGAGTATATACCAGGTAAGTAAGCAGGATCTGAAATGGTTGCTAAAGTGTGAAAGCGTGGGCAGAAGGCTATGTAAAGTTACTGCATACCATGTCTGTGGATAAGGGTAAATATTTAATGTTGGAGACAAGGAGGGTCGGAATATCCCCACACAACCCTGGGTTGGGGGGGGATAGTTCCATCTCTCACTTTATATAGCACGTTGTCTTGTTGACCGACATGTATAATGTCCGGATAAGCTAACAAAGGGTAATATTCTCTAGTCTGTGTTTTGGCCAATGTTAGGTTGCATCGTGGTGGAGAACAGGTTTGAAGAACGAAAATGTGTCCAACGGGCCCAGGTGTCATAAAATTATGATGGCGTGTTGTGTGCAATATGAATAAGTTCCTCCATTTCAGCTATTTTGTTTATTTTCCTAAACCATTCCTCTAGCGAGGGAGCATGGCAGGAACCCCAGTGTAGAGGGATACAGAGTTTTGCTGCGTTAATCATGTGGATTGTGAGGGATTTGCAGTAAGTGTTAGTTGGTAAGTTAGAATGGTGTAGCAATAGGCATGCAGGAGTGTATTCCATGACTTGTGAGGTTACTTGGGATGTAATCTGGTGTACCTGTTTCCAAAAAGGTTGTATGTGTGGGCAGGACCACCAAATATGAAGCATAGTGCCCGGTTCTTGGGTACAAAGCCAGCATGTATTAGATGTAGTTTGATTAAATATATGAAGAGTCGTTGGTGTTCTGTACCACCTTGGTAGTACTTTATAGTTGTTTTCTTGTGTGTTAACGTTAATTGACCCTTTATGAACAATTGTGAATATGTGTTCCCAGTCTTTCTCTGAGAGGACTAAATTTACATCACTTTCCCATTTATGGCAGGCTCTTCCTGATTTGGAAGAGGTTTTTTCAAAAAACATTTTGTATATTACGGCTATTATATGCTTCTGGGGCAGGATTTTGGGAGCATAAAGATTCTAGAGGAAAGAGGCCGGGTGAATTGATTGTTGCGATTGCTGTCTTTAATAAATTGTCTGATTTGTTGATCTAATTTTGGTGGGAATGATTTCTGTGAGCGAGACACTGCTGATTGGATCAAGAAAATCGCCATTCGTGAAAAGGTGTTGAATTTGAAGGTGTGGGAGCGGCCAAAAGCTATGTAGCAATGTTTTAGATAAGTAAGGAGTGAAAGCTGGGTTGTTGTCAATGGTGGTAAGGGGGCCTTGGTTAGAAGATAGTTGAAACCTCTTGCAGGCAGTTTTAAAGCAGGATAATGTCGGAGCAATTAGTGGGTGTTCCTTCAGGGATTGAGGAACAAAGCGAGAGAGGATCCCAGGGGTGGTTTCTAGTGCAAGTGGGCTAAAGGAGGCTTCCAGAGCCACCCAATCTTTGATTTTGGAGTGGATATTCCAGTCAACAATTCTTGATAGGTGGCATGCCCAATAGTAGTGTTGAAGGTTGGGGAGTCCTATACCCCCTTTTTGTTTGGGTCTGGTTAATTGGTCAAAACTAACTCTAGCTTTCTTTTGATTCCATAGAAACTTGAGGCATGAGGATTTAAATTTTGAGAAGAATGTAGGGGGAAGTGTAATGGGGATGGTTTGAAGGATGTTCATTTTTATCAGAGCTGACCTCCCAAACCATGAAAAAAATAGGAGTTGCTCCATTTGGTTAGGTCTTCCGAGATGGTTTTAATGCTGGTATGAAGTTCTCCTCAAAGAGATTAGCTAAATTCGTAGTGAGGTTGATCCCTAGGTATTTAATCATTTTCGGTTCCCATTTAAAAGGGAAGTTAGATTTGCACTGTTGGACTATGGCAGCTGGGAGGGAGACATTTAAAGCTTGGGACTTATTGAGGTTCATTTTCAGATTGGATAATTTTTGGAATAAGTCGAAATCAGCAAGTAAATTAGGGATAGAGATAGGGGGTTCTCAGAAAAAGCAAGATGTCATCTGCAAATGCAGCGAGTTTGAATGTTTGTTTCTCAGTGGTAATGTCTTTAATGTTTGGATTGGCTTTTAGGCATCTTAGCAATGGTTCCAGTGTTAGCACAAACAGAATTGGAGAGACAGGACAACCCTGTCTCGTGCCGTTGCCTATAGAGAAGGCATCTGACAGGTGGCCGTTGACCCTAATTTGGGCACTCGGGGAAGCATATAGGGACATAATAAAGGAAAGCATTCGGTTATGCAGACCCAAGTGTCGAACAGCTGAAAGGTAATCCCAGGCCAACCTGTCGAACGCCTTCTCGGCGTCTAGTGATAGAAAGAAACCTTGCTGTTTGTTGGAGGTTAACCAATGATGTATGTTAAGGGCTTTAACCACTTTAACACTGCTCACTGTGCCTCTACTGCGGCACAGTGGCTCGTTATCGTCTGGCGACGTAGACCTACGTCACCAGACATTCCCCTCTCTCAGCGGCACGCGCGCGCCGCCGGAGGCTCGCTTCCGCTGTATTCAGTCACAGCGGGAGTCGGGCCAGGGGAGGAGCGGCGGTGATCACCGCTGCTCTTCCCCGATCGTCGGGGATCGAGTGTGGAGATCTACCCGCTTGTGTAAACAAAGCGGGCGGATCACCTAAGTGACAGATTGCAAGATTCAGCATAGCAAAATTGCAGGATTCAGCATAGTCAAAAATGTCAGTCAAGGGTCCGATCTGTCCGCCACAATGTCGCAGTCCCGCAAAAAAAAAACGCAGATCACCGCCATTACTAGTTTAAAAAAAAACAATAAAAATGACAAATTTCTCGTAGTTAGTAGCTGCGATAACTTTTGCGCAAACCAATCAAAATACGCTTACTGCGATTTTTTTTTTTTTTTTTTTTTACCAAAAATATGTAGCGGAAAAAAAATTGGCCTAAAATGTTAAAAAATTTTGATTTTTAAATTTTTTTGGGGGGGAATTTCATATAAAAAAATTTGAAAAATATTTTTGTTTTTTCAAAATTGTCGCTCTTTTTGTTTATAGCGCAAAAAGTAAAAATCACACAGGTGATCAAATACCACCAAAAGAAAGCTCTATTTGTGGGGGAAAAAAGGGACATCAATTTAATTTGGGTACAGCATCGTACAACCGCGCAATTGTCCGTTAATATAACGCAGTGCCGAATCGCAAAATATGGCCTGGTCCGGAATGGGGTAAAATCTTCCGGTCTTAAAGCGGTTAAAAATACACTCATTGAGAATTTTTTTGTCAAAGACATGTAGCTTAATGCATTTTGGCCTAAATATATGACAAAAATTGAATATATTGGATATTTTTAACTGTCAAAGTAGAAAAATATTGTTATTTTTTCAAAATTGTCGCTTTTTTTTATTAATATCGCAAAAAATAAAAATCGCAGAGATGATCAAATGCCACCAAAAGAAAGCTCTGTTTGTGTGGAAAAAAAGGACGTAAATTTTGTTTGGGTACGGTGTTGCATGACCGCGCAATTGTCAGTTAAAGTCACACAGTGCCGAATCGCAAAAAGTGGCCCAGACGTAAAGCAGGAAAATCCTCCGGTGGTAAAGTGGTTAATAGTATTGTCCCTCGCCTCCCTCCCAGGGACGAAGCCCACCTGATCTTTTGAAATAAGGTTGTATAGAAGAGGTTGTAAGCGGTTTGCAAGAATTCTGGCGAATATTTTAATATCTACGTTTAGCAATGAAATCGGCCTATAGTTAGTGACCGCTGTGGCATCTTTACCTTCCTTTTGGTGTCACTGTAATGTGAGCTTCCAGTAGTTGATGTGTATGGGAAGGAGGCGAGTAAAAGGAATTCAAAGCCTTAAGGAAAGGTGTACTAAGGAGGTTTGGGAATGTTTTATAGTATGTTGCTGAGAATCCGTCTGGGCCTGGGTTTTTTCCTGTTTTAAGTTGTTTTATTGCCTCTTCGAATTCATGCTCTGAGACAGGATTATCAAGTGCTTGCGCCTCATCACTGGAGATTGGGTTGGGGCAGTGTTGTGAGAGAAAGGAATGTATTAGGTGAGATCTGCCGGAAGTTTTGTGAGGTGAAAGGGTTGTGTTCTGCAGGTTGTATAGGTTGTGGTAATACTTCTCAAATTGTTTTGCGATGTCTGGGGTGTTTACATGAGATATTCCGTCCTGATCTTTGATACAGTGAGCAGCTGAATTAGGACCTTTCACTTGAATACATCTGGCTAGGAATTTACCACATTTGTTGCTGTGCTCATAGAACATTTTTTGTGATGGCACTATTTGGCGAACTGACATTTTTTAAACTTTTGGGGGGACCAGTGAGAAATATGCACTGTTGCTGTACTAATGACACTGGCAGGGAAGGGGTTAACACTAGGGCCGATCAAAGGGTTAAATGTGTCCCTATGGGGTGCTTTTTACCTGTGGGGGGGTGGGCATGCTGCATGAACACAGAGACCTGTGTTCCTAAATAAGAGGGACCCAGGATCCCTGTGTTCATAACTGACAGTACAGCTGTCTGCCATGACTGCAGTTCTGTCTCCACAGGGAGCGATCGCAGGTGCCCGGTGGCAATTGTGGCCACCGGACCTGCTGATTGGCTCCCCACCTAGCAGTCCTGTGAAGTGACGTACATGTACGTTGTTTCGCGGGACAGAGCCGACCTGCCGCAGTAAAACTATGGCGGCTGGTTGGCAAATGGTTAACAGAACTATATGCTCTCACAAAGGGAGGTCATCAGCAGTTTAGTGTGTTTCACTTTAAAGAGTCGACACTGTTGTCTGGACTCAGCGACCACGTAAGCCACCGTCGGGCCACGGTATCCATAACAAAAAGAAGAGTAATTGGTCTGGACTCCACCAGCAAACTCCGGCATACACATACAGTATCTCACAAAAGTGATTACACCCCTCACATTTTTGTAAATATTTTATTCTATCTTTTCATGTGACAACCCTAAAGAAATGACACTTTGCTACAATGTAAAGTAGTGAATGTACAGCTTGCATAACAGTGTAAATTTGCTGTCCCCTCAAAATAACTCAACACGCAGCCATTAATGTCAAAACCGCTGGCAACAAAAGTGAGTACACCCCTAAGGTAAAATGTCCAAATTCGGCCCAAAGTGTCAATATTTTGTGTGGCCACCATTATTTTCCAGCACTACCTTAACCCTCCTGGGCATGGAGTTCACCAGAGCTTCACAGGTTGCCACTGGAGTCCTCTTTCACCAGGATGACATCATGGACCTGGTGGATGTTAGAGACCTTGCGCTTCTCCACCTTCCATTTGAGGATGCCCCACGGATGCTCAATAAGGTTTAGATCTGGAGACATGCTTGGGCAGTCAATCACCTTTACCCTCAGCTTCTTTATCAAGGCAGTGGTCGTCTTGGAGGTGTGTTTGGGGTCGTTATTATGTTGGAATACTGCCTAAGCCCAGTCCCTGAAGGGGGGGGATCATGCTCTGCTTCAGTATGTCACAGTACATGTTGGCATCCATAATTGCCTCAATGAACTGTAGCTCCCCAGTGCCGGAAGTACTCATGCAGCCCCAGACCATGACACTCCTATCACCAGGCTTGACTGTAGGCAAGACACTTTTGTCTTTGTACTCCTCACCTGGTTGTTTCCACACACGCTTGACACCATCTGAATCAAATAAGTTTATCTTGGTCTCATCAGACAACAGGACATGGTTCCAGTAATCCTTGTCCTTAGTCTGCTTGTCTTCAGCAAACTGTTCGTGGGCTTTCTTGTGCATCATCTTTAGAAGAGGCTTCCTTCTGGGATGACAGCCATGTAGACCAATTTGATGCAGTGTGCGGCTTATGGTCTGAACACTGACAGACTGACCCCCTACCCCTTAAACCTCTGCAGCCATGCTGGCAGCACTCATATGTCTATTTCCCAAAGACATCCTCTGGATATGATGCTGAGCACGTGCACTCAACTTCTTTGGCCGACCATGGCGAGGCCTGTTCTGAGTGGAACCTGTCCTGTTAAACCACTGTACAGTATTGGCCACCGTGCTGCCTCTCAGTTTCAGGGTCTTGGCAATCTTCTTATAGCCTAGGCTCTCTTTACACAGAGCAACTGTTTTTTTCAGGTCCTCAGAGTTCTTTGCCATGAGGTGCCATGTTGAACTTCCAGTGACAAGTATGAGAGAGTGAGAGCGATAACACCAAATATAACACACCTGCACTCCATTCACACCTGAGACCTTGTAACACTAACGAGTCACATGACATCGGGGAGGGAAAATAGCTAATTGGGCCCAATTTGGACATTTTACCTTAGGGGTGTACTCACTTTTGTTGCCAGCGGTTTTGACATTAATGGCTGCGTGTTGAGTTATTTTGAGGGGACAGCAAATTTACACTGTTATACAAGCTGTACACTCACTAATTTACATTGTAGTAAAGTGTAATTTCTTCAGTGTTGTCACATGAAAAGATCTATTCGAATATTTACAAAAATGTGAGGGTGTACTCACTTTTGTGAGATACTGTAAGTCAAAAGTAAGGATCATAACTCATAGTGGTATACTGTAGTTAAAAGGTTTATTGAGTAACAAAGTATTGCACCCACAAAGCATGAAGAGCATTCAAGCAAACCTCTCAGATAAATTCGACTGCAATGTCTCCCAACATGCCTGTGCCTGCTGACATCACACTGCTAGCTCTGCCCGACGTGTTTTCCCATCAGCCTCCAATCCCAGGTGACGACTTGTATGGGAAAATTTGTCAGGCAGAGCTAGCAGGGGCACAGCAAGGCAGTTTACATGAGGGATAGGAAGGTACATTACATGGGGCGTCTGAGCAAATTACATGAGGGGGTGGCAGAGTGCATTACATGAAGGACAAAATAGGGCACATTACATGAGATGGCATCAGAGCACATTAGGGGGTCAGCAGGATACATTACATGGGGGGCAGCAGGCTGTCCCCAGTACAATTAAGACACTTCCCAGGTTAGCCTGCACAATCCCCCCCCCCCCCATAAATTCACAGGCCTTAATTCATGGGATGGCATGGGAGATGTCCTTTCTCTTGGGTTTCTGGTGGTTAGGATTACCACAATTTTTGGCCTCCCAGGGATGCTGAGCCTGTTTCCAGGCAGCTGTCCGCAGCATCTGAAAACTAAGAGGATCTGTGTGTGATGGTGAGTCAGATCTTGTGACAGGAGCCAGGCAGCAGGAAGTGACAGGTGCCTCTGCAGCACCTGAAGCTTGTCTCCTCCATGGGTGCAGTGTTGGTCCGAATACAGTGGCCATCACTTCTCTTGGGGTCTGTCTCCATCCCTTGTACACTGTACACATGGATGATACACCACTGTTAGGAAAGATGGCACCTTTCCTCTTGATTTAATTTAAGAGCTTCAGAAACTGGCCAAGCCAAAATAACTGCAGTGAGTAGAATTATCTTCTACTTGAGATTCTATAACGAGATGGAGTCTAAAGTTTCAAAATTGATTTTTTTTTTTTTTTTTGCCATATGTGTCCCACTGGGGAAAACTTACCTTCACCTACTGTCCCATAACCACAACAGGAAATTAGAGGAAATCCCTGCAAATTAAGGAAATCCTATGGGCCTCCCCCCAGGTTAAGAAAACAAATGTCCCTACCGCAAGAGTTCTCCTCTTTCACTTTTATGGGCACAACCCAAAATTTTGTGTATTTGTTTTTTACCCACCAACAAAAATTAACCATCATTGAGTGTGTTTGAAAGTGATTGATTGTAAAACAACCCATTTTGTTTACAGCAGAAGTAAAGGTAAAGGGCAAAACATTTTAGTATATATAATAAAAACATTATAAATACATTATTTTCCCACTTTTTTATAAGTGATCACATTCCCTCTGTTCCGGTTACTGGCTCTTTTCTCTGCTCCTTCTCACACTGTCAGCGTGTGGAGGCGAGAAGAAAAGAGCCAATGATTGGCTTCTGCAAAAGTGCTGCCAATCTGGGCCCACCACTGCTGCCAATCAGTGCCCACCAGTGCCTCCTCATCAATGTATCCTATCCGTGTCGCCTATCAGAGCCTATCAATGCTGCCTACCAGTGGCCATCAGTGAAGTCTGTAAGTGCCACTTCATCAGTGCTGCCTCATCAGCACACATCAGTGAAGGAGAAAAATGACCTGTTTACTAAATTTTATAAAAAAAAACATTAAAAACATTTCTTGTTTTTTTTTTTTTTCAAAATTGTTGGTCTTTATTTAGCAAAAAATAAACCCAGCGGTGAATACCACCAAAAGAAAGCTCTATTTATTGATAAAAATGTTGGGTACAGTGTTGCTTGATCGCAAAATTCTCATTCAAAGTGCGACAGCGCTGAAAGTGGTTAAAGGTTTTGATTGCCCATAGAGATGACCTCATCAGTCTGTGATATAGAAAGTGGATGGGGTTTTGGTCCTGAATCAGGGGCTTATTGCTGGAACCCATATCTTGGTAACAGGGTAAAACCAGGACTAGGTACATAGAAGTGGTTACATTGTGATAATAAATTAAAAAATCCTAGTTGACAAACAAAACATTTTTTATTGCCACAATCCTGTGTAAAAAATCATTTGTGAGACAATGTCCATAAAGAAATGTCCATATAGGATTGTAGAAATAGAGTCCCAAGTGAAAAGGTGACTTTGAAATAAATACTGGTGATAATTGTGATAGAATGCAACACCAACAAGGTAATACAAATGCGCTCACCAGAAGTAATGGACCCAAAATTCCGTATAGAATATGGGTCATTAAAGCAGATTATGGTAATACGTCCTCTCTCTCAGCATACAGTTGTCCAATGTACATGCCAGGATGGATAGGGTGGTCAGCAATGGAACGCCCGAACTTCCCAACCGATGGTGTGTACATGAAAATGACCAAACGGTGAAAACATAGCGTAAAACTGTTTTTCAAATTTATTAAAAAAGAAGAAATACACTTACAAGGTCATCATGTAAGGCAACGCATGTAGTGAGGAGATGTCAGAATAAGGTCTGACGCGTTTCATCCAATAGGATATAATCATGTCAGGAACCTTATTCTGCCATCTCCTCACTACATGCGTTGCCTTACATGATGACCTTGTAAGTGTATTTCTTCTTTTTTAATAAATTTGAAAAACAGTTTTACGCTATGTTTGCACCGTTTGGTCATTTTCATGTTACCATCGGTTGGGAAGTTCGGGCGTTCCATTGCTGACCACCCTATCCATCCTGGCATGGACAACTGTATGCTGAGAGAGAGGACGTATTACCATAATCTGCTTTAATGACCCATATTCTATACGGAATTTTGGGTCCATTACTTCTGGTGAGCGCATTTGTATTACCTTGTTGGTGTTGCATTCTATCACAATTATCACCAGTATTTATTTCAAAGTCACCTTTTCACTTGGGACTCTATTTCTACAATCCTATATGGACATTTCTTTATGGACATTTTCTCAGAAATGATTTCAACTCTTTTTATGAGGTTTTATTTGTCATATTATTTTAATCTTTCTTCATTCATTTGAAGGTGATTTATGATTTTATGTATATACATCTTAAAATGTATGGGTGGTTCCTGCGCTATCTGAGGTGGTGTATATTTTCCTTCTTACTGCAGCCCCACGGTGCTGGTACCAGAAACCAGTTTATATAGGTAAAAATAATTTGTATTTGTGGCGCGCTTCAGAAGTGAAAATACAAGTGCCTTATAAACTATTGTGAATCTGTATATAATCCTTGAATAAAACTGTGTTCTTATTTAGCTGAAAAATAGTGGGTCACTTAAAATTATACCGTGATTACATATAATACAAAATATAAATAAATAATTAAATGGTTCCAATATGTCTCTATATATATCAAAAAGTGCTGGGTGCTTATGTTCCAAATAAAATGAATAACTATCCAATTGACTCAATATAAATATTTCTTCAAAATCAATCAAAGGTGCTCTGTGCTTTCTTCAATAAAAAATTAATACAATACTGTGTTTCATAATGTCCATATACATAAATCCAAACGGTAAGGTGCAATACTATTCAATATCTTCAAAAGTGCTCTCATGCAAAGGAAAAGTGTTGTGACTTTCTACTTCCACCAGGTGTCACATCTAGGTGCTCTGGACTCTCACCTTAATGAGGTGTATATTGCGCCTATTATATACAACTTGGTCTCCGAATCGATAGTTGAGGGTTTTTTTAAATCGTTCCGATGTCCTGTTATGACCACGGATGTTTCCTGTCTTGTCCGTGTCTGGGGGGTTATATGCTTTCTAGCGTCCTTGACTTCTTATCATACCTCGGGAGCTACCAGCAGGCTTCCAGTGCGCCCCGCGATCCGAGAAATGCAACAAGTTGTTGCTTGCCATGCGCTGGATGAGTTTATCATCTGCCCAAAGACTATGATGCAGATCCCTGTGTCAGACAAGCATTTATGCTAGACAAAGGAAAATCAACAGTATATCCTTTGTGCCAGCATAGTCAAAATACAAGAAAAACAGTTCTGTTTCTGATCAATACACTTGTTTTCTCTATATATAGGAGTCTTTTGTACAATTGAACCTATGTTTTTTTTTTCTTTCCTGTAAGCAAACAAGCACATCTCTGCTAGTAAATGTATTTTTAAAGTGCAAATGTAGACATGGTCACATTGGGAATAATTCTGTGTTCTGTTTTAGGGATTCAAGAGAATTTGCAGTGATCTATATAAAGAATATGAAGACTGCTGTTTTGGAACTGAAATATTTAGTAGAATTGATCTCTGTTCAATGCACAAAAAGAACAATTTGTCTGGCTATTATTATTGTGAAAGCTCAATAATTATAGAAGCAATAAAACCTCAGGAGGTGAAGAGCTCCATCTCAAAGCCAAAGGAAGAGGCTTATGAAACATTGAAAGACTTAGAGGCTCCTACAAGCTGCAGCAGCACTTCTTCCTTGGGAAAAGATGCTGACAAGATAAGTTCAGACATTACTGATGCAGCTGCCGTAAGTAAAGTGGAAAGAATCAAAGAGAACGATGGACAGCCTGAAGCAGCAAACACTTTGCTGGGAGAGAAATCCTATGTGCAGTCAACACCTGATCTATTTCCAGCAGAAACAATGGCATCAACAGCTGCGGACAGCAGACCTGAAATAAAAAACTGACATATACAAATTTTCTGCCAAAGAAATGTCTGCATGGCTTAAGAAAACACAGTGATCAAAATGAAATTAGGCATTTGTCTGCAAGTGTATTCAATGTTTAATGGTACAGGGCCAAATAATGAGACAATATCAGGAGATGCATTACTGAGGTTAGAGAGGAATGTACACTGTCAAGAACAATAAAAATCTGAACCGTCTACAAAGCTCCCTGAAGGATCACACAGCCAGATGGCTTATTTTCTTCATCAAGTCTCATCTTAAAGATAACACAAAAAAAAACCTTGTTAAAATGGGAGTTCTACAGTAAATAGTGAGCCAAGTTAAACCAAAATGATTTCTTCTGAAATTAAAGTCTAGATTATGTTTATGCACATGGACACTTGGAAAATGTTGGCATCTATTGGCTTTTCCAGTATCAAGAAGAGACTGAAAATGCAGTAACTAATGCCACCACTGGCTAGAAACTGAAACCGCAGAAACTGATGCTACCATTGGCCACTAAATGAAATGGCAGTAACTGATGCCACCACAGGCTAGAGACTGAAAAGGCAGTAACTGATACCACCAATGGCTAGAGATTAAAAGGCACTAACTGATGCCACCGCTGGATAGAGAATAAAATGGCAGGAACTGATTCCACCACCGCTAGAGACTAAAGAGGCAGTAACTGATGCCTCCATTATATAGAGACTGAAAAAAGGCAGTAACTGATGCCAACACTGGCTAGAGACGGAAAAGGAAATAACTGATGCCACCGCTGGCTAGAGCCTAAAAAGGCAGTAGTTGAATACACCATTTGCTAGGGATTAAAATGGCAGTAACTGTTGCCACCACTGTCTATGGACTGAAATGGCAGTAACTGATGTCAGCTCTGGCTAAAGACTAAAAAAGACAGTAACTGATGGAACCACCGCTAGAATCTGAAAGGTCAGTGAATTATCTCACCACCACCAGTTTGAGACTTTAAGGCAGTGATTTAGGTCACCAAAGACTAGAGAATGAAAAAGTGGTATTGATATCTACCACTGACTAGAGACTGAAAAGGTAATGGATAATAACCACCATTGGGTACAGACTGAAATGGCAGCAACTGATGGCATTAAAAGGCTTACAAAATCAAAACTTCTTAAGTACAATATGTTTTTTGCATATGCAAAAGTCAAAATATAAAATGCTAAGGCTGAACTCTAGACAGATATAAAAAGCACATATTAATGCAACTCTGCATTCATTAAATTGTCGTTAAACCTCTTTGCACAGGCTTGGACTAATAGACAAAGCCTAACAGGAATACAATTATGGTCCATGTAGCTCAGCCACGTTACTATAAATAACTTTTTTTTTTTTTCACCTTAGCTGTACATGCTGAAAAATCTGAGGTGTAACTAGAACCTTCAGGGTCACGGGGCAAAAAACCATGATGGGCCCTCCTGACCTCTGGTCACAGGGCCTTCTCTCAGAGCCCAGGCCCTTCCCACTAATTCCGGGGCAGTGAGACCCTTTCACATGTTCTGCAGCGGCCCCCTTCATGCTGTCTTGTTTAGGGTTGCCACCTTTTCTTCACACCAAACCCGAAAACTTTAGCGGCACACAGCAAACTCTTTGGTAGTATGCACTATACATATATTTTGTTGTTCAATACAATTTCTAATCATATAGATTAAAGGACAAGAGTCCCCCCTTACATCAGTCTACAGAGCTCCCCTTTACATCTGAAATCGCAGTGTTCCCTTTTAAATCTGAACTTGCTTAGTTCCCCTTTACATCTGAACTCAGAGTTTCTTTTTACATCTGAATCTGCAGTCTTCTCCTTTACATCTGAGCTCGCAGAGTTTCCCCTTTACATCTGAATCCTAGAACTCCCCTTTACATCTGAACTCGCAGTATTCCCTTACACTGTAAGGGGGGACTCTGCAGACTCTGATGTACGGTAAAACTCTGGGGACTCTGATTTTAAGGAGGAACACTGAACTCTGATGTAAAGGGGAACTCTGATATAAAGGGGTCTCTGGTAACCAGAGCCGCCACATACATCATAGTTCCTAGGATTCCCCTTTAATCAGGGTTCCCAGAGTACCCCCTACATGAGTCCAGAGAGTGCCCCATATATCAGAGTCCGCAGAGCCCTCCTATCACAGTCTGCAGATCCCCCTCCCCCTTTATATCAGAGTCTGCAGAGCTTTGTGGACTCTAATCTAAAGGGGAACTCTGATGGAAGGGGTGCTCTATGAAACCCAATTTAAGGGGGTGCTCTGATGCAAGGGGAAATGCTGTGGACTCTGGTGTAAAGGGGAACTCTGATGTAAGGGGGTCTCTGCTCACCAAAGCCCCCTACAACAGAGTGTGCGGAGCACCCCTTAAATCTGAGGTCCCCTTACATTATTGTATAAAAAAAGGAACAAATGCATCGACACAGGCTACCAAATTGGAAAAATAATCAATTCGTTTGACATTCATCCTCAAAAGCAAAATAGGCAGAATTTACACCCCCCCGCCCCAAAAAAAAAAATACATCATATATTCATGTGGGTGTTTAAGAAGACCCTTTACTTTATTGTGCTGATTTAGAGGCAGGAGAGAGATGGGAGGGGGTAAATGGGTGGATAGTGAGCTCATCCCAGGAAGTAAGGAGCCTTGTACAGCCTGCATATCCTCCACATTCATTCTTCATTCTGTTCCGGCTGCTGGTCTTCCCCCACTCACTCATCCCCAGCTTCCCCGACCACACTCCAGTCTGATTAGAGGCTGAGGCCACAGGCACACACAGGAGGACAGGGGCGGGAGGAGGAAGAGGAGTAGATCTAGCTCGCTCTCTCCTGTCCTGTCAGTGTGAGGGGTGGGGCGAGGCGAGGTGATCAGGTTGTAACTGCTGGCTCTGATCAGTGTAAGAGAGAGTGTAACCCACACTCTCCGCTTACAACTCAGCCAGCAACCCCGTCGTGGATCTACAGACTGGGATTTTGGGCCCCTCCACAGTGGTAATGCATAACTCTAGTCTTTGGAGAGCTGTGTTTATCCACACAGGGATGCACAGGTGTTCCATAAATTAAAGTGAAGACAGTCCCATTGCTGTCAATTAGGATGCAGCAGCTGCACGGCTGTTGCTCCCAATGTAACATCCATGTGGATGTAGGTCCCACACTTGCATGGATCTCACATTGGGAGCAGAGTCTGTACAGCTGCTGCATCCCAATTGACAGCAATAAGACTGCCTGCACATGGATGCACGAAACACCTGTGTCTTCCCCTGCAGGTAAACACAGCCCTCCATGGGCAAACAATGATGTACAGCCCATGTGAACGAGACCTCCTTTTTTTTTTTTTTTAAGGAATTTAAAGCTCCGCCTCAGCCAAAACGTTTTATTTTGAATACAAAGGAGAAGTATTAAAGTATTGTCAGGTTTTTAATGCTGTATGTGCCCTTTTTGTCAGGACAGGAAGTGATGGGAAATGTTTCCAATTGGAAAAGGTTTACAATGGGGATACAGGAAAAACAGTAGAGAGGGTTAGAATTTCTGAATTACTAAAGGAATAGATCATGTTCAAAGTGAAAGCAAAAAGCAAAATTAATTTTGCAAAATGATTTTTTTACTTAACTTAGTGAACAAGACAAAGCTGTGGTGACCTTAATCATCAATTGTATATGAGCAAAAACCAATTTTTTCGTTTTTTTTTTTTATTTGCTTGGTCATTTTCTTAAAAAAAGAATTTTCATTTGGCTTCATTGCATTCATTATACAAAGTGAACATGCTCTGCCTCTCAAGTAAATAAACCCCACTTTTTTTTATTGCAGTCTGTTTCTTGCTGTTCTGGTCATACTCTACCCCCCATTTCTTGAACAGGCCTCACAAGAAAAGGAAGAATGCAGAAATCTCCCCAATGGGGTCACAGACAAATAAAAACATGACCACACTTAACTCTCTTTTGCACACATTTGTAAAAAAAAACTCTTTGCACACTATCCAAGAATATAGAATAAGAATTTAGCTGCAGTTAAGTTTAAGATTTAAAGTGAAATCCAGCTGAATATTATGGATATTATATAATATTAAGCAGTTCTTCTTTTCCTTGGATTACTAAAGTGCTACATGTTTTGAGGCCCATGGCCACAGAGTACCTGTTCCCAAAGCTGGGAGGCGAGAGAAATATGCAGCCTGCAGCGGAATGTTAGTTTCCTAATTACAGCACCTATTTACGTATTTTTGTGTATTGGGCTATATTCTTGGCTTTCTGTTGCAATGTCAAATATGCTCTTTGCAAGGGTAAGCTGAAGCAAGATAGTTCACATTTATAGAGAGCCAAAGGATGCAAAGATTTAAAACGGTTAATGAACGGTTCCAAGAAAAACAAAATTCCTCCCTTGCCCTGGGGCTGCATCTGCACTGCAAGCATTAAATGCTGATTAAGGTCTAAGAGATGGGGAAAAAAGCACCTGATCCTCTGCTCCTTAGGGCTCCCGCAGCACTGCTTGACCACTCCACTTCCATGCCCTGGTAGCCCATCACTTTGCATTGGACGTGCGAACACGAAGGAACAGTCGCTGGAGCAAAATGGAGAGTGCTGGTAGCCAGTGGAGTGGGGAATAAGGCAAGTAAAACAGCTTTTTCAGTCCTCTAGACCTAAACCGGCAAGGAAAGCTTTTTCTTTTTTCAATTGTTAATACATTTAAATGCATCAAAATGACAACAGGTGGGTTTTTAAACCATTGCGAGATATGTGTAACAAATGTATGAGGAAGGGTTAACCGCCAAAAATGCAAGCAGAATAAAATTAGAGATGTAACACATCCCCCACAAAACAGTGATTAGCAAACAAGGCAAAATGTGACCAGGAACCCATTGCTTAGGCCTGGAGGTCTCCTAGTACTCTACACTAGTGGATCCAGGAACCAAGCACATGTTGTGGTGCCTCCTAGTGGTAAAGTAGGGGGTCCGGAGTGTCCGACCATGGCCTTGTATGTGATAGAGCCAGATCGGGTTTGAGTGAAAAGCACAAGGAGAGGTCCCGGAAGCAGGAATGTGTCATTAAATTGGGGGGGAGAAAGTGGAGTACCCAGGGTTGCCATAATTTGGTGTACTATTCAATCTTGTCCAATTGAACCACCTCCAATTTAGCATGGATCATAGCTTTAGTGACTCTGCTTTTAGTTTCCACAATGTTGAGCGAGCTAGTCTTCCAGGCTTTTGTGATGTTTTGCTTGGGGGCTGTGGTCACTGGAGGAAAAGTTTTGTGTTGGGCCCATGTTAAGCTGTGAGGTCTTATGTTCAGTAAGGCTGAAAGAGGATCTAAGGGCAGTTCAGTTGCTGTTAAAGTTGAGATAATTTTATACACATCTGCCCAGAAGCATTGTACTATGGTGCAGGTCCATCAAATGTGAAGGTGGGTACCGACTTCATTGCAGCCACTATAGCATTTGGGCGAAAAATTGGGTATATATTTGGCAAGCCTATCAGGAACCAGATAGAGCAAGGAAGGATTTTTTTCCCCATTTTTGTAAACAGGCTTACTCATTTACATAGTTGGTAAGATTCAATAAGACACCAGTCCATCCAGTTCAACCTGTGTGTTCATGTCAAAAACCATTTCCCATACCCCTGTATATATTGCTTACTAAGATGCCCATCTAAGTTTTTTGAAAGTTGCAATACTTCCCGCTGACACCACTAATTGTGGAGGAGAATTCTACATCTTTATCGCCCTGGCAGTGAAAAACCCCCTTAAACAGTTTAAGATTAAACTGCTGCTCCAATTTCACTGAGTGGCCCATGTCGTCTTCTACTCCCTGAGATGGAATAGTTTATTCCCTATGCTAGAATCACCATTGTGGTATTTGTATATCACTATCATATCTCCTCTCAAGCATCCCTTCTCCTGGTAGAATAGGTTTAAAGTTTGTAGACGTTCCTCATAACTGAGTTCCTCCAGTCCCCTTTATTAACTTTGTTGCCCTTCTCTGAACTCTATCCAGTTCCAGCACATCCTTCCTTCCTGATTGGTGATCAAAACTGGATGGCATACTCAAGTTGTGGCCAAACCAAACCTCATTTGCCTTGTAGTTGCCCACCCTATCATTTATAGAGGTCTTCTTGTAACGTTTCTATATCCTGCTGTGATGTTATTACCCTACTTCGCTTTGTAGCAATAGCAAACATTGAGACTGATCTCTTCATACCAACTTCTATATAATTTCTTAATAAAATAAACAGAATTGGCCCTAGGACAGAGCCCTGGGGTACCCCATTTACCTTGCCAGACCAGTCAGAGTACACGCTACTTATTACCACCCTTTGGACATGCCCATATAACCAGTTTCTATCCATGTACAAAGCCAATGGTCCATGCCTACAGAACTCAGTTTGTAGATTAAGGGTTTATGGGGGACTGCATCAAAGGATTCTGCAAAATCCAGATATACCCCATCCACAAGCCTTCCTTTATCTAAATGGCAGCTCACTTCTTCGTAGAATGCTAACAGATTAGTTTGGCGAAAACAATCTTTTGTAAATCCATGCTGATTACTACTAATGATACTGTTTTCATCAGCAAAATCTTGGATATAGTTCCTTATCATCCCATCCAATAGTTTACATACTATCAATGTAAACTGTCTGGCCTTTAGTTTCCAGGAATATATCTCTGCACTTTTTAAAATATTGGAACCACATAGGCACTTCGCCAATCAGCTGGTACCATTATTGTCATTATGCTGTCCATAAAAATTAATTCTTTGAGTACTCTCGTGTGTAAGCCATCTGGTCCTGGTGATTTATTTGCGTTTAAGCTTTTCAAGTCTTTTTCAGACACCAGTTTCTATTATCCACAAGGGTATATTCTGTGATCTGTTACGAATGATACAATCTTGATTACTATACCCTTCCTTTTCCTTTTTAAAAACTGAGGAGAAGAATGCATTTAATATAGATGCCTTCTCCTTGTCATTTGTAACCAACTTCCCTTCATTCTTTTTGGAGCCTATATGCTCTGACCTTGCTTTTTTACTATTAACCACTTAAGCCCCGGAGGATTTGGCTGCTAAAAGACCAGGGGGTATTTTGCGATTCGGCACTGCGTGACTTTAACGGACAATTGCGTGGTCGTGCGACACTGTACCTAAACTAATTTGATGTCCTTTTTTTCCCACAAACAGAGCTTTCTTTTGGTGGTATTTGATCACCTGTGCGATTTTTTGATCACGCGCTATAAACAAAAAAAGAGCTACAATTTTGCAAAAATACCCCTTAAAAGTTGCTGGCCAGTCAATTATTTTTTTTTTTTAAAATTTTTTTAAATTGGTATTCAATATTTATAGAATTACATCAAGTGAAATAATTGGCATTGCTGTATAAAATTCTTTAGCGATGCATACCTCCCAACTGTCCTGGATTCTGCGGGACTGTCCCGATATTTCAAGTAAGTCCCGCAGTCCCGCTGAAGTGGGCTGAAGTCCCGGAGTAGCAGTGGGCTCCACTCAATGGGGGTATGCTCAGTAAATATCTTCTTTCACACTGACTGTGCCCACTGAAGATTCCAGCATGCCTGTGCCCTCTGCTCCTCTCCCCAACCCCCATTCACTTTTCCTTTCCTTTCAGTCCTTAGTTGCTAGGACCGCTGGCGTCCTGGCAACTAATGACGTGTTGTGCAGGTGCCCATACTGCAGAGAAACTACCAATGTGTAAGCCGCTTCAGGAACAGCTCCGCCCCCGCCCAGCTCCTCCCCCAACTTAGGCTTCAGCGTTCTATAGAACACTGGTTCCTGCTTCCAGCAGCCCTGCATCTCTCCTCTGGTAAGGGGGTGGGGCTGCTAAGTAGTTTTCAAGCTTTCGTAGCCCCTTTCAGGTTTTACAAGCAGCCGGCAAGAAGAGATGCCTGCTGAGGCTGCACAGCATGTCTGAATGTGTCAAAGACTGAGCTTTCCCAGAGGTGTCCTGACTCCAGCCCTGTGTGACCTCCTCAGGTAAATGTGTGTCTGTGTATACATGTGTTTTGTGTCTGTGTATACATGTGTTGTGTGTGTCTGTGTATACATGTGTTGTGTGTGTCTGTTTATACATGTGTTGTGTGTGTCTGTGGATACATGTGTTGTGTGTGTGTGTGTGTGTTTGAGGTTGCATACCTCCCAACCGTCCCGGAATCCCCGGGACTGTCCCGCAATTTGAAGGGGGTCCCGTGGAGCTGGGCTGAAGTCCCGGAAAATCTGGCCGCCGGTGTCCTGTCAGATAATGTCTCCGATAATGCCTCCCGTCCATCTCTGCTGCCCTCCTCCTCCCAGCTCCGCCCTCGTCTTCGGCTCCCGATCAGAAGGGTGGACCCGGGGTGCAGAGCAGTGCGCCCTGAGCCCACCCATTGTGTGACAATAGTGAATGAAAATTCGCTATGGTCACACAGATCCTCCTCCTGGCCAACCAGGAAGTGGGTCTTCCTGATTGGCTGAAAGGCAAAACCATGCAATTGGCCGAGGAGGAGGCAGAAGGACTCGAGGAGATGCCGGGGGACAGAGGAGAAGCCGCTGCAGGTAAGTGCACCGGTCTGGGGTGGGAGGGCACGGTACGCTGGTCATTCTGCATTAAGGGGTCACGCTGGTCATTCTGCATTAAGGGGTCACGCTGGTCATTCTGCATTAAAGGGGTCACACTGGTCATTCTGCATTAAAGGGATAACACTCGTTATTCTGCATTGAAAGGGGTCACGCTGGTTATTCTGCATTAAAGGGGTCACGCTGGTTATTCTGCATTAAAGGGGTCACGCTGGTCATTCTGCATTAATGGGGTCATGCTGGTTATTCTGCATTAAAGGGGTCACGCTGGTCATTCTGCATTAAAGGGATCATGCTGGTTATTCTGCATTAAAGGGGTCACGCTGGTCATTCTGCATTAAAGGGGGTCACGCTGGTTATTCTGCATTGAAAGGGGTCACGCTGGTTATTCTGCATTGAAAGGGGTCACACTGGTTATGCTGCATTAAAAAGGGGTCCACGCTAGTTATTCTCCATTAAAGGGGTCACGCTGGTTATTCTGCATTGAAAGGGGTCACGCTGGCCATTCTGCATTGAAAGGGGTCACGCTGGTTATTCTGCATTGAAAGGGGGCACACTGGTCTCTCTGCATTGATAGGGGGCACGCTGGTCTCTCTGCATTGAAAGGGGGCACGATGATCTCTCTGCATTTAAGGGGGGCGCGGCATGCTGGTCATTCTGCATTGAAAGGGGGCATGCTGGTCATTCTGCATTGAAAGGGGGCACGCTGGCCATTCTGCATTGAAAGGGGGCACACTGGTCTCTCTGCATTGAAGGGGGGCACGGCATGCTGGTCACTCTGCATTGAATGGGGGCACGGCACGCTGGTCACTCTGCATTGAAAGGGGGCACACTGGTCATTCTGCATTGAAAGGGGCACGCTGGTCTGTCTGCATTGAAGGAGGCAAAGAAAATGGCCACTGCCCCCACCTATTACTGGCCTTCATGGCAAAGAACACATAAAGGGCTCCACACATGAAACAAACAAAAGTAAAATTCCCAGTTCAATCTGCCAGCCAGTTTGCTTACCAACCAAATTAACCTGTCTAACAGTTTGCGTCAAAACAGGGGTTTAGTTAGCACACATTTGCAAACGCATGTGAAAGCTGCAGGGCCACTCCACGGCTCCCTGTATTACCTGCAGTCCTAACTCTAATGAATTTATAAGAGCCTTCACAGTGGAAGCACATGCAAGCGAATGGATAGATAGGGGGCAGGTGAGCCTGGAGGTGGCCCATCCCTCCTCTGAAAGGTAATTGGGGGCATAATGGAAGCCCAGCTGATGGTATTAAAGGCATCCAGTATGTCCACTCACCAGTACACATTAACAACAAAGAAAATGGCCACTGCCCCTACCTATTACTGGCCTTCATGGCAAAGAACACATGGAAGGGCTCCAGACATGAAACAAACAAAAGTAAAATTCCCAGTTCGATCTGCCAGCCAGTTTGCTTACAAACCAAATTAACCTGTCTAACAGTTTGCGTCAAAACAGGGGTTTAGTTGGCACACATTTGCAAACGCATGTGAAAGCTGCAGGGCCACTCCACGGCTCCCTGTATTACCTGCTGTCATACTATCAGCTGGGCTTCCATTATGCCCCCAATTACCTTTCAGAGGAGGGATGGGTCACCTCCTGACTCACCTGCCCCCTATCTATCCATTCGCTTGCATGTGCTTCCACTGTGAAGGCTCTTATAAATTCATTAGAGTTAGGACTGCAGGTAATACAGGGAGCCGTGGAGTGGCCCTGCAGCTTTCACATGCGTTTGCAAATGTGTGCTAACTAAACCCCTGTTTTGACGCAAACTGTTAGACAGGTTAATTTGGTTGGTAAGCAAACTGACTGGCAGATCGAACTGGGAATTTTACTTTTGTTTGTTTCAATTGAATAAGGCACGCTGGTCTGTCTGCATTGAAGGAGGCACGCTGGTCTCTCTGCTTTGAAGGGGACACGCTGGTCTCTCTGCATTGAAAGGGGGCACACTGGTCCCTCTGCATTGAAAGGGGGCACGCTAGTCTCTCTGTATTGAAAGGGGGCACACTGGTCTCTCTGTATTGAAAGGGGGCACGCTGGTCACTCTGCATTGAAGGGGGCACACTCTACCTTGATTACTGAAGGCCCCTTTCACACTTTTGTGACCTCAAAGTCACACAATTTTTTACAGCGTTTTTTGCCGCAAAGCAATGCCTATTACATTTTTCTGTTTGCGCCCCCCCCCCCCTGAAAGGGGGCATTTGGGTTTGGATGGAGCTGGGGGCATTTGGGTTGGATGGAGCTGGGGTGGGCATATGGGGTTAATGGAGATGGATGGGGGGGGGGTGGATGGAACTGGGGTGGGCATTTGGAGTGTTTGGAGGTTGGATGGGTGTTTGGGATAGATAGTGCTAGGGTGGGCATTTGGGGTGGATGGAGCTAGGGTGGGCATTTGAGGTGGATAGAGCTGCTGGGGGCATTTGGGGTGGATGGGGGGGGTGTATATAGCTGGGTGGGCATTTGGGGTGTATAGAGCTGGGGGGGGGGGTGGATGGTGCAGAGTCCGACCCCTGCATTCTGTACATTACATACTCCGGTCTCCTGCATTCTGTACATTACATACTCCTGTCTCCTGCATTTTGTACATTACACTCTCCTGCACTATATACACAATACTGTACATTGTATACTTCTCACCAAAGTCTTAATTGTCTCAACAGTTGCTGGTTGCTATGCAGTCTCTGAATATTTTAATGAAGTTCTTCTTTAACCACTTAAGCCCCGGAAGATTTTACCCCCATTCCGACCAGGGGGTATTTTGCGATTCGGCACTGCGTGACTTTAACGGACAATTGCGCGGTCGTGCGACGCTGTACGTAAACGAATTTGGCGTCCTTTTTTTCCCACAAACAGAGCTTTCTTTTGGTGGTATTTGATCACCTGTGCGATTTTTTTGATCAAGCGCTATAAACAAAAAAGAGCGTCAATTTTGCAAAAATAACAATATTTTTCACATTTTTATATATGAAATTCCCCCAAAAAAAATGTAAAAATCAAAATTTTTTAACATTTTCGGCCAATTTGTTTTATGCTACCTATGTTTGGTAAAAAAAATCGCAAAAAGCGTATTTTGATTGGTTTGCGCAAAAGTTATCGCGTTTACTAACAAAGGGAAAGATTTTTGTCATTTTTGTTGTTTTTTTTTTTAACGCGTAATGGCGGCGATCTGCGATTTTTTTTTTTGCGGTACTGCGACATTGGGGCGGACAGATCGGACCCTTGACTGACATTTTTGACACTTTTGGGGTTACCAGTGACATTTCTACAGTAATCAGTGCTATATATATGCACTGTTACTGTAAAAATACACTGGTAGTGAAGGGGTTAACTTTATTTGGGAGGGAGGGGCTGTGTGTATCCCTAGGGGCGTGCTTTCTACTGTGATTGGCTGTGGCTTCAGCTGTAAGGACACTGATCAACGGATCTACATAGTAGATCCATGTGATCAGTGTCTTTGCAGCGAGGAGAATGACAGGCAGCTTGTTTACACAAGCTGCCTGACATTCTTCCTCTCCCCCGCCGATCGCCGAGTGGCCGGAGGACATCGGGTCCGCTGGTCACACGCGCGGGGGGGTCCGTGACCACGCGGGAGCGCGCGATCGCTCCCTAGACCCTCACAAGCAAGCAACGTAGCCCTACGTTAGTTTGCCTGTGAGGGGCTGACCGCCGACGTAGATAGTCGTGCGGCGGTCGGCAAGTGGTTAAGGTAGGCTGAGCAATCAAAGCATATTTTATGAGTACTAGGAAGTCTGGGTTTTGTTTACCCTATCCCTTAAGCCCCTCCCACTGCTCAGCAATTGGCCACACCCACAATTTGCAGCGGCGCGCTGCAGGTTTTGTTTCTCTTTCAGTGTCCCTCATTGCGAAGTTCAAAAGTTGGGAGGTATGGAGATGTGGTTTGTATACTAGAGTATTCTGTAATCACAAACATACATTTTATTTTATCTTCCCCAATGCATTGTGCATAGCTTTGATAATAAGGCACTGAACAATAAATAATTATATTGAACAAAATAGTTACAAATACCATAAATAACCAGTATGCAAGCAAAGTCTTGTATTTTACAGCATGTAGTGCTGTAAAGCTAAAAAAAAAAAAAAAAAAAAAAAAAAAAAATACAATCTATGTTGTGGTATGGCCATTAGATGGAGCTGATGCAAAAAAGATCCATAGTGAATTTAATATAAGACATTCTAAAGTGAGTAAGAAACTTTGTTTTCAGGTCCATATCACAGGCTATGGTACATGTGCACTATTGTATATGTGTATATGGAGGACATCAGACAAATCAGCTTACCAACAAATCGTAATTCTTCACATAAACAGGCATTGTTCTCCATTTAGGCAGCCTTTAAGGGATTATTCACACCAGAATGTATATATGTGTATGGCAATACAAAAGTTAATTTCATCCCAGCAAGCATCTACTGTGTGTGCAACACACCTGCTTTAAACTGCAATGTTATGTGTATATATACATAATTGCATTGCACATCAAAAAATCGGCGCAGGACAATTGTTTTACGTGTTGACAACCCACTCATTTAGAATAGGCTTCCTGAGGCAGTGTATTTCACTGTATGAAAATGGTGTTTTCTTTATTTCATATTTCCATTGAATATTTTAATTGTATTCACAATGGTTTTGAGTCCTACTATTTAGCTCACTCTTCATAGTGGTGTTTTACTTTTCACAGGTCTTTTTTTTCCCCCTCTCACTTTAGTTTTGATACTTGTATATCTATGAAAATGGCATGAATAAGATTTACAGTCCATCTGGAAAGTATTTACAGCGTTTAACTTTTTCCACATTTTATGTTAAAACCTAATTTCAAAATGGATTAAATTAATTATTTTCCTCAAAATTCTAAAAACATTACCCATAATGACAACATGAAAAAACTTTGTTTGAAATTTTTGCAAAATTATTAAAAATAAAAACCGAAAAAAAAAAAAAAACACATCTACACACTAAGTATTCACAGGCTTTGCTCAACACTTTGTTGAAGCACCTTTGTTACCAATTACAGCCTCAAGTCATTTTGAGTATGATGCTACAAGCATGGCACACCTATGTTTGGGTAGTTTCTCCCATTCTTCTTTGCATGACCTCTCAAGCCCCATTAGGTTGGATGGAGAGTGTTGGTGCACAGCCATTTTAAATCTCTCCAGAGATGCTCATTCGGGTTCAAGTCTGGGCTCTGGCTGGGCCACTCAAGGACATTCACAGAAATGTCCCATAGCCTCTCCTTTGTTATCTTAGCCGTTTGCTTAGGTTTGTTGTTGTTTCCTCCAGACATGACGCTTGCCATTCAGGCCATCATTCAGAGTTCAAACTTTATTTCATGAGACCAGAGAATTTTGTTTCCCATGGCCTCAGAGTCCTTCAGGTGCCTTTTGGCAAACTCCAGGTGGGCTGTCATGCGCCTTTTACTGAGGAGTGGCTTACGTCTGGCCACTCTACCAAACAGGCCTGATTGGTGGAGTGCTGCAGAGATGGTTGTTCTTCTGGAAGGTTCTCCTCTCTGCACAGAGAAACGCTGGAGCTAAGGCAGAGTGACCATTGGGTTCTTAGTCACCTCCCTGACTAGGGCTTTTCCCCCCTGATCACTCAGCTTGGCAGGCGGCCCACTCTAGGGAGAGTCCCGGTGGTTCCAAACTTCTTCCATTTACCGATTACTGTGCTCATTGGGACCTTCAATGCTGCAGAATTTTTTTTAACCTTCAGACCTGTGCTTCCATACAATCCTGTCTTGAAGGTCTACAGACAATCTCTTAGACTTCATGGCTTGATTTGCACTCTGACATGCCCTGTAACTGTGGGACCTTATGTAGACAGGTGTGTGCCTTTCCAAATTATGTCCAATCAACTGAATTTCACCACAGGTGAACTCCAATCAAGTTGTAGAAACATCTCAAGGATAATCAGTGGAAACAGGATGCACCTGAGCTCAATTTTGAGTGTCATGGCAAAGGCTGTAAATACCGATGTACATGTGATTTTTTTTTTTTTTTTAACCACCTAAGCCCCGGAAGATTTTACCCCCATTCCGACCAGGGTTTTTTTTGCAATTCGGCACTGCGTGACTTTAATGGACAATTGCGCGGTCGTGCGACGCTGTACCTAAACAAATTTGACGTCCTTTTTTTCCCACAAACAGAGCTTTCTTTTGGTGGTATTTGATCACCTGTGCGATTTTTTTTTTTTTTTTGATCATGCGCTATAAACAAAAAAAGAGCGTCGCCGAGTGACCGGCGGACATCGGGTCCGCCGGTCACACGCGTGGGGGGGTCCATGACCACGCCTCCGGGGGCGCGAGCTCGCTCCCTAGACCCTCACAGACTAGCGACGTAGTACTTTTTTTTTATGGGGTGTTGTATTTAGAATTTTGAGGAAAATAATGAATTTAATCCATTTTGGAATAAGGTTGTAACATAGCAAAATGTGGAAAAGTGAAGCGCTGTGAATACTTTCAGAATGCACTGTATATCACTGCTGGCACAATCTGGTTAAAGAGAATCTATAGTCTATGAACTAATTTTAGAGGTTTAAAAAATATAAACTTAATGTCACCAATATTTTTAAATGTGTGAAGGCCCATGTACACTGCTGCGTTTAATGCACACATCCCAGTGAGCAATAGCTTATTCGCCCAATTTCCCCGTAATAAAAGTAATGCCTGTTCCAACTGTTAGCGCTGCAGTGCAGTAAATTTTGAAAAACACAGCATGTTCATTTTTCTTCTTCTTGATCAAATATTTTATTGAGATAAAGTTGAGTACAGACCAAGTATACAGGTATTATTTTGACCCTTACACATTTTCAGCAAGATATGCACATCAAGAAGGAAGCGTGGAAACATAGGTAACAAGTACCATTTTGTATGAATGGACAATCCTCAAGAAAGGCATTTAGAAGTTGGATAAAAATCCAAGCACATAGAACTTGTAGACTGGGAGAGGGATATACAAGGGAGGGGTGGTATAACAGAATGAATATACATAGGCACCCCAACTGGCACCTAAAGAGGTGTAATGGCCAGGGCTAGGTGGAAAGGGCTGCGGGGGGGAACAGACAGGGAAAGAATAGAGACAGACTGGGTGTGAGGAAGCAGTGGAAAATAGGGAAGAGAGAAAAAAAGGGGAGGGGGGAGTCGCCTAGGGGAGGCATGGGCGTCAATGATCTATTCAATGGTGGGGTTTCTTTTTATTCTACATTTTAGTGCATTTTGGATCAGTGGCAGTGCATCAAAACACAAATAACATGAATTTTAATGCATGTCGACAGTTGGTAATCCACCTGCCTAGGGTTGCAAAAAATGCACCTGTACGCTTAAATCTCAATATGCTGTTAATGTTTTTAAAACCTTGATTCAGTGTTATGGTGGAACTTACAGTAAGACCCCTTTCACACTTGTGTGACTTGTCCTGCGACTTGGGAAGGCAAAGTCGCATGACAAGTCGTACTCCATGATTTCCAATGAGTACCGTTCACATCTGTGTGACTTCAAGTTGCAATGACTTCAAAGTAGTCCCTGCACTACTTTGGTCTGACTTTGATGCATTTTGAGGTCCATAGACATAGGCATTGCTTTAAATCCAGTCAAAATTACAGCAAAAAAATCTTGGCAAAATTGTGCGACTTTTAGGTTGCACAAGTGTGAAAGTGGCCCAAGTCAGAATATCCAGTCCTGGCACAGAATGAAAAGCAGGAGAGGTGACAGGGCAAACTCTGATGCCAGGGAGACACAAACAAGTTTAACTTACAAGGATACTGTCCTATCTTTTTTTCTCTGATGCCCTCTCGTCTCTCCCTTGGCAGTGGCAGCAATATGAACTCCATCACTGTAAATCTTTTGCAGCCTTTCCCTCTAGCTGAGCCAAGACATACAATCAAGGCTGAAAATGTACACCTTTTTATTGAATAAAGTGTCATATAGATTTTGAGACCAAGGAAAGAGGGGGAGTTCTCAGTAAGGCTGGCCATACACTATACAATTTTCTTATTCAATTTCCTTTAGATTTACCTTAAACTATGTAGTGCAAGGGCCTGCCTGACCGCATACAAATTGAAAGGGTTTAGGTTTGACCCTATATTACATGGTTTTGGTAAATCTAAAGGAAAGTTGAACAAGAAAATTGTATAGTGTATGGCCAGCCTAAGGAAGTGACTACTAAGGAAGTGACTACCCAGGTGGCCCCTAGCAAGAAGAAACAGGAGCAATGTCAATCTTCCATGATGAAGCTAAACTTTAAGTGACATGATATAATTCAGTATAGAATTTTATATTCATGTACCTATATTCAAGCATTGTGGCACATATTGTTAGGCAGCCAGTTCTAAACAAAAGGGATTGCAATGCATCTCGATTTAATGAAAAAAAATACAGTGGATGCTGTTTACATTTTATCACAGTGCAGAGCAACCCATGGTCCACCGCGCGTAGTGCTGAGCTGCTCTAGCTTGCAATGCATGTGCATCGGGATGTCATTCCCAATGATAACACAAAGGCTTGGTGTAAATCGGCCTGAAAGTTTGTTCTAATCATATATTTTGGGAATAGTGTTAACCACTTGCCGACCGCCGCCCGACTGTTCTGGTATTTCACTAGCCTGGGAGCCAATAGGGGGCGAGCGCGCGCCGCCGGAGGCACGCTCCCGCCCCCGCTCGTTCACTAGGAAGCCCGCGCGTGTGACCGGCGGACCCGATGTCCGCCGGTCACTCGCGATCGTCGGGTGGAGAGGGAGAAAGGCAGGCGGCTAATGTAAACAAAGCCGCCTGTCATTCTTCCCTGTGTAAAAGCACAGATCACTCGGTCCTGCTATGTAGGACCGTTGATCTGTGCTGTTACACACACACAGCCACATCCAATGACAGTTAGAAATACGCCCCTAGGACACACTTAACCCCTCCCTCTCCAATAAAGTTAACCCCTTCCCTCCCAGTGTCATTTTTACAGTAACAGTGCATATGTATAGCACCGATTACTGTAGTAATGTTACTGGTAACCCCAAAAGTGTAAAAAATGTCAGTCAAGGGTCCGATCTGTCCGCCGCAATGTCGCAGTCCCGCAAAAAAAAACGCAGATCGCCGCCATTACTCGTTAAAAAAAAAAAACAACAAAAATGACAAAAATCTTTCCCTTAGTTAGTAAACGCAATAACTTTTGGGCAAACCAATCAAAATACGCTTATTGTGATTTTTTTTTTACCAAACATATGTAGCAGAAAACAAATTGGCCAAAAATTTAAAAAAATTTTGATTTTTAAATTTTTTTGGGGGAATTTCATTTAAAAAATGTGAAAAATATTGTTATTTTTGCAAAATTGTCGCTCTTTTTTTTTATTATAGCGCATGATCAAAAAATCGCACCGGTGACCAAATACCACCAAAGAAAGCTCTATTTGTGGGAAAAAAAGGACGTCAAATTTGTTTAGGTACAGCGTCGCACGACCGCGCAATTGTCCGTTAAAGTCACGCAGTGCCAAATCGCAAAATACCCCCTGGTCAGGAAGGGGATAAAATCTTCCGGGGCTTAAGTGGTTAAAGAAGAACTCAGGCTGTTGTTGACAATGAAGAGTTTAATATAAAAGAACATGGCACACCAACATCTACCTATTACTTCGTAATGGAAATAAACGAATACATTCCTGGTACCTTAACAAAATGCATATATCCTATTACCTACTAAATATGAATTTTTCAGCACAAATCCTATGATTTGAAAAGGAAGATGTTTATATTGCCACTCACAGAAGCAAAGTTTCAAATCCCTGACAGTGTAAATGTTTGTTTACCCAGAAATTGGTTAGAATACCTCCAAAATTATAATGGCGTTATTTTGCATGGCCACTATAGCTGCAACCCCTGCTTAGTAAACATGTTTTATAGGAAAACGCTATGCAGCCTTTGTGTGTGGAGTGGGGTTCGTTACTTAGCATATTTACATGTCTATCCTTGATTTGAGGTTCGTTTCATCATTTCTACATTATTGTGAGGTATGCAAATCAGAGCGCCAAAAAAACTTGGAGGTGAATATACTTAGTGCACAGATTTCATATTGACAGACAGTGGATGAGGACGTAAGGTCACAATCTTCAATGCTGCAAATCTCAGTCAAGCTTTTAGTCTAACATCCCTGTAGAGGTCATACTCAGATCAGTTTAATTAGAAACCATCGAAGGACAACTCCTGTAAACTCCATTTGCATTTCAACTTCCCATGTAAATTATTTAATTGAAAAACAACCCTTTCCGTGAAAAACAATTAATAGAGCTGCATCTCTCCATCAGTCATACATATATTTTATAAGAAAAAAAAAATAAACTATAATGTGGCAAGTACTTTTCCACTGCATGTAATGACTTGGCAGGTCTGAATCAGAAAAATTAAAACTCTGCTTTCATAAACCAATGAAGCTTTCTCTTAAGTTTCCTAATGTGTCAATCATTATGAAACATGGGGAGCAAGCACTATCAGAGTAGTGGCATAGGCTGAAAGCAAATGTATATGTAGCACCCTCCTAGGTAGGTGCTAAGAAAACTATAAGGAGAGCCCTATCTGCTTATCTGATGGGCCTGATTGTTCAGCTAGGCTGTCATGTGTTTCCAGGTTTGTCTGTTGAGCTTGGGGAGTCTCCCCACTGTATCCAATGAGGGCTCTTATTGGACAGTGGAGGAAATCTGACCAATAGCACACCAGGGCTTGTATCTATCCCAGAGGGCAAAATCTGCCACAATGCATCCTGGGAGGGGGTATAAGTCTAAGGGGAGCACATGACAGGGTGTCTTTGGTGGGAAGCAGAGTCCCAGGAGGAGGGTGACGGCTGTCTCTCCTCCTGTCAGCGTGAAGAAAGGTCCTTGGCAGTCGACCTATAGGACAGAAGGTTGAGCTGAGCCACAGAGAGGGATCCAGTGTGCTGTGGACCGAGTGGAGCTGCTGGGCAGAGGTTTCCAGGACAGCAGTGTCGTGAGTACTGTAAACTGCCCAGGGGTCTGCCTATGAGAGGGGACCACTCCAGAAGGTCAGAGAGATCCGGGAGCCAGCTAACCAGTAGAGAAGGCTTAGAAATGGGGTGCCAGAGTCTAAGCCCTGAAGATAAGTGTGTGAAAGAGGGTGACGGTGCGGGCCCTGAAGCGTACAAGTGTTCAGCAGTGCAGCAGTGATAAAAGTAGCTACCTCAGCAAGGAGTGCTAAAGGGAGCTTTAAAAGGACTCTGAGTCACAAGAAGGTGATCAGAAGTCAGTTCAGTGTTAACAGGCAGCAGGCCAGCATCAAGTCAGTGCCAACAGGCATTTTTTTCAGTTGTCCCCTTTAAATTGTGCATGCTTGAGCCAAAGGAGTATCCCACTCATCCCTTCTCCTATCCAAGTTCTCAATAAATATAAAACCCAAAGATTCAGGACTGGTCATTGTTTCAGTGCTCACATTTGGAGAAACATGCACAAAGGTACTTTTGTTGCACCCGGTGACCCAGGGGGACCCATATCCAGCAAAACGGCTGGGAATCCTGCTACATATAGTTTCATTATACTTTGTTTATAGTTATAGTCAATGCTACAAAAATAATTGTCGAAATATTGTTTTCTATTTCTTTAGTCAGATAAAAATGGAGTATTGGATATACTGAACAAAGAATATTATGTTCCTTTCTATTAATAGTTTGCATTATTATCTTAAAACTGCAATGGAACACTGGTTTGTTTAAAGTATCTCCTCTGTTGTGAAACACTCTTGCTTACAGACTCCAATAGCTCAAACTATAAATTACATAGCAGCAGCTGAAAACACTGAACACTCAATTCCCTCAACCCTATCCAAGTTCTCAAAAAATAAAAACCAAGAACACCCTTAGACTGGTTATTGAGGAAAAGTGTGGCAGTGATCGTGTGCCTGGCAGTGGGACTATCTACAGGGAAAGAACCTGGGCAACATTCTAGTGGCTCCTTCAGGAGTAAGCACTACAGCAACAACACAGGAAAGGGGGGCAAACAATTCTAGTGGGTCTAATTTATTAGGAATTCCCTAGGAAATTCACCCAGTGAATACTTTAAGGACATTCCCCCAAAAGAGCTATCAAACCGCATTCATCTTGCATTCAACAGCTACATTCTCCACCATATTTACAATAGGTTGAATATGTACTAGGCAAATGTAGCAGCAGAAGAAAAGCTGTTGCATTGCTTTCTACAGTATCTGTAGAGAGCCAATTTACCCTGTAGGCAAGTAAATAGTGCTTAATGTAAAATGTTTTATTATGTATAAATGAGATGGCACCCAGAACTAAGCCAGCCAGTCATGTGGGCTGGTATCCTCAAATCAAGCATGAAACCAACCCCCAAAACACGTGATTCCCTTTACCAAAGCATCATTATCTGATGCTGACAGGCACAAGGAGGGGCTCATGTAGCATCTACCTTCCTTCCATGGAGGACAAGTGCATTGCTCCCAACTGTCCCTGATTTTGAGGGACTGTCCCTAATTTTGAAGGACTGTCCCTGATTTGGAACAAACCCCCTCTGTTCCTCCTCATTTGTCCTTCATTTTGATCTGATCTATATAGTTGTAAATAAAATGTATATAAAATGCACTCATTATCTTTGAAAAAGGGTTTCCCAGTGCTAAACCCTTCATTCAATTTCTAAATTGCTGCATTTCTAAATGCCAAAAGCTGGTAAAAAGAAATAGTAGTGGTAAAAAAAAAAGCACTTGTGGATTTAACAAATCACTTTTTTTGTATGATTCTTCTTTAAGGGGGTGACAGGGGGTATGTCCTATGCCTACATACTCGTTCCCATCTAAAAATGTTGGGAGGTATGCAAGTGGATGGTTACCATTTAACTATTTCACCATGCATTCAGGTAAGAAAAGCCATTGAACTAACCTACAACTCCAAAATAAATCATTTGCCAACCTATTTTTATCTAATTTTTATCTTATTTTTATCTAATGTTTACCTTTTTTACCTGTACAGGGGTGGTTAGCAGCATATTTTTTATTCACAATTGTAAACTCTGACCCCAAGACTGCAGAGCAGCACTATGATTTATTTTGCTATGTTCAGAATACAAGGATGTGAATTAGAATAATAAGTTATTGAAGATCAGCAGAAAAGATTCTGAAATTATGTCATGGGGAAAAGTTCTCATAAAAAACATTTCCGTTTTGAGAAACATTAGGAAATTTACAGATGTAAATGTAATGCATGTGCGTTATATATTTCCTTTCCACCTGATCCAATTTCCTTGAATCTCTGTGAAATGTTTCCATTTGCTTTCACTGTGCACAGTATGTCTTGAATTGGTTTAATCCAATCAATACTTTCTTTACGATTGTAAGCCAGAAAAACAAATCAATGGATGCAACAGTCTTCACTGTTCACCAGAAAAATGTGTGTATGTATATATGTATGTATATATGTTTTTTTTTTTGTGTGCATTTATAATGTGTGTGTGTATATATACATACAGAGCAGGTGCTTCTTTGCATGTCAATGTGAACCAGCAGCAGGTGGATATTGAAAACAAACAGAGATTGCAGCACAAGTATGTTTGATTAAGGTTCAATAACTTCACCTGGAACAAGTTCTAAAACAAATGGCAATATTTTTGGGCCAATTGCCCTGCATCAGGTCATACAACAAATCTAAAATAAGCAAGCTACAAAGTATCTCTTACAGAGGCAATACATAAGTGACTAAATTATAAGCAACCATTTATACAGTACGTAACATAACTATAAAGTATATTTGCACACTATTTATATTTCTCTATCGCTCATTGACAGACGTAGTCTTCTTGATTCTCAAGAGCTGGGTTATGTTGTCTCCGCAGGAGTAGGACTAGGCAGAAAGACAAAACGTTCTGGCTCCACCTTAGGGGCAGTCCCTGAGGGTATATCCTCCCTCTCTCTGCTACAGGGAATCAGTTTTTTTCTGTCTAGTCAGGAGTAAGGACCTAAGTTCCTTGCTGGGATCTTTTGGTCCTGGCAAGACTTTTTTCTTTAAGAAAAAGAAATTTTTTAGGTAGTTTTTCTCCAGTGTTTTTCCTGTGAGATCTTCAAGCAAAAATGCCGGACTGGGCGACACTTGTGGTCACCCCAGCCGGCCTACGAGCGCGCGCAGACCATGGCATTGCGCTTGGTCGGCCGCGACACATTCAAGTAAGTATGCGGGGCCGGGCGACGGGCTGGATGTTGAGATCCAGTGGTCACCCCGGTTTCTGCCTACGAGCGCGTGCAGACCAGAGCTCCGCGCTGGGTCGGCCGCGACGGAGTCCCAGTGGAGGGACTGACCTTGCGAGTTAAAAGTCTCGCTTGGACGCCAGGAACCAGAGAGTCGAGGCGTCCGGAGTGGTCCACAACCCCCCACCCCGGTGGAGAGGGTATTGTGAAGAGAGGGTGCCTGTCGGTTCGGTATGGTGAGTAAACGTTCCCTTTTTTTCTTTCCTCGTTATGAGGCAGTATGAATTATGGGCCCCTCCATATATGGTCAGTATATATCTGATACTTACAAGTCCCCCTTGTAATACAGCATGTGTTTGTGGGAAGTGGACTTGGTTTGAGAGCTAACACTCTACCCAGCAGACTGTAACATTACAGCAGACATAGGAGGTATAATCCTACCTTATTTATAGTGTATCTCCTGTAGATCCATATATCGCCTCTTAGCAGAGATGCAGGTGGATGTGCTGGGAAAACGATTTCGGCGGTCCGCCGCCATTTTGCCGTAGACCAAGTGCATGTATGTCCTCAGGTCACGCCGGCCGCCATGTTTTTGGAGTCTTATGTCTCTTCTATGGGGGCGGCCATGTTTCGTGAGCCCAGCTACCTCGTGGAGAGCTGGGAACGCCGGAAGGCGTACACAGGGGGCGGAGCCACGTCCTTCTACCCGGGAAAAAGCAACAGCTCCTTCCAGTCTGTAAAAGACAGACGCTGACTGCAGTTGGTTGGAAACTTCACTGCATCGGTTGGTGAGCCTTGGGGGTCCCTCTCTCTCTCTCTGTGGGATCGAGAAGCAGGTACTCTGAGGGGCGCTATTGCGCTAGGGGGAGACACACAAAAAAAAAAAAAAAAAGTTTTTTTGTTTTGCTGGCAAAGGTGTCCTGAATTAACATGGACCCTGCCACTCATGTATCTCCTCCGGATCCCCTCGAGGGGTCTGCAGGATCCTCCAGCACCCCACTGACAATTGAATCATTGTCAGCTATTATGGAAACTTTTGTGTCCCGGGTGGAAGTGGCTTGTCAGGGACAGGGCGCAAGAAAGCGACCCCCGCCTAACCCCTTATTATCTGAAACCTCGGATTCAGACTCTGAGCCTATTTCTGCAGTTGCAGGTACTTCATCTGGGATTGGTGTCTCGGGTCCTGTCTCTTCAGACAGCGAGGAGGATGTTTCGGCATCCGCCATAGCCCGAGAGGAAGCGTTGGTAAACGCACTCATTGTATCTGTTCAAGAAACCTTAAGGTTACAGGGTATTCCATCGGAAATAGCTGAAACTGAAATCCCTTTTGGGACTAAAAAACGCATCAAAGTGGCGAAGGTTTTTCCATTGCCCAAATGTTTTGGCAATCCAATCGAAGAAGAATGGCGTCTGCCAAAACGCACTTTTACTATTTCTAAACGCATTGACAGGCGTTATCCGTTTGAGGAAACCCTCATTAAGAAATGGACAGAACCACCTGTGGTGGATTCACCAATTGCTAGATTGAATAAAGCCACGGTTATTCCTCTAGAAGACGCTCCGTCTTTTAAAGATCCAGTGGATCGCAAGATAGAAGCTATGTCTCGCACCATGTTTTCCTTGATTGGATCAGCTTTCAGACCTATAATAGCTATTGGTCTGGTTTCGCAGGCTGTAACTGAATGGACCAAGTGGTTACGCCGGGACTTAGAAGAGGTCCCTCAGGCGGTATCAGATTTGTTGGAACAAATGATACAGGGGTTACAGTTTGTGTGTGATGCGGCGTTAGACGCCACTCCATTATTGGCGCGAGCATCAGTCTCAGCAGTGGTTCTCAGGCGTACACTGTGGCTAAAAGGTTGGTTAGCCGACCAAGGTTCCAAAAGAGCATTGGCTAATATCCCCTTTTTAGGAGAGCGTCTATTTGGAGCCAACTTAGATGAGATCATTAAGGATCTCACGGGTGGAAAGAGCACCTTTTTACCGCAAAATTTTAAAGGTAAAGGAACTCGTCAAAGACGAGGGCCTTCTTTTTCTGCTCACAAGAGGTTTTTTCGTCCCGCGGGTGAAAAAACTAAGTCCTCCAAAGCTCCTGCAGGAGGCGTCAGGGGTCGTTGGTCGGGCAAGCAAAAGCCCGCCCCCTCCAGACCTGAAGATAAACCGTCCAAAGCCTGAAGGTGCGCCCCCACCCATAACTGGGGTGGGGGGGGCGTCTTCGCCGGTTCCCGGATCCATGGCTTTCCAGAATCCCGAACAAATGGGTTTGCGAAGTCATAAGGTCAGGGTACAAGATCGAGTTTCGATCTCTCCCACCGGCGCGATTCTTCCCTTCCAATATCCGACTATCCCCGGATCGTTTAGAAGATCTGCGGAGAGCAGTCACAGATTTACTACAACAAGGAGTGGTAGTCCACGTTCCTTGGACAGAACGGTTTCAAGGGTTTTATTCAAACCTATTTACAATACCCAGGAAAGAGGGCAAAGTGCGTCCAATTCTGGACTTAAGGGCACTCAATTCTTTTGTCAACATAAGAAGATTCAGAATGGAGTCCATTCGCACAGTAGCAGCCTTCCTGCATCCAGGGGATGTCCTAGCGTCCATAGACAGCAAGGACGCATATCTTCACATTCCCATTTTCGCAGGACATCAGCGGTTTCTACGCTTTTCCGTAGAAGAGAACCACTATCAGTTTGTGGCGTTACCTTTCGGTCTCGCCACGGCTCCGCGGGTCTTCACGAAGGTGTTGGCCCCAATGTTGGCACTTCTGCGCCAAAGAGGCATATCGATCCTTGGTTACCTAGACGATCTTCTGCTTCATGCAGAGTCTCCTCAGACCTTGCTACAAAACATAGAAATTACTATGATTTCTTTACAGGAATTCGGGTGGCTGGTGAACCAGCAAAAGTCATTTCTGGTTCCCACCCAGAGGCTCGAATATCTGGGTCTAATTCTAGACACAGTCAGGACAAGAGTTTTCCTTCCGGTAGGGAAACTCCGAAAGATTCAATCAACAGTCCAGTTGTTACTATCCAACAGCTGGTCTTCTCTTCGAACTTGCATGAGGGTTCTGGGGTTGATGGTGGCTTCCTTCGAAGCAGTCCCATTTGGAATCGGAATCCGGAATCCCTGGACAATCAGATCCGATTGAGCAAACAGACCAGAGAGTCTCTGGTCTGGTGGCTTCGGTCTCCGATGCTCAGCCAGGGAAGGTCATTTCTGCCAATATATTGGACGACAGTGACCACGGATGCCAGTCTATCCGGATGGGGAGGAATTCTCGGTCAGTTATCTGTCCAGGGACTTTGGTCCCCGGAAGAATCCAGGTTATCGATAAATGTATTGGAACTGAGAGCGATCAGACTTTGTCTGATTCACTGGACCGAGCAGCTCCAGGGCAGCCCGGTTCGGATCCAGTTGGACAATGCCACGGCCGTGGCTTATGTCAATCACCAGGGGGGCACCAAGAGTGTCCGAGCGGCCAAAGAAGTGGCTTGCATTCTTCGCTGGGCGGAACGATTTGTTCCAGCAATCTCTGCGGTGTTCATTCCGGGGGTGGAGAATTGGCAGGCAGATTATCTCAGCCGTCAGACTCTGGATCAGGGGGAATGGTCCCTCCATCCAGACGTTTTCCACCAGTTGTGCCTACGGTGGGGCACCCCGGATGTGGATCTGTTGGCATCACGATTCAACAGGAAAGTTCAGAGATTCGTGGCTCGCTCCCGCGATCCTCTAGCAGAAACCGCAGACGCACTGATCGCCCCGTGGGGGCAATACCAGCTAATGTATGCCTTCCCTCCTCTCGCGTTGCTGCCAAGACTTCTTCGCAGGATAGAGGAGGAAGGAATTCCAGTAATTCTGGTAGCTCCGGACTGGCCTCGTCGAGCTTGGTACGCCGACGTGGTCAGACTGGTGGCGGACGTCCCGTGGAGACTTCCTCTCAGGGAGGACCTACTGTCTCAGGGACCGATCTTCCATCCTGCTTTACGATCGCTGGCTTTAACGGCCTGGCTATTGAGACCCAGGTGCTGAAGGACAAGGGATTGTCAGCTTCAGTTATTCCTACTCTAGTTGAAGCAAGGAAAGCGACTTCCAGAAAGATTTATCATCGCACATGGAAGTCCTACATTGCATGGTGTGAACCTTTGGGGTTCCGTCCTCGGTCTTATTCGATTAGTCGAATATTAGCTTTTCTGCAACAAGGGGTTGAGCAGAAACTGGCCTTGAGTACTATCAAGGGTCAGGTCTCAGCATTAGCTATCTTCTTTCAGAAGCCTTTGGCTACTCATTCCTTGGTGCGGAATTTCATCCAGGGGGTGCGACATCTGGCTCCGCCAGTGCACGCGCCGTTACCCCCCTGGGATCTTAATTTAGTGTTGTCGGTTCTTCAGAAACCTCCCTTTGAAGATATTAGGGAGATTCCTCTACCTACGTTGTCCCAGAAGGTGGCCTTCTTGGTGGCTATTACTTCTGCACGCAGGGTGTCAGAACTGGCCGCATTATCTTGTCGTTCACCATATCTGGTGGTTCATAGAGATAAGGTGGTTCTTCGTCCGAATCCATCCTTCCTACCAAAAGTGGTTTCAGAATTTCATCTGAATGAAGAAATTGTGTTACCTTCCCTGTGTCCTAAGCCCAGTCATCCTCGGGAGGTTGTTTTACACTCCTTGGATGTGGTCCGGGCGATCAGGGTATACTTGAAAACGACAGACTCGTTTCGCAAGACGGATTCACTTTTTGTGATCCCAGATGGACCCAAAAAGGGGTTGTCTGCATCTGCCGCGACCATTTCTAGATGGATCAGACAGACGGTAGTACAGGCTTATTCTATTAAGGGTCGGGAGCCCCCGTTCCCTGTTAAGGCGCACTCCACTCGGGCGCTTAGTGCGTCATGGGCCTTTCGCCATCAGGCGTCAGTGGTCCAGGTGTGCAAGGCGGCTACCTGGTCGTCGGTGCATACCTTTACAAAACATTATAAAGTTGATGTAATGGCATCGTCTGATGCCTCGTTTGGCCGCAAGGTTTTGCAGGCCGCAATTTGAGGAGACCAGTGGTCTACCTCGAGGGTTTTTTTCCGTTGGAAATTTTTTTCTTTAGTCTCATTCTTTGTTTATAATGAGCCTTTAAAACTTCTAGTTTGGCACCGGTTGGGCCTTCTAGATTGGATTTGATTTTGTCAATCCCACCCCTCATTTGTGGCACTGCTTCTGGATGTCCCAGCTCTTGAGAATCAAGAAGACTACGTCTACGATCTTACCGTAAAATCCTTTTCTCTTAAGCTCATTGACAGACGTAGTACCCGCCCCTCTATCATTGATTTGGGTTGGGTTAAATTCTCTGTTACTGCTTTAGAACAGAACTGATTCCCTGTAGCAGAGAGAGGGAGGATATACCCTCAGGGACTGCCCCTAAGGTGGAGCCAGAACGTTTTGTCTTTCTGCCTAGTCCTACTCCTGCGGAGACAACATAACCCAGCTCTTGAGAATCAAGAAGACTACGTCTGTCAATGAGCTTAAGAGAAAAGGATTTTACGGTAAGATCTTACAAAAATCCATTTTTTTACATTGGGGTTAATTTATCAAAACCAGAGCATGCAAAATTCAAAATGTAAAAGCTGAAAATTGGCCTGGTTAGGAAGGTGATATAAGTGCCCAGTCGGTAAGTGGTTAAGGGACCTTAGGTGACATGGCATTGAAAAAATTAATTATTGAGTTGAGTAATGAGAGGTGTTTTAAGAACACACTGTTCTTCCATTTTGTTTTTATATGCTTTCAAAAGATGTAGAAAAAACAAGAAAATTCTATAAGAAACCAAAACCCCAAAATGCCCAAATTCCCCCCTCCCACCTTAAAAAAAAAAAAAACTAAAAAATTGTTCTTCCATTTTGTTTTTATATGCTTTCAAAAGATGTAGAAAAAACAAGAAAATCCTACAAGAAATCAAAACCCCAAAATGCCCAAATTTCCCCCTCCCACCCTAAAAAAATATATATATATATATATATATATATGATTTATTAAAGAGAAGCCTTGCAGCAAACAGGACAGGAGTTGTAAGTAAGGATAAATTTGCACCGACATGCCATCAAGGAACATAAAGAAGATAGTTTCTGCACACCTGTGGGACATCATTTCTCACAACCGGACCACACTATAGAAGACCTTGTTGTTTTAGTTCTTAAAGGGAATTTCATAACTATCCCGGAAAGGAAAACTTTTGATTTAAGAATGATACTTCTTTTTGACACAAAAAATAACGGCCTAAATTTAGGTTTCCTCACTCATTATCCTACAGTTTCCTCTAGCTCTCCCTCTGTCTTATCTCACTAACTATGCTAGTTTTATTACCATTGCTAGTTACATTTGTTTGTTTGGTTTTCTCTTTTTTTTCATTTGGCTTAGAGATTTTTTTTTTTTTTTTTTACCATTCTGCTAAAACTTTCGTGAATCAGTACTGCTTGGACCTTGATGAAAGGGACATACCGCGAAAGCTTGTCCTGAAAAATTGTATGTTATTGCAAATAAAAAAAATATCGCGGACAGTATTCAATTTGTCTCTGAAGAACTTTCTGCAAGAATCTTGTGCAGATTTCAGGTTTAAATAGCCTGCTTGGTGGCAATAGACATGCGTGTATGTCCATGTGTGCACATGCCTGTATGTGTGTGCAATAATGCACGTGCAGTTATGTCACGTACCTTGGTGGGAGGCTGAATTGACGAGAGGGCTTCCCTTGCGGCGCTGGTCCGAGCACCCCTGGAGGTTGTGACAGAGGTACGTGGTTTAACCGCTTGCCGACCGCCGCAAGTACATATACTGCTGCGGTCAGCCCCTCACAGGCAGAGTGACGTATCGGTACGTCACTAGCCTGTGAGGCTCTGGCGCTCCCACTCCTGCGTGGTCACGGACCCCCCCGCGCGTGTGACCGGCGGACCCGATGTCCGCCGGTCACTCAGCGATCGTCGGGGGAGAGGGAGAAAGGCAGGCAGGCTGTGTAAACAAGCCGCCTGTCATTCTCCCCTGTGTAGAAACAATGATCATACGGTTCTACTATGTAGGACCGTTGATCATTGTTCCTACAGCTCAAGCCACAGCCAATCACAGTTAGAATCATGCTCCTAGGGACACACACAGCCCCTCCCTCTCAAATAAAGTTAACCCCTTCACTGCCAGTATAATTTTACAGTAACAGTGCATATGTATAGCAGAAAGAAGGGGAAGTGGGACTTTGAATGAGTGCAGCTGGACATATGATATTTTAAATGAGTATAAATAGCCTGTAGGATCCCAAATACTGGGAATCTGTTGGCGTGGCAATGGGAAATTAAATAAATATTTGATTCTAAAGAGCATGGCGGATGTAAGTCTCGATAGGAATATTCATACAATGGGTATATGACCAGATATATGTAATAGCAAATCTAGAATTAGTATTTATAAATAACATATTTATTTATTGTGACAATGAAATTTATTATCCTTCCATGGGTACACAGTCTTTAAAACATATAGAATTTGTTATACAAAATTAAATATAACCCAGAAAATGGGGACCCGTAGGACGTTGACACAATTAATCATTAAATTAAACAATCAAAGTCTAGAATAAGATATATACAAACACATATATCAAAACTTATACACGAAATATATCATTCAGGGTAAGTACATTAATATTGAATCCATAAAAAATATTATATAAAAACAGATTAAATATAGGACTGAATTCTTAGTAAGTATATAGGTTTTGTTTGGTGAATAACGGAGGTTTGGATGAATTTTGCTGATTAAGATGCTTGTAGGCTCGACGCGTTTCGTGGATCTACGTCCACTCATCAGGAGCATAAGATATATATATATTAGTTGTGTGTCTGAAAGAATGGATATATATTATATCAGAGTATTAGTGTAAATAAAAAAAAAAAAAAGAATCATTAAAAAATAGCATGGATTGAACACTACCTTGGGTGGTGTTATACTTCCAGAGCAATCTGCTTACAGAGGAGGTCTGAGGCTGAGCCGGGAAAAGTCTGACCCGGGGCTGAGGCATGGACAACATCCGATGAAATGGGAAAAGCAGCAGGAGTGTTTAGACCCGAGATGGAGATAGGAGAACATAGAATTGATATGTGGATTTTTCTCGCAACAGAGATTGACCTAATAAATGCTTCAAAGTCAGGAAAATCTGAAATCATATATATTAAATACACTGTATTAACTACATATTGATTGTAAGCTTTCTTATCAGAAAAGAGACTGATGTTCATGGAGAAACAAATATTTACCGAATAGAAAAAAAAAAACCTGTTCAGGAATAAGACCAAAGAAACAAACCAGCTAAAGAGATCTCTGTTATGAGGTAAAAAGAAAAAAAGTGGAACAACAAAGTAAATAATCGGGAAGCGAGCCAGTGTAAAAAGAGTGCCAAAAAGAGTGGTCAGAAGGAATAGTAATCTTAAAGGTAGGGAATACCAACAAGAAAGAGTAATTTTATGTGCAGAAATTTCAGAGGATATAAGTAAAAGGTGAAAGATAAGATAAGGACAAATTAAAAGACCACCGTATAGAACATGTCATAGACAAAATACATGTGAATAAAATTGTGGTATAGGCAATTGATGAGCCAGATAACCCACAGCTGATATAATCGCCAGAATGTGATGTGGAGGAAAAAATAAGGTGAAAAATAAGAATGAGTGGAAGAAGATATTTTTTATACACGGGAGTTTGGAGAGTAAAGGTGGATAGTTCCAAAGAACACGAAAAAAAAATTATGTGTATTTGAAAATACAATGTACTTACCCTGAATGATATATTTCGTGTATAAGTTTTGATATATGTGTTTGTATATATCTTATTCTAGACTTTGATTGTTTAATTTAATGATTAATTGTGTCAATGTCCTACGGGTCCCCATTTTCTGGGTTATATTTAATTTTGTATAACAAATTCTATATGTTTTAAAGACTGTGTACCCATGGAAGGATAATAAATTTCATTGTCACAATAAATAAATATGTTATTTATAAATACTAATTCTAGATTTGCTATTACATATATCTGGTCATATACCCATTGTATGAATATTCCTATCGAGACTTACATCCGCCATGCTCTTTAGAATCAAATATTTATTTAATTTCCCATTGCCATGCCAACAGATTCCCATTATTTGGGATCCTACAGGCTATTTATACTCATTTAAAATATCATATGTCCAGCTGCACTCATTCAAAGTCCCACTTCCCCTTCTTTCTGCTCAATACCACTAGGGATGGAGAGAGCTGGACATTTTTTCAACGACTTTTTGTGGCAGATCTATTCCCCAATTTTTGCCCCACTGCATATGTATAGCACTGATTACTGTAGAAATGTCACTGGTAACCCCAAAAGTGTAAAAAATGTCAGTCAAGGGTCCGATCTGTCCGCCGCAATGTCGCAGTACCGCAAAAAAAATCGCAGATCGCCGCCATTACGCGTTAAAAAAAACCAACAAAAATGACAAAAATCTTTCCCTTTGTTAGTAAACTCGATAACTTTTGCGCAAACCAATCAAAATACGCTTTTTGCGATTTTTTTTTTTTTTTTATCAAACATATGTAGCATAAAACAAAATGGCTGAAAATGTTAAAAAATTTTGATTTTTACATTTTTTTGGGGGAATTTCATATAAAAAAATATGAAAAATATTGTTATTTTTGCAAAATTGACGCTCTTTTTTTGTTTATAGCACATGATCAAAAAATCGCACAGGTGATCAAATACCACCAAAAGAAAGCTCTGTTTGTGGGAAAAAAAGGACGTCAAATTCGTTTAGGTACAGCGTCACACGACCGCGCAATTGTCCGTTAAAGTCACGCAGCGCCGAATCGCAAAATACCCCCTGGTCTTTCAGCAGCCAAATCCTCCGGGGCTTAAGTGGTTAAAGGAGCACGGGTGGCGGTAGCTTCATAGCAGGTGACTGCCACACTCCGGGACATAGTCAAGATGACCTGGGGTCATACACGGTAAGACTGAAGGATGGACAGGAGGCAGGCCGGGTCAGTATCAGGGAAGCAGGCAGAGCGAGGTCCAGTAGCAAGCCGAAGTCAGAGCCAAGCCGAGGTCAGAATCCACAGAGTGAGGTTAGGAACAAGCCGGGTCAACAATGGAAGATCAGTCAGCAAAGGTAAGAATACAGGAACACGGAGCAGGGGAAGCTGAAGAACATCCAGTAGCTAGCATCCATCAGGGTCTCTTTTAAATAGGCCATTTGGCACCAATGCGCAAAAAAACGTTCGAACTGGCGCATAGGGATGCGTCTAGGTGTCAGTGCATGCTGGATATAAGCCTGGGCTTATCCGTGTCCTGGTACATGTGCAGGAGCATTAGCTGTATGGGAATGAGCAGGAACTGTAGAAGAATTTGCATTAGTTGCAGAAGTATCAGTATTAGCTGCAGAAGGATTAGCATTAGCTGTATGAAAATTAGTATTAGCTGAACTAGCTTCCTGACAAGTTAGGCTTCTAAGCCCACAAATAAATGTATGCTTATGTGCATGCACATTAGCCTGATGGCTGGCACATAGTTCCTGACCATAAAATTTAAGACAAATACGTTGATAAAAAACATTCTTAGAAAGGAGGCTGATTGCCCAAGGAGCTAGCAAGCAGAATTAAATCTTAGTTTCCTAATTGTCTCTTATTTTTCCCTATGCAGTTTGTATCCTTTGCCTGCAACAGCTTCCAATACACCAACACTATGGCAACTCTGTGCCCACCATTTTTTTATAATGCGGGGTCTGCCACATAACAAAGCCCCCATTACTGGTCCTTTAGGTCAGATAACCAAAGACCTTTGCTGTGAATTATATTTAAATAGCGTTAAAGCCAGCAAAATCCTGCATTCGTTTGTCAGGATCACCAATGGCAAACAGGCAGAATCTGCTTCCAAACCCATGATCAACAAGAAACAGAAACCAGACCTCATCCCTATTTATGGTATACTGGTATGTTTGTATTAAACCTTCAAGATTGAATACAATCTTTTTTTTGATGGAAGAAAATAATTTTTAGTGTGATAACATTTTTTTTTTTCTGATTGTTTCTAAATTTCATTTAGAAACATACCATATTTGATAGTAGCAAAAAAATAGCATTTTAAAAATGAACAGTTCTTATTTGGAATACTGGCTGGTACATGACTCTTATATATAATGTGTTCCAATTAGGAATGAACACAAATAGATGCAGCACCTTGTTATATTGCCATTCTAATTCCTATTTTGTCACATTGTGAGTTACAAAATGTCATATGCTTTCCCAATTAGTGTATGATAAATCTTTTTACTATAGACAAAAAATTGCAATGTATAGAAAGTTGAACCATGTCCAAGGTTCTAATTACATTTGCAAATCTTTTCACAAATGTGTGTCCTGGGACTCAGTACACAATTCCTCTTCCTTATTTTCTTTCAGGTGATCTCCAAAGGGCTATGAGCAAAATCAGCAGCTGAAAAAATGCTTAGTTATTTCTATGTTTCTCCGCAAGAGTCTCTTAAGGGCAATTACACTGGGCACTGAGGAAATTAAATTGCTAATTTTGACACAGAATGAGTATAATTGCAGCAGACTTGCATAATTGATCATTTTCAAGTTAACCAGTTTACAGTCTGAGTGGTTCTTGATCTCCGTGACTCATCTAGAGTGTTTGACCAGAAAAAATAGCATTAAGAGAGGTTAATTCGTTTTTGTTTTTTCATACGAGTATTGTTCTATTTATTCTAAATGTTCTTTTATACATGGGCCAAAGTGCCCCTCCAGTGCCACAAGTGGCACTTTCTGGCACAGAAATGAAGTGATTTTGGCGAAAATTATTTTGGAGTGAAATTACTAATTTAACTGCGAAGAAATCTTCACTTTCTCTCATTGGGCTGCTTAGGTAACATTTCATTTTTTTCTAATTCTACATCCATCTTGATAAATCTTAGTGTCTCAACAATCAATTATTTAAAAAAAAAGTCACAAAATACAGACTGCCCTAAAAAATGAAACAAACATTTTTTAATATACTGATAAGTGTTCAACATGTGAAAAAAAGGGGGTTGTTGAGTTGACAGGCTAGGGTCTGACAATCTCAAACAAAGATACCAACTAAGGGCACTCCAGACAATGTAGTAGAAAATTTAATCAGTAAATTTTATTAGGCACGTATGCCTTAAATACACATAATTACAGATAGAAAAATCGGGGTGGCAAATCAGACACTACAAAACAACATATAAAAACCATAAAATTGCATGAATGCACATTAGAGTAACAAATAGACCACCTCTATGGATATCACAGGACCAGACAGGCATCAGCATACCAAGTAAGCTGTATGCCCTGAATGGTGCTGTGAGAGGACCTCATCAATGTAAGGCTAAAACAGAATTCACTATTAACAACTTCATAAACTGCCAGACTGAGAAAGTGATATATCAAATAATCTGTCCCTGCAATAAATCTTATATAGGCAAGACCAAGCGCCAGCTAAAAACGCGTATCCTAGAACATATTGCGGACATCAAGAAGAGAGTAGACAACAAAACGGTGCCCCTCCACTTCCTGGAACACCATGATGCCAACCCCGAGGGCCTCAGGGTCAGGGGAATTTACGCTTTAAATTTACCAGCAAGAAGGGGGGACTTTGATAAGATCCTACTACAGAAAGAGAAAATGTGGATATACAAGATGGGATCCTTGTCGCCCACAGGCTTAAACGTGGAGTTTAGCCTGCAACCCTTTTTGACCCCTTAGCCCTCGTGGTTTGCATCATTTGTGATTAATCAGTGGCAGTGTAACTTAGTGGCACATCTATGACTATCCCCAATCATATGGGGATCCTCTTGTTTGAATGGGATGTTTATCACCAACTGATCCCATTTGTTATCCCATTCTACTGCCCTCATTCCCTACCTCTTTTTCGGTCATACACTTTCCATCGGTTCACCTTAACTCTTATGGATACTCACAATTCCCCCAGTAGTGTGTGTGGGGGCAGTGGGTGATACCTCCTACTCAGTTTTGGGGGTAACTAGTTACAAAGTAACTGATTACAGTAACTACATTACTTTTTTTGGTAACTAAGTAAAGTAACTAGTTACAATACTAATATTGGTAACTACACTACTTTACTAGGCTATAGGAAGTAACTACACTACTTTACTAGGCTATAGGAGGTAACTACACTACTTTACTAGGCTATAGCAACGCGCTTTCCTGCGTTACCCAAGCCGTGTGATACAATCGTTATTTCGAAGAATAGAGAGGGATGAAGTTTATGACTTTTTGTTGCACTTTGTTTTATTCAGTTTTTTCAGGTTTTGTTCTCATGTTTCCTAAAGCCTGTGTTTATACAATAAACTCTATGCAGAAAGAGTGTCATGTATCTTCTTCTACACGGTCAATTAAGAAAGAGGAAAGTAAAGTAATAAGTAGTGAAGTTACTTTTCAAATGCAGTAACTAGTAAAGTAATCTCATTACAATTTACAGAAGTAACTAGTAACTAATTACATTTTTTGAGTAACTACCCCAACACGGCTCCTACTACCCTTAACAATCTCTCTTTCTAGTCATCCCTCCACCCTAAATCGTACTAGGGGCCCTTCTACAACAAGTGACCCCTCCTTTTCTAGGTCTGTAGTGTGATCTAAGGTGTATATCACCACATGGGCTCTAGGTCAGTGATTGTTTCTTTTCTATCCACAACTCACAACCCAAATGGAAACAGTTATCTTCATATGTTCAGCATTACTTTTACCTTGTCTGAATTGAAATATTCACTGTTGTTGTGTTATGTGTGCAGCACTTTTTTTTTATGTACTTTTATTTATCATTGTTCCATTTTGATGGCTAGTTCCCTTTTTGGTTTATTAACCAAGGGGATTGTTTGGCCACTATGCTGGTTGAATGGGTATTGCCACATTAATATACAGCGGTGGTGTATCGGTACGAGGACATCTTGTGGAGCAATTGCAGTATTGCAGCCCCATTCGATTGACCGGTTACACACACCAGTATTTAATGAATTAATCATCCTTAATCAGTGATGGTATAAAATGAGGCACCTCCCATTCACTCATTAGCTCTGAAGAAACCGACGTTGCAGTCGGTGAAATGCGTCAGCGTCCAGCATCTCTCTTAATGCACATTCGGTGACCGACCAAACTTCCACACAGGACCCCCCGTCCATTATCTCCTAGGCTGTTCCCCTGCAGGCACCCGGCAGACCGCTAAACCGGATGTGACGTCCGGCGGATACCTCCGACCCGGAAGTCCACCTCACAGCCGCCGGTGCAGCCCATCGCACGGGTAGAACGCCCGAAGGACGGCAGTGTGGGACCTATCCATCCGGTCCATACGATGTCACCTCCGATCCACACCACCTTTCAGCTCGTTCCTATGGCCTGACCTATGTCTAACCATCCAGCCAGCAACCTCCAGGTAACGATCGACTGGACATCTATTATCCTGGTGACTCGCTCTCCACAATTAGAGCAAACACGGCCCTTGTATTAACTGGCGGAAATACACTCAGGGCCATCTATCCAACTCAGGACTCTGTGCATCCGCATGGTCTGACTGTCCCCCGCTGTGACCATTGTCTTATCTTTGCAGCCCTCAATTGGATTGGCGCACGCCCCCTTATCCCCTTACTCGGACACTGAGGGGACTCCCCGACCACGGACCAATACAGTGTCACGCACCGACCATTCCCTCAGCATCTATATTTGTGGCACGGTCCAACATATATATTGCCCAATTTTTCCGCATTGAGTTTATCTCATGTGCAACACACTGTGTCTACATCCTGATGCCGGCCCATCAGTCCTAGGGTTTATGAGCTCTTAGCCTTACATTGATGAGGTCCTCTCACAGCACCATTCAGGGCATACAGCTTACTTGGTATGCTGATGCCTGTCTGGTCCTGTGATATCCATAGAGGTGGTCTATTTGTTACTCTAATGTGCATTCATGCAATTTTATGGTTTTTATATGTTGTTTTGTAGTGTCTGATTTGCCACCCCGATTTTTCTATCTGTAATTATGTGTTTTTAAGGCATACGTGCCTAATAAAATTTACTGATTAAATTTTCTACTCCATTGTCTGGAGTGCCCTTAGTTGGTATCTTTGTTTGAGATTGTCAGACCCTAGCCTGTCAACTCAACAACCCCCTTTTTTTCATATGACATTGTCTGACCAACGGTCACTATCCATGACATGTTATAATCTATTGCATTATTACAGGGTTATTTTTCTTCCCAAAACCTCTTCATTGGGTCCCTGATTCAGGCCTCTTTTTGGAACACAAACCTCTGCCCTCCTCTTTTATGAAGTGTTCAACATGTATTTATTAATTGATATAACATTCTGCATCAATGATGCTATGTGACTGGTGGAAAATACTGTATATAAGAACAATGCTCCACTGCAGGCTATACTTTTCTCCCATTCTCTCCTGGCTGTAGGAGCTGGCTGTTCGTGGTTAGTGATGTCGCGAACATAAAATTTAATGTTCGCGAACGGCGAACGCGAACTTCCGCAAATGTTCGCGAACCGGCGAACATTGCGAACCGCCATAGACTTCAATAGGCAGGTGAATTTTAAAACCCACAGGGACTCTTTCTGGCCACAATAGTGATGGAAAAGTTTTTTCAAGGGGACTAACGCCTGGACTGTGGCATGCCTGAGGGGGATCCATGGCAAAACTCCCATGGAAAATTACGTAGTTGACGCAGAGTCAGGTTTTAATCCATAAAGGGCATAAATCACCTAACATTCCTAAATTGTTTGGAATAACGTGCTTTAAAACATTCAGTGTGTGTATACGATCAGGTATGATGTTGTATCGATCAGGTAGTGTAAGGGTTACGCCCGCTTCACAGTGACAGACCAAACTCTGACAGACCAAACTCCCCGTTTAACGCACCGCAAACATCCACAAACAGACCAGAACCTACCAAAATGGGACAGGAACTGGGCTTTAAGGGTTAGGGTTAGGTTTAGTGTTAGGGGATAGGGTTAGGGTTATGGTGAGATACTTAGGGTTAGAGTTAGTAACCCTACCCCTACGCCTCTACCCCTAACCCTCTAACCCTAAGCACTAAAAATAACCCTAACCCTAGCCCTAACCCTAACCCTGGCCCTAACCTTAATTCTAATTTTTTTTTCTGGTTCTGGACATGCTACAGGGCTGAAACTTCACAGGTACACTTTTTAGACCCCCCCAGACACCAAATCACACACAAAAAGTCATTTTTGATAGAGAGCCAATTATTGGAAAAATTAAAAAAATAAAAATAAAAAAAAATAAAAAATGTCTTTGGATTTAGTGTCTGGGGGGTCTAAAAGGTGTACCTGTGAAGTTTCAGCTCTGTAGCATGTCCGGAACCAGGAAAAAATTACGAGTAAGGGCTAGGGTTAGGGCTAGGGGGTTAAGTTTAAGGTTAGGGCTAAGGTTAGGGTTATTTTTATGGCTAGGCTTAGAGGGTTAGGGTTAAGGTTAGAGGGTTAGGGTTATGGTTAGAGGGTTAGGGTTAGGTTTAGTGTTAGGGGATAGGGTTAGGGTTACGGTGAGATACTTAGGGTTAGAGTTAGTAACCCTACCCCTCTAACCCTAACCCTCTAACCCTAAGCACTAAAAGTAATCCTAACTCTAGCCCTAACCCTAATTCTAATTTTTTTTCTGGTTCTGGACATGCTACAGGGCTGAAACTTCACAGGTACACTTTTTAGACCCCCCCCCCCCCAGACAATATTTCAAAGAAATTTTCTTTTTTTTTTTTTTTAATTTTTCCAATAATTGGCTCTCTATCACAAATGACAATTTTTAAGAACTTTTTTTGTATGATTTAGTGTCTGGGGGGTCTAAAAAGTGTACCTGTGAAGTTTCAGCTCTGTAGCATGTCCAGAACCAGAAAAAAAAGATCATTTTTCAGTAGAGCAGGGATGGTGGGAACCCTCCTTTTACACCTATATGATCTTTTTTTCTTGTTCTGGGCATGCTACAGAGCTGAAACTTCACAGGTACACTTTTTAGACCCCCCCCCCCAACACTAATCCCAAAAAAGTCATGCCTGCCTCCAAAAATGACTGATAAATATATAGAAAAAAAAATAAATAAAAGCAGACTGAAATACCAGCCCTAAAAAGGGCTTTTTGGGGTGCTGTCAGGATGCTGTCCTTACAGCAGGAGTGGACACAGAACACTGGCCTAGCTAATGATTTCCCTATCAATTCAGCAGCAACAGCAGCAACAGCAGCCCTCTCCCTGCTCTAACTAACTCTGCAGCTTCAGAATGAATCTAAGATGGATGCTGCCCTTGCTTTTTTATAGGAGGTGGGAGGGTCTGGGAGGAAGGGTATGCTGATTGGCTGGAATGTGTCTGCTGACTGTAAGGTACAGGGTCAAAGTTTGCTCAATGATGATGTACTGTATAGGAGGCGGACCGAACTTAGCATATGTTCGCCCGCCGAGGCGAACGCGAACATGCGAAGTTCGCTGGGAACTGTTCGGCACATCTCTAAAGGTAAGTAGACTAAGAGAAGCAATACCCAACCCTTAACGTGGCTCAAAAGGCTTTTTTTTTTTTAACCCCCCCCCCCCCAAAAAAAAACATGTTACCTGTCCGTTGCAGTGGTATTGCATAGAGCAGCCCCTTACCTCTCCTTCTGGGGTTCCTGTCAGCGTTTTCCACTCCTTCTCTTAAGTGTGCCTCCACACATGTGGGCATGCTCCCGAGCTGGGGAGTGGGGAGTAATACAGCTACTGGGACATTTTTTTACCGTAAAGCAGTAGTAAACCCTGCTTGGTCATTTTTACCTACATAAGCCTATAATAAGGCTTAACTGTAGATAAAATGAATATCTCCTAAACATGCACCGTTTAGGAGATATTCACCCTGAATTCAGCCAGTAACATCACTGACGCATGCACTCTGAAGGTCCTGCATACCTTGCCAGAACTTTAGAGCTTCATGCCAGAACGGAGGGTTGTGGAGTGTTGTCATCATGGCTCCAGCCAATCTCACAGCCGGAGCACGCAAAACTGGAAGAAAGACCTCAGCGGCAACAACGTGCAACAGGAGGGCTTTGTTCTAAGGTAAGTATTTCATGATGTGCAAGTATGCAATGCATACTAGTACTTTATACAATTGCCTTACATGTTTTTTTTTTTTTTTTTAACCAGCTGTGGTTTACCAACGCTTTAATACAGAGAATACATAAAAAAAATAAAAAATGTCTTGACTTTGGAACCACTTTAATATTTGCAAACGGTAATCTTGTTGTTGGTTTTTTTTTTTTCGAACTCTGTTTGTGATTAAATTCAGAAAATACTGTATGGGGAAAGGATGCTTTTGAAATGTTGGAGGTAATCAGAAGCCTCCCTATACTTCAATAAAACATCTCTTTCTCGTCTCTTGTTAGTTCATCTGTAAAGTTAAAAAGCAGCTGGCATATAAAGCAGACCGTATACTTCCTTCAAAAAAATCCTAGAAATATTTTTATTAAAATAATTGCATGGCATGTGGGGAGGAGCTTGTACTAACGGCTCCATCTATCACGTGTCGGGGGGGCAGCATGAACTTTTAATACAGCCCTATGTAAAAGCACAATCGTACTGCTCTCGGGCAGGCATAATGGTGTGTGATATAAGAAAAATTATTAGAAGCCTACAGTGAGGGTTCAGAGCCCTACAGTGATGTGCATGTTTTCCAATTCTTGCACATTAAACTGATGTGCTTTTTTCTGTCAAACGTTCCTTTTTCTGTCAAACAGTATTACACATACTAGCCCACTTAGTTATGTAAGGTCTCCAGAATAGACTCTGCATTGCAGATGGTTGACTGGTCTGGTATTTCAACATTTCTAATTTTATGGTGATGTTGAACACTTTCAGAGAGCTTCCTGGCTCCAACAGTTACAGTCTTGCTCAACAGTCGCTCTATTTCTATAAACAAATTAAACTACATGTTTATTAATGACAATTTTATATGAATATCCTGTCTAAGAATACGTATGATATAAATATTTAGTTCAGAATAGCACTAAGTTACATTTTGTCTATGCTCTTTGTCTCTCTTAATTCTTTTGCTTATACATACATTTTTGTAGTGCTTTGGGTTAAACATTAATTCTAAAGCTAAGATCAGTTAGGTATAGTCCTTAAGAGCTGAAAGTAGATAATGTTTATTGAAACAAAATCCATTAATAATAGTGAAAATGTATTTCTTTTAAACAAACTGTATCCAACATTTAGTACAAATAAATCCTGATACCTTCACCTCTGTAGGGTAAAGGCATGAATTCCTAAATGCATAAAAAAAAAAAAAAAAAAAAAAAAAAAAATCTTACATGTTTCTGATGGAATGTTCTCTTGATACCAGTCACCTACTTCCTGTCATGCTGCCATTGTTGAAACTGTATTGTCATTGAGAAGTTGGCAATAGGAACTGTTCAGTATGGCAGTGTTATGCAAATAGTTACTCTAGTCACATTTTCAACAAATGGAACAGGTGCATTCGAGCTACTACCTTCTGTGTAATGATTGGTGAGCCTCAAGAACACAACCTGGGAAGTCTCTGTACACCTCCATGTACAATCCATGCAAAAAAGGGAGAAAGGCTGGTCATGGAAGTCAGCGAGAACATAGTTTTATTATTTCAGGTGAACAACAGTCATAAAATCCAACGTATTGTCTTTTGTCTATTGTATTTTCGTTCATTTACATTAATTTTTCTGGCATTATTTTTTTACCAAAATTTTTAATTGGTGGAATTCACAGTCTAGTATATGCTCTGACACCAAGATTCATCAATGTCACATGTTTAGATCCAAAGATAGTCTTACCATCTATAAAGCCACACCCCTCACAATTCTTGCAGTTTGGAGATTAGTGAAATAGAACAGGGGTATCTCCTCTGTTTTTACGGAGTCAAAAAATAGCAGAAGGCTACTGGGGGACGCAAAGTAAAGCAAGAAGTTATTTTTCAAACTGTAACTAAAGGTTGACACCAAAGGCCCCTTTCACACGGGCGCACCGACCGAGGGAGTCTGTTCTGCTCAGCGCGGGATCGCTCCGCCGATCCCCGCTGAGCAGGCGGATGATAGCTCCATCTATGCTCTGTGTGCAGAGACGGAGCTGTCAGATCCCCGCTGTCCTCTATGGGGAGATCGGATGAGAACACACTGCCTGTCCGTTCTCATCCGATCCCATCCGACCCAATCCTCCAGCCAGATGGAAAATAGGGTTTCCATCTGTCCGGATTTCACGGACAGGATCGGAATCGGATATCAGCGGATGTCTCCGCTGACACCCACTGCCCAATAGGGATGCATGGAGCATCTGATCAGGTCCGCCTGAGAAACTGACAGACGGATCGGATCAGATCACCCATGTGAAAGTGGCCTAAGATACATTTCTCCCCTCAAATAATGATAGAATTACCCTGATACAAAATATGAATGCAAACCATTGCAGATGGAAATCGTTTTAACTCAGTCCTAATATTCAAAGTGAAAATGTAATTCTAAATCTGATTCAGGGATTGTGATAATTAGCAAAATATTTTCTACATGAACTTGCAATAGCATTCTATTTTTTCACCATTATACTTTTATTGGTATAGCGCTATGAGCTATTCACGACCTTTTGCAAATACCGGCTGTGATGGTTTTATACACTTGGCTATAAAAATGAAATACAAACCCATTAAATGCTTCCTGTTCTTTCGGATATAATGCCTGTGGTCTTTCTGCTTTATGATTCCAAAATCAAGAATAAAGTCAACCTGTCACAATCCTGGACACTTCAAGCTGAAAACATGGGATGGGAAATGTATAAGCAGAGGTTACTTTCAGTGAAAACTGCATGTAAAAACAATCAGTAGATCCAGACATAGTCAATTAAAGTTGCATACAAAACCTGATTTTTCCCATAAAAGGTAAACTTTTGCCTCATGCTTCCCACCTCCTAAGCCTCTCAATTGGTTACTTTATTGCAATAAGTAGTCTCACTGTCCAACAGGTATCCTCAGGAGATGGGAAGGACACGTTTACTTTAACAGGAAAAGATTTTAAATTTTAGATGTAGTAAAAAAAAGTTAGAATTAATGCAAAAAGGAAGAGGTTTGAGACTATAAATGAGGCGTGTGCCACGACCAATGAGATAAAAACATGTTTATTGCAGAAGAAATAACAGTGAAAATAACAATGCATATGACAAAAATAAAAATAAATAACAGACTTGATAGACATAAACTGAATGCGTATGACTGAATCGCATAATGACACAACAGGTTCAAACAATTTGTGTAGAGGAACAAACATTACAGAATACTGAGATTGCATGAAAGTAGGCCCGACACGTTTCTGTGGACTGCATTCCACTTCATCAGGGGCAGATGTATACTGAATGTAATGCAGCTCAGATCTACTGTTGCATACTAATAAGGTTAACCGGGCATGGCTGGAAGTACGTCTCTCCCAGGAGCTGATGGGGTAAACATATGCGGACAAGGCATGAGGCGACAGAAACTAGAGAAGAAAAAGTAGAAATAAATAGGGATGAAAATGAAAGTGAAAGACTTGCAGTGGTAGGGAATAGGAATGAGAATGAAGATAGTGGGCTTGTAGCCACAATGTGATCCAATAGGGAGGTACATTAGTGTGTATATATATATATATATATAGTTACATAGTTAGCGAGGTTGAAAAAAGACATCAGTCCATCCAGTTCAACCTATGATGTGTGTGCGTGTTTGCTTTTAACCGTACATCGTATACCCCTGTATGTTGTGGTCTCTAAGGTGCCCATCTACTATTTTTTTGAAACTATCAATGCTCCCTGCTGATACGACTGCTTGTGGAAGAGAATTCCACATCCTTACCGCTCTCACAGTGAAGAACCCCTTACGCACTTTAAGGTTAAACCGCCTTTCCTCTAGTTTTAGTGAGTGGCCACGTGTCTTATTGTATCTCCTTTCTCTGAATAGTTTGTTCCTTATGCTAGGGTCGCAAGTACAGTATTTGTACATTGATATCCTATCCCCCCCTCAATCGTCTCTTCTCCAGAGAGAGTAGGTTCAGTGCTTGTAGCCTATCCTCATAGCTGATGTCCTCCATTCCCCTAATCATTTTTGTTGCCCTTCTCTGGACTTTCTCCAGTTCCAGCACATCCTTCCTGAGGACCGGTGCCCAGAACTGGACAGCATACTCCAGATGTGGCCGGACCAGAGTCTTGTAGAGCGGGAGAATAATCTCTTTATTTCTGGAGTGAATCCCCTTTTTTATACATCCCAGTATTCTGTTGGCTTTGCTTGCAGCGGCTTGGCATTGCATGCCACTGCCAAGCCTGTTGTCTACCAGTACCCCCAAGTCCTTTTCCATCCTAGACTCACCCAGAGGTTCCCCCCCTAGTGAGTAGCTTGCTTTCTGGTTTCTGGCCCCCAGGTGCATTACTTTACATTTTTCAACATTAAACCTCATCTGCCATGTAGTTGCCCACCCCGTTATTTTGTTCAGGTCCGCTTGCAAGGTTTCCACATCCTGCATAGAAGATATTGGCAAGCCTAGTTTAGTATCATCTGCAAATACTGAGATTGTACTAGATATCCCCTCTTCTAGATCATTTATGAATAAATTAAACAGGATTGGTCTCAGGACAGAACCCTGGGGGACCCCACTTTCCACACCCGCCAAATCCGAGTACTCCCCATTAATCACCACCCTCTGGACTCTCCCCTGGAGCCAGTTCTCTATCCAGGTACTCACCTTATGGTCCATACCTACCTTCCTTAGTTTGTACAGTAAGCGTTTGTGGGGAACAGTGTCAAAGGCCTTTGCAAAGTCCAGATACACCACATCCACAGGCTTTCCCTTATCTTATATATATCTCAATGAGTAATTCTATTAATACGTAACGTGTTATCCAAAAGAGAAACATGATGAAAAAGAGCATGCATGGGGTGAGGGAATAAAAGCAGTGCTTAAAGATGACCATTGGGGTGAAGGCCCACAATGTGAAAAGATGGGATGATTTAAAGTGCAGGGTATAGAAGGAATGGAACGGTTTAGTTCGGTATGGTGCGGCGGCACTTCAGTACATGGAACCGAACGGTACGGCTCGCTTAAACATTACCACCTCAGTTGTGGTTCCAAGAGGGCCATACCGGTACCATATCCCACAATCCTTTGCATGCAGCCTTGACTGTTTGTTACTACTAGCCACTGATTGGTCAGAGAATCGTTGTTATCCCACCCACTTACTTTAGTACTACTTTAGTGGAAAAGCAAACTGTACCGAACTGTTCCAACACCGTACCATGCGTTACCATGCAGTGGAAAACCAAACCGGTCCAAGCAGGGCCAAGTGGAGCCGAGCCGGTACTTGCAGTGGAAAAGTGCCAAAAGTAACTTACCAATGAGAGGGACACCAAGCATCCAGAGGGAAAGGTGTAGGGATGGAGAGCAGGAATCCAAGGTCAAGGAAACATCAAGCCAAAAATTGTCCCCAACGCCACGTGAATGTGCATGAGAAAGGCAATCCCACACGGGAGATAGGCGCCATGTGGCAAGCCGCTCTCGAAGGGTTGCCTTATACGCACAAGATGGTAATCACAGCCAATTGCGCGGCGTGGGGAATGATGTCACGCGCATGGCGTGTGGCGTGGCGCTGATGCTCAGCGGGAAAACCTGCCCAAACACCAGGGCCACTGCGCAGGGGGGGGCGGGCAGGTCACAGGTGAGCATCGCAGGAGACCGCCAGACAGCCCAGCAAAAACATACATAAGCAATGAGTCTGAGTAAAAAAGGTATGTTTTTAATGGGCTGTCTGGTGGTCTCCTACTCCTACTTTTATTTCATTGGTCGTGGCACACGCCTCATTTAAAGTTTCGAACCTCTTCCTTTTTGTATTCAGTATAGGAATGGAGGTGCCCTTTGGTGCCTCATTCAAAGTCCCAAAACTTTTCCCTGTCACAGGGACGTGCTTTGCTACACAAATTAGTGAGTTAGAACCAACTTTTGAATTTATTTGTTTTTACCTTTATTTAGCCTACTTTATTTTTTACTGTTCTTGTACGCAGTCCTCTTATCACTGCTGTATTTAGACAGCATACTGCAGGAAGGGGAAGGTGGAAGGGGAAGAAGGTGGTCTGCTGTATATGCATGACTTTTTTAAGTTGTACAGACCACCTAACAAGAAATAAGATGTGGTTAAATGATACTTTTAACACAACCTTGATTGACAATGGACTAAAATAATCTGACATATTCCTAACTAGTAGGGATATTATACTCCCCTCTATAGTAGTAGTAAGGTGGGGGAGAACATAGAAATAGGAGAATGTTTATTACATATGGTAATACTGAGCCTTGGTGCTGCCCATTCTAATCCTGCAGTCCCATGCTTTGGTCCACAAGCACCATTATGATAAATACAGCCCTGTCTCTAACCTATTGCACACCGACCGTGTGAAAGTAGGAGGAAGGTTTTCCAACAGTGCTTGCCTGCTGCAGCTACCAAGTCTCATTTAGCTTGTTGTCAGTTAGAACTTGGCAAGCACAACTCACAGAAGGGAATGTTTACTAAGAGAAGTCCCTATTCATTAAAGAATAGGAGTAATTATTAAATTCTGTCACTTGAAAACTAGAATTTTGCTAAATACATCCCATATTTCATGGTGACTCTTCCAGTTATTGTTGCTTTAAAGACCCATAAACACTTTTGTGATGTGATGTGATGTGATGTGATGTGGGTTGTGGTAATGCACACATTACCTTAACACACATTGACGCATTTCATGTGCACCCTGATGCACTAAGACAATGCTAAGGCAACAAAACGTTCCTATCAAGCATTCCATGGGCCACCCTGCACCATGCCTTGATCTGCCATTCGCTGTGTCCGCCAGATCAGTGGACTCCAATGCAAGAGCAAACCTGAGACAACAAATATGGAACAGTCTCTCCGAGGGTTAACAAGAACAGTCACAAGGATTTCCCACTCCCATGCCCTTACTCACTGTGCCCTGTGTACTCGAGCTTTCCTGCAGTACTAGTCAGCTTCTGTGCTTTGAGTCTCCAGGCCAGATTCTCTATGGACTTTATGCAAACTGCTCCCAGCACCTTTAGGTGTGGGTCCATCCACTCTCCCTGAGCTTGGACCCTGATGGTCTCCTGTAAACGTCAGCTAAGTGACCCAGAGGGCCAGAGCCCTCAAGCTGGGTCTTCACACAGGACAAAGAAATTTGCTGTTCCAGGCCCCAGTCTATTTCCTGTATACACATCTCAGCCCCTTACTAGTCACTCTTCCTTTCAGAGATGGGCTGAGGCTGTATAATAATGCAAGTTCAGGGTCTGCCTCTTCCAATCCACTTTTTTTTAGAACTCATTAGACCAGAGGGAAGTAGCTGAGCCTGCGACCAGCAGAACCCAGAACAACCAAAAGCAATCAAACTTTGCTTCACTGGCTACAGTGAAATCGAAAATGAAATTTAACTTAACCCTACTAGCAACCTAACTAGAAGGGTTCAACACAATATTTTTGGATTCCAAGAATGCTCTGGTAACGAGGGGAACATTTAATGAGAGCAGAAGCTAATAACGCTGCGGAATGGCCAGACAACAAATGGTAGAATCAGAAATATACATATATTGCTATAATTTCATTTTTGAAATGAAAAAAATATTCTATTAGATTTACCAAGCTTTTCACTCTGCTTCTAAAGGACTACAACCTCATGTCACAGTTTTTGCTTTGTTTGTCCTGTGCAACTATCATTTCATATTCCATTACTGGTAAGTCTGTGCAACCTTCATTTCATGTTCCATTATTGGTAAGCCTAAAGTAAGCCTATGGAACCATTGTGCACACAGGCTCAAATTAAGCTCCATTTAGAAGAATACAGAAACCATTGTGGTTTATCAAAACCTCAGGCAGTCAAAAGAAGGGACTGAGAGCCAGAATAATTTGAGTCATATAAAAGGTAGGTATCATCACTAAATACATTTGAATGTCATATGAAGCATGAGTGAGTTGTAAGAATAAAGCTCAAGTTCAGTCAGCAGTAAAAAAAAAAAATCTGTACACTGTGCCTGCTCCCCAGGAAAGCAAGAGTTAAATGCTTGTTTAGTCTAGGGGAGGTTTAAAGCAAAGGAATACTGTACTTACCCTATTTTTTCACTCTCCTCTGCTCCCTGTATGTGGGCGGGTCCTCACAGAAAATGTAGAATTGTTATTCAGCGAGGGGAGCGGTTTTGTGGGACTAGCCATATGGCAGAGAGGAGACCTACTAGAGCAAGAAAAAAAGGTAAGTATTTCTGCTTCTTCACTACTCCTAGAATAAGCAAGCATTCCACTTTTGCTATCCAGAGGGATACACCATACAGAAATATGATTAACACTTATGTCTATATAAGGTACTATTTTGAAATTATCAGTTCTTGCTGTTAGAAACAGTTAACATAATTTGTGCATATAGATTCACAATTTTGGGTTAATCTGCATTGAGTAGAGGAGGTCCAAGCTTTCTCCATTAGTTTCTCCGAGAGTTATAAAGCTGTTCAGTTATTTTTGGTACTTCTGTATCAAAGGGTGACTCAAACTAATTACATGGATACATTTTACATGCAGGACAGGGTTCTTTAGAAGAGGAGTTATAAAGTGTGTTACATTTTTACTACAGATTTAACAAATATCAGAATGCAGCACTTTTCATCTGATTCATATCTCTACTTTGCATTGTTTTCAAATATCTAGCAAGTAGATATGAGATCAGTTTTATAAGGTCTTGCTATTTTAAGAAATGCTTAAAGAAAAACCCTTTCTATTTACTCATGATTGGAAATGCATTATTGTTGGTCTTTTGCTGAATAATCTGCAGAGAAAAAGTAGGGCTACATTCAAAAAGCAGTTTATCTGGGGATAGTTTGCTGAATTTAGAGGCAGCTAAACGCCGCCTTCTTGACACAGAGACATTCTGTGCTATGGCCCTAAACCAACTTTAGGGTCTCTGCTCTGGCATCCATGTCTACTTGTGTTCCACAAGTGTTCAATTTACCTCCATGACTAAGCCCTGTGGCAGGGGCAAAACATGTCGAGGGGCGTGGCGGGGATGGAGTTAGGCTGAGGTTGCAATCATTTATTACACGCTGGGCTTGTTTGGTGTGCAGTGGCTGAGATTTTTCTCTATTTATTTTGTGCTATGGCGCCATACAAACTGTCTGATTAGCTGTGGCCAGTTTAAATGTGGCCAAAACTCTGCAGAAAAGCCAGAGGTGAGCCAGAGGTGAGCAGTAGTGTGGGGAGAATGGTTCAGGCTAAACATTGGCTGTTCACCCGTTCGGCAAACACCCAAAATTGTCAGGGCGTTCAACTATTTGTTTTGCCCTCCAAACGCCTCACAATGTCTGATTAGCTGTGGCCAGTTTAAATGTGGCCAAAACTCTGCAGAAAAGCCAGAGGTGAGCAGTAGTGTGGGGAGAATGGTTCAGGCTAAACATTGGCTGTTCACCCGTTCGGCAAACACCCAAATTGTCAGGGCGTTCAACTATTTGTTTTGCCCTCCAAACGCCTCACAATGCACTGCACAAGGCACGCAGTGCATTGTGAGGCGTTTGGAGGGCAAAACAAATAGTTGAACGCCCTGACAATTTGGGTGTTTGCCGAACGGGTGAACAGCCAATGTTTAGCCTGAACCATTCTCCCCACACTACTGCTCACCTCTGGCTTTTCTGCAGAGTTTTGGCCACATTTAAACTGGCCACAGCTAATCAGACATTGTGAGGCGTTTGGAGGGCAAAACAAATAGTTGAACGCCCTGACAATTTTGGGTGTTTGCCGAACGGGTGAACAGCCAATGTTTAGCCTGAACCATTCTCCCCACACTACTGCTCACCTCTGGCTCACCTCTGGCTTTTCTGCAGAGTTTTGGCCACATTTAAACTGGCCACAGCTAATCAGACAGTTTGTATGGCGCCATAGCACAAAATAAATAGTGCCGCACAGTGCTTTGGAATCCCTGCTTGGTTGAAGCAATGAAGGCTTTGCCCAATCAGGGCACATAGCACTGCCAGAGCCATGATTGGACATAGTCATGATGACTCTTCCCAGTCGTGGCTCATTGCTCATAGTCCCGCCCAACACTATAAAAGGTTTCTTTCCAATAGCAGCCATTTGCAGTGTGATATTGGAGTGGACAAAGATAGAACAGGGTTCTGTTCGTTGCTACTAGCGAGTTAATGTGGTATTCTTATTTTTTTAATATTTACTTATACTGTTTTTTAGTTTTGCTAGTATTATGGAAAAAGCAGCACCACGGGTCATCAGGGATCTTTGTACCTGTAATCTCTTCAATAAGTTGCTGAACCCCCTGACAATATTTTTGTAGTTTTGGGTACTCCCACCATATGTCAATGTGCCCTTCATACTGCAGCCTCTCCAACACAGTAGAGATTTCTCTGCTTGATATTTTTGTGCCATAACAGGTGTTATGTACCATCTTGCAAGGCACTTATAATTAATTTCTATGGTATTTATATCCGCAGAATAACTGTATACAGCTCTAATTATTTTACCCACTTGTTGTTTTGTTAACTGTGCTCCTATTTCCCTTTCCCATTTTCCAACAAATGGAAGTACTTTTGGCTAGGCCAAATCTGCCAGGATCCTATATATTTGTACTATACAGTATTTTACCTTTTCATGTGAATTACACAGTTTTTCCAGTGGATTCAGGTCCTTTCCTGATCTAATAGGTTGTGGTAGTGATGCCACAAAATGCTTTAGCTGCAAGTACCTCCATTCATTCAACTTCCCAAATTCTTCTCTGTACTTTAACTCCTGAAGTGAACATATTATTCCATTTTCTTTTATAATATCTTTTCACTGTGTATTCCCAAATTGTGTACCTTTACCTGGAAAAAAAATCATTTGTGTCTGATAATGAAATTAAAGGTGAATTATATTCCCAGTGTGCTGGCTTGTGTATTTTATCTCATAACCTAAATATGTTTACATAATCTTAGGTGTTAACACACACATTAACTAGACTTATGTGAGATCTAGGGATGATCGAACGGTTCGGGTCCACCATCGGTTCGGCCAGAACATTGGGTGTTCGAGGTTCGGCCGAATTTAGAACTTTTTGCCCAAAAAGTTCGGAATTCGGCAACCAGAACCGACCAAAATGCAATGTTTCAGGAAATGGGCTTTAAAAGCCCGTGATTGGACCAGAACCATTAGCAAAAGCCAATTGAGGGGGCAGGAGAATGCTAGGAATGTGATTGGAGTGACTAGGGGGTCCCTAGACCAATCATTAGTGAATACGCCCCCCAGTATATAAGATCGCCCCTGCCAAATTCCTAGCATTCTTGTACGGGACATGGAAGAGAGTGGAATGCTGTTCTGCTCTAATGTGTTACAAAGTGTCATTTAGCTATTTTTAGTGTGAGGAAAGGGATATCTAGTGTAGTTAGAGTGCTCCTTTACACTTAAGTTAGCTTCAAAAATTTCGTTTCTGTAGGGAAAGTGTTAAGTGTAAGGGGACCGTAGTGTAGTGTAGGGTTAACTGACAGTGACTGCTATGGAAGGGTGACAAAACCCTTCCATAGCAGGGTGACCGCTATAGAGAAATGATCATTTCTCTGAGTTGCTTTGGGACAGGAATATGGCTTCTCACCAGCAAGCATTTTTCATGCTGCAGGGGCTGCCACTGCCAGTGCTTTTTTGAGGACATGTTTGATGTCAGACATGACATCTGAACATGTGTATAGGGGGTATATATACACATATATGTCTGTATATATACCCCTAGACATATATAGGTGTGATAGTAGCAGAAATATATGCTTGCGCTAATGAAATCATTTACAGTAATATATTTCTGCTACTATCACACCTATATATGGCTAGTTGTCCATATACATATAATTATGTGTGTATATATACCACTATACACAAGTTCAGATGTTTTGCCTGCCACAAAAGAACCCAAAAAAATGCCAAAAAAACGCTAGCGTCGAAAAAAAAAAAAAATGCCCAGGTGTGTTTTTGCTGGCATTTTTTGGGGGGTTTTGGAGGCAGGCAAAACATCTGAACTTGTGTATAGTGGTGTATATACACACATACATATATTTATATACACACCTAGACATATATAGGTGTGATAGTAGCAGAAATATATGCTTGCGCTAATGAAATCATTTACAGTAATATATTTCTGCTACTATCACACCTATATATGGCTAGGTGTCTATATACATATAATTATGTGTGTATATATACCACTATACACAAGTTCAGATGTTTTGCCTGCCTCAAAAGAACCCCAAAAAATGCCAAAAAAACGCTAGTGTCAAAAAAAAAATGCCCAGGTGTGTTTTTGCTGGCATTTTTTGGGGGTTTTTGGAGGCAGGCAAAACATCAGAACTTGTGCACAGTACCACTATACACAAGTTCAGATGTTTTTCCTGACTGCAAAGAACCCAAAAAAATGCCTGCTATTAAACCGGCAAGGTGTGAAAACCGAGAAGAGAAGCCAACCCCTGTTTCTAATACAAACAATCTTTTTTTATGGTTCTGGACATGCTACAGAGCTGAAACTTCACATGTACACTTTTTAGACCCCCCCAGATACGAAATCCAAAAATCTCTTTTTTTTTAATTTTTCAATAATTGGCTTTTTTTTTTATCAAAAATGACAATTTTTAAGAACTTTTTTTTGTGTGATTTTGTGTCTGGGGGGGGGGGGGTCTAAAAGGTGTACCTGTGAAGTTTCAGCTCTGTAGCATGTCAAGAACCAGAAAAAAAGATCATATAGGTGTAAAAGGAGGGTCCCACATCCCTGTTCTACTGAAAAATTATCTTTTTTTTTTTTTTTTCATGGTTCTGGACATGCTACAGAGCTGAAACTTCACATGTACACTTTTTAGACCCTCCAGATACTAAATCCAAAGTCAAAATAAAAAAATTCTCTTTCTTTTTTTTTTTTTTTCAATAATTGGCTTTTTTATCAAAAATGACAATTTTTAAGAACTTTTTGTGTGATTAATAATTAATGGGGCATGACCCAGAACCCTAGGGACTTTTTAGGGGCATTTATTGGGTTTTAGGGCTTAAAAATTGTGTTTTTTGATTACCGAAAGTCGGGTCCCATTGATTTCAATGGGGTTCTGAAATCCGGGCTTTCGGGAAGTTCGGATGTTCTGGCCGAACCAAACTTTTCAAAAGTTCGATCATCCCTAGTGAGATCCAGATATTTTTACTTAATTGTGTTTTGTTTAATGTGTTTTCAATCTTTACCCATCTTTTTTTTGTTTTTTTCCTTAGCCCATTCTATCATTCGTGTTAAAATTACAGCATCATAATATATTTTAATATGTGACGCAGTTAGCCCCCCATGTGCTTTATCTTTACTTAATACAGAGAGCTGTATTCTTGGTTTCGTACCCTGCCATATACATTTTGAAATCATTTTTTTAATGTTTTGAAATATGCCTGGGGTAGTTCTATTGACACCATCTGGAATTTGTAGGAGATCTTAGGTATTATTACCATCTTTATTATATTTATTCGCCCTACCCACAAAAGTGGCCTTATGGCTATCTTTTTAAATTCTGCTTTGATCTCATTTATTAGTGGAATATACTGTAGTTTACTTGATACAACTTCTCTACAGATGGTGTCAACTTTACCCCCAGGTATTTTAACTCTGATTTCACCCAAGTGAAAGGAAACTCTCACTGCAAGACTTGTTCTTCTTTTTAACTCATACTTAACATTTAAGATTTCAGATTTAACTGGATTGATTTTCAAGTTGGATAACTGTCTATATCGTTTTAATTCTTTTATTAAATTGGGTAAAGTTATTCTAGGGTTTGTTATATAGAACAGGACTTAATTGGCGTATGCTGCTATATTTTACTCCTCTCCTCTTCACCCTGAGTTGTTTGTTATAGTTGCCAATAGTGGCTCTAACGATAGAACAAACAGAAGGTGGGAGAGTGGACCCCCTTGTTTTGTCCCATTATACATTTCAAATGTTGGCGACAGACTCCCATTCAGTTTCACTGACGTGGTTGGATTGTTATATAGTGCTTTAATCCACCTTATCATCTTGGGTCCTACTCCTATGTACTCTATTGTGCTCATTATAAACCCCTAGTCTACTTTGTCAAATGCATTTTCTGCATATATTGACCGAAGTAGAGCTGGGGACTTTCTATCTTTAATTTTGTTCAACAGCAAAATTGTTCTTGTCACGTTATCTTTACCTTCCCTCCCTGGAATAAACCCTGTCTGATCTGCATGGATCCATTTAGGCATCAGTTCTTTCAATCTAGTAGCTAATACTTTCTTATATAATTTTGTATCTACATTTAATAATGCTATTGGTCTATAGCTGGAACACAATGTTGCATCTTTTCCTTCCTTGGGTATTATGGTAACATGTGCCTGCAGTGATTCTTTCCTCATTTCTTTTCCTTCAGCAAGTGTATTCATATATGTACTTAATTTTGTTACTAGTTGCTCTTTGAATTTTTTATAATAGTATATTGTGAGTCCATCCGGTCATGGGCTCTTACCTGTAGCTGTATTTTTAAGAGCAAAAATAATCTTATTTTTATTGGTTCTTCTAAAATTTTCAATTTATCCACTGAGATTTTAGGTAGATTTGCTTTCCTTATGTAATTTTGTATTTTTTGAGTGCTACTTAACTCCTCCTCTTGTACAACTTTTTGTCTCACTGCATATAAGGCACTATAGTAGCTGTGGAAAACCTCTGCTATTTCAGTTGTCGAGTATACTATCTCCCCTTTTCCTTTTTTAATTTTCCCAGTGAAATTTATTGTTTTTTTATTTAAATTTTTTAGTATTCCTGCTAGGTGTTTTCCCGGCTTATTTCCCCATTTTTATCTATATTTGGCCTTTCTAGTAAATCCTTGTCTTGTTCCATTAGGTCTCTAATGCCTCGTTTCCACTGAGCAGTATGGTTCAGTTCGGTACAGTTCAGTACGGTTCGGACTGGTACACCTTGATTAGGCTTGCGTTTCCACCGCCAACAGTATCTCAGCAAAAACAGTACCTCAACAGTGTAGCTCCACCCTGTTGGTACGGTACTAATGTGCTTAAACAAACAAAAGGGTCCCCAAAAAAGTGGTACGGTACGGAATTAGTGTACAATTCACAACTTTTGACAATGGAAATGGCAAAAATTGCGTACCGAACCGAACCGTACCGCTCATTCGAAACGAGGCATTAGTTCTTCACTTTTTAAAAATAAAGCTCGGTGCACTTCTTTATCCATTTTCTTTTTATGCCTTTGTTCCAATTTATATATTTCTGATATTACTCTATTCATCTCCCTTATCCTTTCCTTTTTTCTCTTGGCCCCTATCGAAATAAATAGACCTCTAACATACGCCTTATGGGCCTCCCATACTGTGGCTTCTGATACCTCCGGAGTTTCATTAAGCTGGAAAAACTGTTATAGTTCTTTCTTTATTTTTTCCTCAGTTTGTTTATTTTGCATCAGTTCTTCATTCAATCTCCACATACTTTTTTATCTTCCTTATTCATTAATTTTAATTGCTACTGTTGTTTGAGGTCTAATATGTTCACAATATCATATTCCTTCCAATGTACAAGATTTAAGTTTGTGGAAAGTAATGAGAGTGCCGTTAGAGGTATGGGCATATTTTTGTGTTTGATGTGGTTGTCTTTTTTTTACATAAAGTAATCCCAGGCTTGTAGTGTTGCTGGTATGGTTGGATGTTGTTTGTATTGTATTTGTTTTGCTAGTATGGTAGATAGTAGTTGAGCTGTTAGGTCGCCTTGGACCACAAAGGCTTGCTTCTCCGAGTACCAATGTTTCCACTGTGATGTATTGAACCAAAATTTTAGCTGGTCTAGTATTGCTGCCATATGGTAGTCTTTGATATCCGGGACCCCAATTCCCCCAACTTGACCGTGTTTGATTAGGATGTTATGGGGGCATCTAGCTTTTTTCCCTTCCCAAATAAATTGGGACGAAGTGCAATGCATGACCATTTAAAAGAACATTGGGATAAGAATGGGGAGAGCCCTGAAGTAATAGAATAGTTTGGAAAGTAGAAGAATTTTATATGCCGCTAATCCTCCCGACCATGTCGGGCAGAATTTTTTGAGTCTGTTAATTTCTTCTGTAAATGTTTTTTTAAGAGGTTCAAAATAAAATTTGTACATTTGTGACAGAGAGCTAGTTAGTGTGATACCCAAATGATTAATAGATTTTTCTGTGCATAAATATAGTAAAGAGTTCTGAATTAGGGTTTACGTCCTACTATCTACTGCGATACTTAATATGTTGGATTTAGTTGCATGAACTTTATAGTATAATACTGTGTTAAACACTTGTAGCACCTCATGAGCTGCATCCACAAATAACGACATGGTGTGTACCTCTTTACTTATACGTATTCCTTCAATTTGGGGATCAGATCTAATTTTTTTTCGGCCAAAGGTTCCATTAAAAGGGCAAAGATCAGAGGGGATAGTGGGCATCCCTGCCTCATGCCATTGGTTATAGGGAATTTCTCAGAGAATATGCTGTCGGTGAATACATGTGCAGAAGGGGTTGAATACAATGCTGAGTAAATAGGGCCCTTAAAACCGAATTTTAGTAGATCCTAGGAGAGGGAGGTTGAATTCAGATGCCACAAATTCACTGGTCACGGAGACCACCTAAGCCTGAATGATACCCCTGCCGTAAGGCAAGAGAGGATCCATTTTGTCTGGTGAGTTAGATCTACAGCTCCCGTGCACATGTGGTGACCATGGTCTTCACTCCCTGTATGAATTAAGGTTTCAAATCTGCTTTGGGAATAACACTACTCCACCTTCCATTTCTTTATATTATCAACTCAGCGGGACTATATTGAGACTTTGGACTTTTTTTTGTCATAAATCATTATTGTTGGAATTCATGGCATCTCACCTTTACTTATTGCACTTTATTTATCTCTGCTGGTGGTATTTAATATAGGTGTAAATATATATATTTTTTATTATTAATTTATATTGCTGAATTGTTTTGCTATTGCACCTTTGCACTTTGTTTTTGCTGGCACTTTCTCACAGGTGTATATATCATTGTATTTATTTATCAATTTATATTTATTTATTTATTAACACAGCAACCCTATTCACTATTCACATATCCATGATTATTTAGAGGTTATTTATTCAATTAACACCAATAGGTTTGGTACCTATTATTGCACATGTTAAATTAAACATATAGCAAGTAGGGATGATCGAACTTTTGAAAAGTTTGGTTCAACCAGACTCCAGAACCCCATTGAAATCAATGGGACCCGAACTTCAGTAATCAAAAAACACAATTTTGAAGCCCTAAAACCCAATAAATGCCCCTAAAAAGTGCCTAGGGTTCTGGGTCATGCCCCAGGGACTATTAATCACACAAAAAAAGTTCTTAAAAATTGTCATTTTTGATAGAGAGCCAATTATTGAAAAAATTGTTTAAAAAAAAAAACAGATTTCTTTGGATTTAGTGTCTGGGGGGGGGGGGGGGGGTCTAAAAAGTGTACCTGTGAAGTTTCAGCTCTGTAGCATGTCCAGAACCAGAAAAAAAAAGATTGTTTGTCTTAGAATTGCAGTAGAGCAGGGATAGGGCTCCGCTACTTTCACACCTGGCCGTTTTTGTTGCAGGCGTTTATTGAGCTCCGCTCCTATCACACCTACATGTGTGTATGTGTATATACATATATGTGTGTGTGTATATATATATACCCCTATACAGAAGTTCAGATGTTATGCCTGCCTCCAAAGAGGCCCAAAAATTGCACAATAGACGCCTGCAACAAAAACGCCCAGGTGTGTCTTTGGAGGCAGGCATAACATCTGAACTTCTGTATATGGGTATATATATACACACACACACACACACACACACACACACATATATATGTATATATACACATATACACACATATAGATGTGATAGGAGTGGAGCCACATCCCTGCAAATAATTTCATTAGCGCAGGCATAGGTTTCCGCTACTTTCACACCTATATGTGTGTATGTGTATATATACATATATGTGTGTGTGTTTATATACCCCTACACAGAAGTTCAGATGTCATGCCTGCCTCCAAAGACGTCCACAAAAAAGCCCAATAAACGCCTGCAACAAAAACGGCCAGGTGTGAAAGTAGCGGAGCCCTATCCCTGCTCTACTGCAATTCTAAGACAAACCATCTTTTTTCTATGGCGGTCACCCTGACATGGAAGTATTTGGTCACCCTGCCATAGCAGTCAGAGTCAGTTCACCCTACACTACACTACGGTCACCCTGACACTTAACACTTTCCCTACAGAAACTAGATTATTGAATCTAACTATAGTGGAAAATAGTACGCTAACTACACTAGATATCCCTTTCCTCACACTAATAATTGCTAAATGACACTTTTGAAGCAGGAGTAACAGAACTGCTTCCACTCTCTTCTACAGCCCCTGTATTACAGTGCTAGAGATTTGGCGGGGCTATGTTATATACTGGGGGGGCGTATTCACTACTGATTGGCCTCTGGACCCCCTAGTCACTCCAATCACATTCCTAGCATCCTCCTGCCTCCTCAATTGGCTTTTACTAATGTTTCTGGTCCAATCACTGGCTTTTAAAGCCCAGTTCCTGTCCCATTGCATTTTGGTCGGTTCTGGTTGCCGAATTCCTAACTTTTTCAGCAAAAAGTTCGGAATTCGGCCGAATTTCGAACAGTCAATGTTCGGGTCAAACCGATGGTCGACCCGAACCGTTCGATCATCCCTAATAGCAAGAGCTGTGTCTGTGGGTTAACGTTCAAGGATGTCACCTTAACCAGTTCTGGACCGAAAGGATTTGCCCCCTTAAAGACCAGGCCTTTTTTTGGGATTCGGCACTGTTACTTTAACGGAAAACTGCACGTTAATGCAACACTGTACTGAAGTAAAATTGATGTCTTTTTTTCCCACAAATAGAGCTTTCTTTTGGTGGTATTTGATTACCTCTGCAATTTTTATTTTTTGCGCTATAAACAAAAAAAGGGCAACAATTCTGGAAAAAAACAACAATATTTTTCACATTCTGCTATATAAGATTCCCCAAAAAAAAAAATTAAATCAATTTTTCATCCGTTTAGGCCAATTCGTTTTCTGCTACATGTTTCTGGTAAAAAAAAATAGCAATAAGCGTATTTTGACTGTTTTTTCCCAAAAGTTATAGCATCTACAAACTAGGGGAAAGATTTATGTCATTTTTATATATATTTTTTTTATTAATAATGGCGGCAATCTGTGATTTTTATCAGGACTGCGACACTGCGGCAAACAGATCGGACCCTTAACTAACTTTGACACTTTTATGGGGACCAGTGACATTACTACAGTAATCAGTGCTAAAAATATGCACTGTTACTGTAATATTGACACTGGTAGGGAAGGGGTTAACCTAGTGGATGATCAAAGGGTTAAATGTAAGCCTAGGAAAGTGTTTACTAACTGTGGGGGAAGGGGCTTGTGAAATGACCATAGAGACCTGTGATCCTATATAGAAGGATCACAGGCACTCTGTGGTCATTTCAGAGAGAGGAACGGTCAGCTGTGTTTACAACAGCTGACCGTTCTTCTCTCTCAAAGGGGAGCAATCATGGGTGGCTCCATGCATCGGCGTCCCCGCTGCCTAGAGGGGGTGGGAATTCACCACCGGTGGCACGTTCTCGCCCCCCCCCCCCCCCCAGTGCCGTGCACGCGACAGACATAGTACTATGTCAGTTTGCGCACCTGAGCCAGCCTGCCACAGTAAAACTGCGGCGGGCAGTCAGCAAGTGGTTAAAAGACATTTCATATGGCTAGTGAATGGCTCAGTGTGAGCTCAGGTAGTATTTGAGTAGACAGTGGAATTGAGACAGCCTTACCCTTTCAATGATCTATCAGTTTGTACGTAGTTATGTCCTATAGGTATGCAAAAACCATTGCCTTGGAAGGTTTCGTTGTGCAGTTCAACTGGAACAAAAATGAATTGTCCTGTGTTCTGAGAGAGCTTGGAACAGTTCGTTGTTACTATGAAAAAAAAAACAACAGTTTTAACAACAAGGTAGAAAGAAATAATACAGAAATGTGCTAGTTTGAGCAATCTATTTAAAAACTTGTGATTTATTTTGGAAATTCTGAGCAGCATTATGGTCCCGCTAACTTTGGGGTAACAGTAAACAGTTATTGGTCACCGGCCAGAACTACAAGAGCATGCTACAAATGTTTTGAGAAAAAAGGGCATTACAGGGTATATGTTTTTAGCTCTTTTTTCAGTCAGGTGTACAAGGGGAATCAGTTGGGTTTGGAATCTGTTCCTCTTCTGAAGTCAAGATATTCCACTCCTCAAGTAGACGAATGCTTTCTGTCAAGGTAGTGACCAGGAAGTCACGTTCCCATTTGGTTATTATTATATTGTAAGGGTAATTCCAGGGGTAGGGGATGTGGTGGTTCCTGAGAGGTTTGGTTATAGTCGCTAAATTGCATCTGCGTTGCATAGTGTGGGCTGAAAAGTCAGCAAAGAAGGACAGTCCTTGCCTGCATTCAGGGAGGTGTTCCGTCTTTCTCGATCTAGACATTAGTTTTTCTTCAACTCAATAATAGTGAATTCTTGCAATGGTGTCCCTGGGTAATTTTCCTGGGTTATGTTTGGGTTTAGGAAGTCTATGTATTCGGTCTATCTCCAGGTCTTCCAAAGGTAGGTCAGGGAGAGCTTCTTTCATTATATTGGTTAGGAATGCTGTCAAATCCGGCAGTTTAAGTGTTTCTGGGATTCCCCTTATTTTTATATTGTTCCTTCTGCAATGATCCTCAAGATCTGCTACTTTCGCTTAAAGCCAGATTATATCTTTATCGTGTTCATTGTGAGCATCAACCATGTCATTGAAGATATCAGTAAACTCCCCCATTTTGCTTTCTATATGGGTTATTCTTTCACTTACAGCAGTGACCTCTGATTTGCGCTGATTCATGAGTTGTAACTTATCTGTATGAATAGCACTTCTGAGGGAGACCAGCATGTCTTTTAGAAAATAATTTAAGACTGGCTGTTTGCTTGTTGGGAATTCAGCTATAGAATCGTGAAATTAGAATGTGTCGTCTAATGCATTGCATGCGGCACTATCCTCTCCACTCTGTGACATCCTCTGCTTAGACTTCACTGGGCTGTTAAAGCTTGATGAGGTTTGTGAATCTAATTTTCACTGGTTTTGCAGCCTCTGGCTGTAATTCTCTATCCCCTTGTGCTGTTTATCTGTGTGGGATCGGGTAGAGAGTGGGTGAGAGTGAGAGCCTGGGAGGCTTCCGGCGCCATCTTGGCTGCCTGGGCGGCTGGATAGAGTAAAGAAGTCTTACTGGGCTTACTTCTCCCCTTTCTCTTCCTCGGCATGTTCGGAAGGTGCCCACATCCTCCAGACATCTAAAATTGCCGCTGTTAGGTGCCCTGCATTGCTGTGATAGACTCCGGGAGAACTGTGTGGCAAGGAGCTGTGTTCTCAAGCCGCCATGTCCCTCGTTTCCCGGCTCCGCCCCCTGGTATTGCAGCATTAATTAAACAGGTACCCAGGGCCGGGAGATCTACTAAATCTGGCTAGAAGAGTATAGCTATTTCAGGCGGTCATACACAGGCAGAGCTTGGTTGGCTGAAACTCAGCAGGAATTCCACCTGCCCATAAACCACCTGATTTGTGACATGTCTACCAGGTAAAACTAAACTTTGGCAATGCTGCAGTGGCTGCACATGCAGTAGAGGGTCATCAATGAGTACCTGTGTGAGTATGGAACAATGACAGGCTCAGGCCGGCTAAGCTTTTTTTTTCCCACTCCAATGGCTACTGAAAAAGGTTGCATGCACTATGTTGTCACCATTTGAGGTGGCAACAAGGATAGTGAGCCGTGAATGCATGCATCAATGACACAGTCCCTGTTGTGTTCCTGCTGGAGCAGATTCTGTGTGGCATTATGGACAGGGCACTTGAGGCAGAACGGAAGGAAGAGGAAGACTTCCTTTCCTTTCAATGCCCTTGGGAGTAGTATGTGGCTGGGAGGAGGCTGTTCCAGATACTGTAATACTCAGTGACTCAGAGGACTCTGCTTCTCATGCCTCCACAAACTTGTGATGCATAGGCTCCCTCGTTCTTCAAAGCCAGCGAAAGGACCCAGGAATTCATGGCATCAAGGAGAAGGATCACTATTGGTTGACAACCCTCCTTGACCACTGTTACAAGAAGAAAGTACTCATCCTGTCCCTACAGAGAGAGCAGAGGATGAAATATCTTGAGGACACCTTAAAGAGGAGATTATGTAATGTCTTTCCATACTCTGGTAGGTTACAGTCACACAGAAAAGCTAGTTTTAGGCTTCTGTTGGTCAAGAGAAGAGTGGTGGAGAAGGGGGCTGCCTCAGTGATGCATTTCAAATAATTTGGAGTCCTCTAGGCCCAGGGCTGTCAGCTTCCACATCCCATCGGCAGTGTCTGCATCATATGGTGGGAGATTCTTTAGGAGCGAAAACTGAGATGGAGAGCTTTACAGTTGACGACCCACTGGGTTACTAGGTCATGAGAATAGGCCACTGGCCAGAACTTGCCCAGTATGAGATTGAGCTGCTGGGCTGCTGGGCTGCCCTGCATCCAGTGTGCTTTCAGAATGAGCATTCAGTGCTGCCAGAAGTTTTGTGCAAATAAAAGAGCGCGTCTGTCCACAGACTCCATTGACTGGCTGACATTTATCAAAATGAATCATTCCTGGATTAGCAGCAGCTATCAAGCCCCTGATGTCACAGATTAAAGGTTTTTGGGATGTGGAATCTCTGCCAGACTGTCTAGGCTGCCTAGTTTTGTGGGTGTTGATTTAGAAAAATTTTGGTATAGGTTTCATAGGCACAATTCACACCCAAGGACCAATTTTTACACACCTGTTTGACTGGGGCATATCATTTTAATTTTTGAAAGCAAGCCCAGTTCTTGCTTTCACCATGTGTATCTCTAAAGAGTTATGGTGTGAAGGCACCACCAACACCTAAAGCCCAATTTTTCTGCACCTAAAACTTTATCAAAAGTCTGCGAAACAGAAACCAGAATTTATGCAAGCAATGTTTAATCTTGTTCCTAGTGCACTAAAATATGGCCTCATTATACAGACTGGCTCTCCAAGTTGTTTGTTTAAGAAATAAAGAAAGCTTGCAGGGAAAATGTCATTTTTTGGCATTATAAATGTCCTTTTTTGCTGCAGCAGGTTTTTTACATGGTCCAGATGTGCCACTTTTCAGGCAGACTAGGGGATCCCCCAGGCACTATTTTTAAAGGAATTTTTCATTTTTATTGTTTCACTTTAAGCATCAGTAAATCACTGCTAATTTAAGAATGATGTTTTTTACAAACTTTGTTTCATTGATACGTGTCCTCTAGGGCAGTACCTGGACCCCCCATACCATTTTTATGCCCAATAACTTGCATCTAAGCCCTCAAAATGGGCACTTTTGATTTTTAGAGTTGGGGTCCTATAGGCTTTAATGGGGTTCGTTATTCGGCTCCAAACAGTAACAATGTTCGATAGTTTGGGCGCAAACCGAACCGGGGGGTGTTCGGCCCATTTCTAGTGAGCAGTTGCATGAGTACAATAGCTGTGTCAGCTGTTCACATGTGTTGTGTAAAGGCAGTGTTTACTACTGCTGTGGAATATATACTGGTTTTTGCTGGTGGCCACCCCTGGCTGCAGCTAAACATATATGTGAATGTAACCTTGTATTGAATTTGACACCTAGCTCTGCAGACAGTTGTGATGGGTCAGTCTTTAGTGTTTGTAGGAAAATATATTTTAACGGGGCGTTTTTACTTAATTATTCAATTCTAACTTAACTATTTTAGATATGAACCCATACCTGCATTGTTTCTGCAATTTATATATGGTCTATATCAGTACACAGGGGTCACCAGACTGAATGTATCTGGTTTTGCCTATAGTAACAAGATTATCAAATAATCTTTACCTTTTTGTGCACCTTATATTGGCTACATTTTCAGCGGGCTTATTGCACTAGATAGTTGCTTTGTTATTCCAATAAAAAAAAATAAAAAATTCCCCTAAATGTCCCCAAATTAAATGTTGAATGATTATCATCTGTATTTTTATTTTAGGCAGCCATGATATAGTAGCCACTGGAATTATGAGAGCAATGCATGGGCAAGGTGACCATGGGGTTGATTTACTATAACTGGATCTGGTGCAGCTCTGGAGAGAAACCAATCAGCTTCAATTTGTATTTTTTTAATGTTTTTGTCAATGCTTGAACAGGCTGAAGTTATAAGCTGATTGGCTATCATGCACAGTTCTCCAGTTTTTAGTAAATCCACCCCAGTGTCTCTTTAAGAAATCTGTTGCAATGAAAGATCGAGCCTTATGAAGCAGATCTATTACATTTTTGAACCTTCAGCTTGCTTGGTTATATCCCCAGTAAACATACTCACACATCCAGTAAATTCAGCATTGCTCTTCAGTAAACCATCTATCCGCTGCTGCATACCCAGTCCTGCACTGGCACCATCCCTTCTTGGATCTTCAGGAGTCAACTGCCTCTTATTGGTTCTTGTACTGGCCCCGAAATGACACAAATCGACCAGCTAAAATGATCAGAAAGACCCCCTAATGTAGTGCATGTGCATTTTATGGTGGATAGACCCAAAGTTTCCTGGGATGCATGACATCCCAGGAGATTACAAGTGGCAGGAGAGATACATCATTCTTGCGTAGGGAGGAAATCCTGAAGTGAGGGCGGGTCATTGTATTAAAAAATATATATATACAATGGTGTGAAATGAAAGGGGGGGGGAATAATCATTTGGAAAGTGAGTGAACAGGGTGAAGGTCCACCTTAAAGTGGTTGTAAAGCCACTGTGTGTTCTTAATAGATTCCCCTATGTTCCACAAAGTATGTGCCTCAGTGTATGTTCTATATAAAAAAATATGTAGCTGTATACGTTATTTCAGAGCACCTCTCAGTGCTCACATGACTGCCCACTACTCTCCTCTACTGATCTGAAAATTACAGTGAAGGAGGCTGAGAATCCCCCACTGATGTCAGCCGGGAGGAGGGGAGGATAGGAGGAGAGCTGTAGGCGGTCACGTGAGCGCTGAGCGGCTCTCTGAAACAAGGTGTATAGCTACATATTTTTATGTAGAACATATGCTGGGGCACATAACTTCATGAAACATAGGGGAATCTATACACATAGCGGGTGTCAGCGGACATGTCTCTGCTGACATCCGCTGCCCCATAGAGATGCATGGGGCATCCGTTCAGATCCGCCTGAAAAACTGACAGGCGGATGTGAACGGTCCGCATGTGTGAAAGGGGCCTTAAGGTTTGGCATTAAATCTTGGAAGCTGACTGGTTTCTTTGCAGACCTGCACCAGATTTGCATGTTCCAGTTTTAGTAAATGCCTAGGCATTGTCACATTTAAGGTAGTGCTCTGCTGTTTCTAATAAAGTATTGTATTCCAAAGAAGAGTTTCACTGCAAATAGCCTCACTGCAACATTTCATAGGTGCCAATACTGGGTGTGAGGCAGGACAGCCCCATATAAAGAACCACTATAGCACAACAAATAATGTATTCTAGTATCAACATGGGGTTAATACATGTGATGTAGTAAGCATATGAATTTCCTTTTTTTATTTCACATTACTTTACTTTTTATTTGTCTCAGCATACACATGCAGGCACAGCTTTCAAGGAAAAGTGACAGCTAAAGGGGATGGAATAAAGAGTATAACACTGCTGGGGGTGTTTACAAATGTCACTTTTTTTCAAATCATTTAAGCTTTTTTTTCTTTTCAAAAGAAACTGGTGGCATAACTTTAGAAGTATGAAGCGGGTCATTCACTGATCTAAATTTGGCCAGTTCAGCAAGGAACGGATGAATATCGATCAGTCTGTGGCCATCCCTGCTTGACAGAAGCCGATCCTGTCAAAAAAAAAAAATAATACCAATAATACCAATAATAATACCAATAATACCTGGATAGAGGTGGCCATCATCCCTAAGAATATAAAAGAAAAGAAATACCCCCTTAGTTATATGGGATTGTAAAGGTGACCGCTAATCAAAATGGATAAAATATAAATATTTATTGTTAAATATAAAAAAACGTATTTAGTGTATATACATGGTTACACATACTAGATGTGTCATACAAATAGAACACAATGAATAAAAAATATCACGGCTATAAAAAGAGTCTTGAAACCAATTGTATTAAAATTTCTTTTGAGGGAGTGGGTGTTCCTTTAATGCTTCTGTCAAAAGGATATATTGGATAATGTTCTATTGATTGGTGGCTGCAGCCATTGATCAGTGTATTCTGACAGCAGCTGGTGCCGCTGTCAGAATACGATGTGCCAGTGGGGGGAGATGCCTCCATCCCCTTTGTTTGTGTAGAAGGAGGAATCTGTTAGTTTTTTTCTTTTTCATTTAGCCAATTAAAAAAAACTAACAGCGCATGGTCAGCTTAAGCTAGAGTTAGGCTTTAATTTTCTTGGTCTATTTAAAACTACAATGACAATACTGTTGTGTGATTTCCCTGCAAAAAAAAAAAAAAAGGTGTTGTCACTCTGTTAAAGGAACTATTAGATCAGATACTATGTCAGGAAACCTTACAATTCTAAGGACTGAATACACAAAGAGGAAGGGAAAGGGAAAGGAAGATTCATTTTTAAAAAAAAAAATGTATATATATATATATTTTTTTTCCCCCTCTATTTCCCCTCTTTTATATCTCACCCCCTCTTTACATTCCTTCGCCTTACTATTCATCTCTCACCCCTCTATTCCCCTACCCCTTCTACTCTTACCTATTTACCAATCCCTTACACCTTTGCAACAATACATCGCTATAAATAATCTCACCTGCTGTAGTCCCATTCTTATAGTTCGTAAGTACGCCCTCTTGTGTCTTTTTCCCACCACAACACTTTCGGAGCATACTTTGCATACTCGTTTATCTCTTCGAGTTTTGAGATGCAACTTTTGGATACATTTTTTGCACTCTACCTGCTCAATAACTTACACCCGCTTTTTTTTAATATACAATACAGTCTTACATGTTCTATATAATGTGTTTGTTTAAAACGGGTTATCCGGGCAATGTTATCCATTCTCATTCCTATAGTTTTTTTTGCCTTAATACGTTTGTACTCTCCGAATTCTAAAATTGGAACCTACAGTACATATTGTATTTACGATGTATCTTTTTTTTTCATATTTCAATAAAACTTATGGAAAAAAAAAAAGAACTAGAAAGATGATGTATCAACTGTCAGGATCAACAAGTAATAAAACTGTTAAGAAAAAATTACTGTGTTAATGCCTGTGACAGACTGCATTATATATGTCATTTTTTAGTTTGCCCATTAGTCCACTTTAGAGGCTGATGAAGTGGATCTCTGACAGTTCCTAGTTGAGATTTTCTTTTCAGCACATCTTAGATGTCACAGAATATCTGCTTGGAATGGCGGGAAGTCCCCTCGCCACAAAGCTGTCTTTTCTTGATGTTGCATGCGGTGAAGGACAGGACATGCAATGCATATAGTATGCATTGGGCAGGATATAAAAAGTGTTTGTGCTAGAGAGTTTGAGGCATGTATTTGGTTAGATCTAGTAAACTGAATGGCAAATTTGCCAACAAAATTATTACGCTTGAGAATATTACTACACAAATACATATTGCTTAACTGGGGATATCTATTATCTCAAGTTTGCAATTCTACTCTGATTTAGATCTATCTGATGAGTACACAAATATTCCTGCTAGGATTTTAAATATAGCTAGCTAGAAATATATTTGGCATTATGAACTATCCTTTGAGTAGAATGTGGGTTTTGGCTGTCATATTTTTCAGATAACAACCCAGTAAGTTGTGTACTGCTTCTTCCAGCATTTTTGGATATTTCATGATTTCAATGTCATTTTGATGGGGAATGTTTTATTTTTCTGTTTTTCGTGGGGTACTGAGTAGCAGGTTGTATAAGAATAATGTCTGTTATTATTCTAATGTAATACATTGTGTTCCCAACATGCTGCGATAGATGTGTCAATCAAGTATGTCAGGAAAATTTTGCAGCATTACTGGGAACGTATTAAAAGAAGTGCTATACTGCTGACTTGCAGATCATGTTCACTTCATGTAAACTGTATTTAAATACTCTGATAACACCAAATATTCCTGTTTGTGTTACCACATTATGGGGTTGCTTTACTAAAGGCAAATAGGCTGTTCATTTTGCAAGGGATTTTTCCCTTAGCTTATTGAATGAGGTGAAACTCATTCTGATTGGGTATTCTTTGGAGAGTTGTCACTACATTCACTAAGTTAAGGGAACATGCCCTAGCAAAGTGAACAGCCTATTTTCCTTTAGTAAATCAACCACTATAAGTCAGTTATTGGAATTCAGTTATGTAGGTTGCATTGCCACAATTTTGCCAGGGAAGGGGTTAACACTGTGGGTGATCAAGGGGTTAAATGTGAGCCTAGGGCAGTGATTCTAACTGTGGGGGGCATGGGTTCTGAAATGACCGTAGAGACCTGTGATCCTATACATAGAAGGATCACAGGAGCTCTGTGATCATTTCAGGGAGAAGAACGGTCAGCTGTGTTTACAACAGCTGACCGTTCTTCTCTCTCAGCGGGGAACGATCGTGGGTGTCAGGCGGCAATCGGAGCCTCCTGACCCATGCATCGGCTTCCCTGCTGCCGAGTGGGGGCGGGAGCGCGCCGGCGGCGGCGCACGTTCGCTCCCTAGTTCCCTGCTCACGACCGACATAGACCTACGTGCAGGAGAGCCACATTGCCGCAATAAATAGGCAACAGCCGGCCATGGAACCGGTTAAAGAAGGCAAGCAATATGCTTTCTATTGGCAGTTGCTCTGCTTTGCCTCTAGTCCTCTCTGCTCTAAGTTTAAAAAATAGCTGTTCATTTTTTTTTTTGCCAGCGAATCTCTATATTCCATATTTTGTGCTGCCATCACTGGCTTTCACTCTGAGATAAACTCACCAGTTAAAATTGTGAATTGGGCCTATACCATTCTTTTTAAGTTTTAAGACAATACAATTTGCAAAATCTCACTCAAGTTTTATTTTTGCTCAACATTATATCTGTTATTCAGCAATATTCTAGAAAAAATACACATTCAGTGCTTTCTGTTGCAAGAATTGTTCCTGAAGTTCTATAGGCTAAAATTCCTCGTTAGAACCTATAAATATTTATAGTGCACATTACTTGCTATGCTGAACTGCTTCATTATGCTTCACAGGAAAAATAAATTCTACGACTGCGAGCTATAAATCACGCTGACACTGTCTAACTTGAGCTCATAACATCATCTTATTCCACCTAGACTAGAATACTTGAAAAGATAGAAATGCAATTTTCAGTTTAGATAACTAGATGGCAATGGCCTCATATTGCGACACATTGGTAAATTTACACCCTGCACGAGGGAGAGTCTATATTGGACAGGGCTTATATTTTCAGTGACAGACAAAGTGATTGTCAATCTGCATCGTATTTGAAAAGGGAATAACATGCTTAATAGCTTTTTTCTAGCCGTCAGCTCTGATTATCACAGCCCTTTGAAGATGTGAATGCTTCAATATGAAAACTGTTAGACTAAAAGGTAATTTACTTTCCCTTTTGTATGCCTAATATTAATGCTGGATTTATAAACTGGAGCCTATAGGCACACATTGCATCCTATACACCCGCCTCTCCTTATTCACACATTTTTCATCCCTTGATTACCTTGTCAGTGAAGGGAATATTGTGATCATCTGTTGGTGAACTCACATTTTTTGTTCTTTATTTATTTATTATTGATTTTGATACATAATTTGAAATATTTGCAGATAGAACATATTGTTTATGCTTGTCCTGTGTGAGCATCATTGGCAAACATTATGGCTGATATATGAAACACAGATGCTAAGCTGCTAATGCTTTAGGGGAGCAAAGCTTTTTCCCATTTCTGATTTGTTGATATAGGATTCTAAAATTTCATTAAAATGATGTTGTCACTTTAACTTCAGCTTTTTTTTTATCATATTAAAGGGTATTTATAGTGTTTTTTTTTATTTTTTTATTATAACTTTCTCTTTTTTCAAACATTTATCGGCCTAACAGGAACTGCTTTGTTTAGCTTTGTTTACATATAGCTGAATGTGTTTCTTTTATCAAATACATATAATTATTATTTTTTTTTAATTCTTGATCTTTATTGAAAGGAATTTTTAGTTCAAATAACAGGAAATACAGATCTCTGTACACTTAATGCCATCAGTCACCAATAGGAGATTGGATCAGGCAAAAGGAGACATTAAATAGCCAATCTAAAGAGTGATCATAAACAAAGATCAGAAAGGTAGCGAAGGTAAAGGAAATAAGGGTAGAGGGGGTGGAGAAAGATATGAGAAGGGGAAGAAAATGTAAGGGTGGTAAAGGTGAAAAACACTCTGTTATTTATTTATGTATATGAAAAATATATAGGCAGTTTGAGACTTTATATGAGGCACAACCAGGTAATGCTTAGCGTCTCCATCCCTGTACATGAGAAAACTGAAGAAAAAGGGGACTAAAAAGAGGTGCATGGAAAACAGCCAGCCCCTAGTTTGGTATACTCACCCACCAGTCTGCCACCAACCGAATAAACCTTTCTAGCAGTGTGGGTTAAAAACAGGGGTTTCAGGCGCATGCGCGGCGCAAAGCTGGATGGAAGCTAAGGTCTCAGCTCCGCCGGAGGGGAGAGAGAGAAGCTACTTCCACGGGGCCAAAACGACTTTTTTTCAGCCTTTCACCTCTCGCACCCCGTAGGAACCCTCCATGCATGCCGTCAGCTAAAAAGAAACAACGGGGCCGCCCGCCACAGCATTCCCTGACAACATACCTGCTCCGCACCAAGGAGGTCACAAAGATGACCAAAGATGGCACCCAGACACACTCCACGCCGCCGGAGGAATCATCCTCTCTGCCTCCCTCGTCCACAGCTACCACAGGCGACCGTTAGTACACACAGAGCATTACTAAGGCAGACCTAGATGCAGGATTTGCGGCCATATATGGGAAACTGGCTGATAAATTTCAGACACAAATCCACAAACACATTAACACAAGAAATTGCCGCACTAGGAGGGCGCACAGATCTTCTTGAGGCGAAACGTGATGAACTTTCACTAGCTCACAACGACCTCAGGAAAGATTTTGAGCTCTTGTCAGAAAATTACAACCTGCTCCAATCTCAGGTAGAAGATTTGGACAATCGTAATCGCAGGAACAACCAGCGTCTTAGGGGATTGCCCGAATCCATAGCTGAGCTCCCCCCTGCAGTTAACAAGCTATTTAAAGATCTGCTCCCTGACAAGCCTGAATCAGCATTTCTGTGCGACAGGATCCATAGAGCCCTGCGTCCCAAGCCTCCACCAGACAAGCCCCCTAGGGATGTAATTCTGTGTCTCAAAGACTTTCTGGTGAAGGACATCCTCCGTGCATCCAGGAATACTCCTAACATAGTGCTTGAAGGGAACAGGATCCAGATATTTCCCAGGCCACTTTGGAAAAACGCCGTAAGATGAAAGAAGTTACTTCAGTCCTCCAAGCGGCAAGGATCAGATACAAATGGGGTTTTCCATTTAAGCTCACTGTCCCCCATAATGGCTCAGTTTATGTGGTCTACAATGTGGCTGAGGGCAAGGAACTGCTCATCAAGCTGGGCCTCCTGGCAGCTGAACCTGAAGTCCTTCAGCAGGGGACTCCCAGGCCTTCACCAATATGGGCTACACCTGCCACTAGACGAGACCAACGCAGATGGCGTAACCCCTTCAGAGATGGCTCCATTTAATAGTTTACACCTTGAACTTAACTCTGCTCATAATCCAAAGTATAAGAGCTGCACTTAGTAGTCTGGCCTGATGTGACGGATGCTTATTTTTGTGTCCCCTGTCACGGCTCGATTGCCCGACCGGTATATCAACAGACCTTGGCTATTTAATAGGGATATGGTCACCTCCACCTTGGGCACTTAGAGTCATTTACATTTTATCTAACTCCATATGTTTGTATTTTATGGCATGCTCCTAGTTTGAATATGTTCTTGCTCCTCTCTCTCCCCTTCCGCTGGTTTGTTCCCACAGATCTGTTCCCACAGTTCCCACAGTTCGCGCTGATTCGCATCCTGGCCATGCTTTGGCTCCTCGTGAGCTATAAGCGTTTTTATGGTTGGGCTGCGGATTCCCGCGAGCGGGAAATTGACATTTTGGTCCATTGGTTCATGTTTTCTTGGATGGGTCTTTTTCTTCTACCCATCCCCCACATAGCGTTAAAAATTTTGATAATCTTTGTTATCTATTTAACCTCAGTTCGTTACTGGTTTTTTAAAACAAAAATTACAGGAAAAAGAAAGTCATTTATACAATACTTTGCAATACCTTACCAATCACAACTCAAACCTGTCAGCCCTAACATAATTGGGCCTGAACCCAGTGGTAATGGAAAACTAGTGGGTCTGACACGTATGCCTTCTCGGGTACAATTCCCTCGATTATCCCAATCTGCTGTCATACCACCTCTGCTTTTGTGTTCAATCCCTTTTAATTACCCCTTCATGGGTGAGATCTACACCTTGAAATTCCAAAATGGGGCTTAAAGTTATTACACATAACGTCCAGGGGTTTAATTCCCCTAACAAAAGACATAAAGCATTTAGGCAACATAAGCGGCTGGGTGCAGACATCGTGCTGCTTCAAGAAACACATTTTGCCACGGATAAACAACCGAAATTCTTTAATAAATCCTTTCAACAATTTAAGTGCTCCACATATAACAATAAAATTAGAGGAGTTGCAATATTCATCCGAAATAGTGTTATGTTTGATATTTCTTCCTCTTATTGCGACCCTGACAGCAGATTTTTGATACTTAAAGGTAATATATGTGGTAAACGGATTACTATTGTATCACTCTATGCCCCTAATGATGCCCAAGCCTCATTTTTTAACCACTTTTTTGATACGCTAGGCAGATTTGAATCTCCCCATATGATTGTTGGGGGGGATTTTAATCTGACATCCCACCCTCTTCTGGATAGGAGTAGGGTGGTGGCTTCCTCTAAGGCGTTCCCCAAAAGCTTGTCTCGTGCGCTCAGTGACTCTCAACTGGTGGACGCCTGGAGGGCCCACAACACTGGAATTAGGTCTTACACTTTCTATTCCCACCCACATGACAGTTTTGCAAGATTGGATTATATCTTTTGCACGCCGGTCCTTCTGGCAAACTCATCGGATGCCCGAATCCACACCTGTCCATGGTCCGATCACCAGATAGTCTATTTTGAAGTTAACAAGATAGGGATGGGTGGATCTTCCTTTAATTGGAGACTAAACGATTCCCTACTCAACGACCCTGCTTTGGTAGCCCAGATATCCTCCTCCTTAGAGGAATATTTCAGACTTAATGAGGTAGGGGACACCCCTATTTCCACAATCTGGACTGCACATAAGGCTGTAATCAGGGGTAGGTTTATTGCATTGGCCTCTGCACGGAACAGATCTAGGCTGGCTGACATTAGATCCTTGACCAAGGAACTGGACAGTCTCTATAACCAAATTAATCTCTCCCCATCTCCCGCACTCTTAGACCAAATCTCCACCAAATGGAAAGCCCTGAATGAAATCCTTTCCAATGATACAGAAAAAGCACTTAGATAGTCAAAAGACAAATTTATTCTAAATAGCAATTCATCCTCTTCGATGTTCGCCAAGAAACTCACACATGCAGTTAAACCCACTCATGTCTATAAGCTCAGAAGACAGGATGGTAAAATGGTTTCCCACCCTGAGAAAGTACTAGAGATCTTCTCAAACTTCTATAAATCTCTCCTATCAGAACCTACTTCAACACCCCAATCCTTATTAGATGCATGGCTCGATAAATTACACCTCCCAACCCTTACGGTAGAGCAGCGAAATAGTCTTCTCCGTGCAAACAGTTCGCTGATAATATCAGACTAGTCGCCAATATTTTACAGGATGCTAACTCTACGAAAACTCCAGCGTGCCTTGTCAGTCTGGACATCCATAAGGCGTTTGATAGCGTCAGCTGGTCTTACAGTATATGGAGAATATGTTGCCTAGATTTGGATTGGGCAGTGGATTCATTCACGGCTTCAAGGCCCTGTATGACTCCCCCCAAACAAGGGTCCGGTTGTAACTCGGATTTCTTCCAAATCAAAAGGGGCACTAGGCAGGGGTGTCCTCTTTCCTCCCTGCTTTTTTCCTTGGCCATTGAACCTTTGGCATGCACTATCAGATCTAATGACAAGATAAAAGGTTACTGCAAGGGTGGGAGGGAATACAAGTTTTATTCGCAGATGACGTTTTATTATTCCTAACTGATCCACACTTATCCTTACCACAACTGCTGATAGAATTGGATGGGTTTCGCTCTATCTCTGGTTTAGGAGTGAATATATCCAAATGCTCCCTGATGCCACTGAACATGCCAGGTTGGATGCAAACGTCCATTAGGGAATGTTTCTCCTTCTCATGGTGCACTAAATCTTTTAGATACCTAGGGGTCCAGATCACTCCCCACTATGATTCCCTGTATATTTCCAACTTTCCTCCCATTTTTAAAAAATTGAGTTTCCTCCTCAAGACATGGGCCTCATACTATATATCACTTCTGGGCAGAATCACGGCTGTAAAAATGGTCATTCTCCCTAAGGTACTCTTCCTCTTCAGAGCCCTTCCCATTAATGTGCCCAAAACGCACATTGTCTCATTTCAACGTGAATTATCTAAATTTATATGGAACGGACGGAGGCCCCGGTGCAATAAACATGTCCTTTATACCTCGCAAATATCTGGTGGCCTGGGCATCCCGGACCTTTGGTCTTATTACCTGGCCGCGAAGTTTGTACAAGTAGCCCAATGGTACTCTGAGGGGGAGGAATTGCCTTGGCTAGCATTTGAGAATGACTCAGTAACCCCCCACTATCTTCAAACCACTCTATGGAACAAGTCAATTACCCAGATACATATTTCTCAACCCAACAAGATCATCAGTCATGTGTTTTAATTATGGTGTAAGTATAGGAACTCATTTGGGCTGATCTCTCAAGTCCCCCCCCCTTGCCTCATTTCTGGCACACACTGATACTCAATTCCTCCCTCTAAGTAGAGAGGAATTGCAACCCTGGCTCTCTAGAGGCCTGGTCTCCCTTAATGCCCTCTCTGTATGTAACTCCTTTGGTTCATTTGACCAACTCAAAAATATTCACAAACTCCCTACCTCCGAAGCTCACCACTACAATGTTATAAAATAATTTTTTCAGTCTTAATATTCCTTGACACTATACCCCATTAGAAAGTATTTGTTGCTCTTCCCCCAGAGGTAAGGGTTTAATTTCACTACTATACAACCACTTAAACAGTTTCTCCGCACCAGATAACCATAAATATATGATTAAATGGGAGGAGGAATTGGGATGCACGTTTTCTATCCCAGAGTGGCGGGGAATGTTGGGTAATTTACGCAAAAGTACACGATCTAACGCAAGCAGGGAATCACCCCTCAAACTGTTTACAAGATGGTACCTGACTCCCTCCCAAATACACACCTTTTATGACGTAGTATCTCCCCTCTGCTTCAGAGGCTGCACAGAGGAGGGCACCTTCCTGCACCTCTTTTGGAATTGTAGTCTCTTGCAGCCCATATGGGAGAAGGTTAAGAAGCTACTTCCGGTTATAGCTGTGCCAGGCATTACCCTTTCCCCAAAAATTTGCCTTCTCTACTCACGTGTCCCCAGGGTCCCTATACATAAATCCAGATTGTTTCACACTTTGATGTCCTCCATTCAGTGGATGATTGCCCTGAATTGGAGGTCAGATACTCTCTTATGGTCTCAGGTTTTATCTAGAATGGATAGCATAAAGCTCTCAGAAAAAGTGTTCCATTCCCTGCACCGCTCTATGCCAGCCTACCAAGCTAAATGGGATCTATGGGATCTGGCCATTCAATGACCTTGTTTGGGACTCTTACGTTTCGCTGCTTGACATGTGGTTTGTGTACTCTATTTCTGCTCTATAACCTGGCTGACCGTTATGACATGTTTGAATTACTGTTTTTATAATCTGCACTATCCTAACATGAAGTCTTAAGTGTGAAATGCATTAATCCTCTGTTGCTCTATATGGTTTCATGGCCTGCTCATGTACATTGCATTGTATTTGACTTGTATGTACTTTTGTCCTTTTTTCTTTTGTATATGACTTTCTAATAAAATCTTTCGTAAACAAAACAAAAACAGGGGTTTCGTTGACACACATTTGCAAACGCATGTGTAAGCTGCAAGGCCCCTTCAAGGCACCCTGTGTAACTTGCAGTCCTAACACTAATGAATTTGAGTGTCTCCACAGTGAAAGCACATGGCAGCTAATGAGATAGATGGGAAACAGGTGGGGCTGGAGGTGGCCCAATCCTCCCCCAACCTGCTCCCATCTATGACTGGTCTTAAATGTATCAGGCTGTATAATAGCCATAGGGTACAAACTAAAAATGACAAGCTGAGAAGCACGCACCTCCATCTCTTTAATAGATGTAGTGAAGACAAAATGGGACTTTAAGTGAGACACCAGCCTGTAGGGCACAGCGTTTTACTTAAAGACCTCTTTTTAGTGCCCTTTTTCTTCAGTGTTTTCATTTATTTGTGTATAAACTGTACTATTGAACATAAATCTACCAGTGCCCACCAGTGTCACACACAAGTGCCCACCAGTGCTACCTACCAGTGCAGTGCCCACCAGCGCCATTTCCCGGTGACACCTATCAGTGCCACCTATCAGTGCTCACCAGTGCCACCTATCAGTGTCAATCAGTGCCCCATCATAAGTGTCACCTACCAGTGCCTATCATTGCCCATCAGTGCCACCTATTAGTGCCCTTTAGTGCCACCTACCAGGGCCACTCAGTACTGCCCATCAGTGCCCACCGATGCCACCCATCAGTGCTGTCTTATCAGTGCCCATCAGTGCTGCCTTATCAGTGCCCACCATTGCCACCTATCAGTGCCCACCAGTGCAGTCTATCAGTGCCCAACAGTGCAGCCTATCAGTGCCTATCAGGGCACATCAGTGCCGCCTCATCAGTGCACATCAATGAAGGAGAAAAATTACCTGTTTGCAAAATTTTATAACAAACTATAAAAACTTTATTTATTTTTTTCAAAATTTTCAGCCTTTTTTTGTTTGTTCAGCAAAAAATAACCCCAGTAGTGATTAAATACCACCAAAAGAAAGCACTATTTGTTTGAAAAAAAATTATAGAAATTTCATTTGGGTACAGTGTTGCATGACCGCGCAATTGTCATTCAAAGTGTGACAGTGCTGAAAGCTGAAAATTGGCCTGGGCCGGAGGGGGGTTTAAGTGCCCAGTAGGCAAGTGATTAAAGTTTAGACATATCATAAAAATGCCCATCAGCAAAAAAAAAATATATAACAAATACCATATAGTGCAAAGTACATATCATGAAGATGCGAAGATTCGTATATATATTCAAAGTTTACTTGGTCTGGTCAACATGTTCTGCTGGGCTCCCGCTTCCTCACGCCCATGCAAGCATATATTGTACATAACTTTAAGACACTAATATATATTTCTCTAGCGCTCATCGACAGACGTAGTCCTCGGTGATACACCACCTTCGGGTTATGTTACCTCCGCAGGAGCAGGACTAGACAGGAAATTAAAAAGCTCTGGCCACACCCTAGGGGCAGTCCCAGAGGGTATATCCTCTCTCTCTCTGCCTCAGCAAATCAGTTATTTTCTGTCTAGTTAGGAGTAAGGACCTAGATACCTTGCTGGGATCTTAGGTCCTGGCAAGAATTTTTTTCTAAAAGGATTTTTAGACAGCTTTTTTTTTTTTTCTCCAGTGTTCCTGTGAGATCTTCAAGCAAGAAAGCTGAACTGGGCGACGGGCTGGATGTTGAGATCCGGTGGTCACCCCAGTTCAGCCTACGAGCGCGTGCAGGCCATAGCTCCACGCTGAGTCGGCCGCGACAAAGTCCCATTAAAAGGACTGAACCCGCAAGTTAAACGTCTCGCTGAAACGCCAAAGACCATGAGTCACGGCGTCCGTATCGGTCGACAGCCCTCCCGCCCCGGTGGAGAGGGGTACTGTCAGGAGTTGGTGCCTGCCTGGTTCCGGTATGGTGAGTAGTATGTTCCCCCTTTTTCCCTGACGGGGTTTGTGGTGAACGCGGGCCCCTCTCTGTATGGTAAGAAAGAGTCCTTTCTATCCTATAACATGTCACAAATCCTCCTACTTTGAGTGTGATTTTATGTGTGCAAAAAGCCAGGAGGCTTGGTTTGGGAGCTAACAATCTATTGTATACATGTTTTAAAGATGTAATCTGTGGCATTCTGGGAATCTTATGGGTTAAGTATAAGCTACCTACCAGTCAGAAGCCACGGACATGTAGACTGCCTTCCAAATCAGATCTCCAGCTATTAGCAGGCCTCCCGAACGGCCATGCGGTCCGCCAGGGCCGGTACCGCCAACCACGCCATATCCCCATGCAGAGAGAGTGTTGTGTGCCCTGCAGCACACCGCTAGTCAGCACAGGCCGCCGCCATTTTTTTTGCTGGATCGCACGAGCCGCCATTTTGGCGTAGCCTCGTGTCTCCAGCATGGGGGCGGCCATGTTTGAGGTGATCCTACACCTCGTGGAGCTTGGGGGAGGCGCCGGAAGGCGTGCAGAGGGGCGGAGCCGCCTCCCTTCTTCCTGGGCAGCCAGCCAAAAGACTTCCTGTTTGTCAGGACAGCGCTGTAAGCTGTTGCAGTTTAACTCTGAGCATCAAGTGGTGAGCCTGGGGGTCTATCTCTCTCTCTCTCTCGATCGATAGGGATCCCTAGCAGGTAACACTAAGGGGCTTTTTGTGGCGCTGGGGGTCAGAAAAAAAAAAAAAAAAAAGTTTTTTTCTTTTGATTTATATTATCCAGGAAGTAACTGGAGTTATCATGGACCCTGCCACACATATTCCCCCACCTGTTTCCCTCGAGGGGGCCTCGGGACCCGCCGGTGCACAGAGTATAGAATCATTTACAGCAATTTTGGAGTCTATGGTGGCTCGGGTGGAGGCGGCCTGTCAGGGACGGGGGTCAAGGAAGCGACCCCCGCCTACCCCTATACCATCTGACACCTCTGACTCAGATTCAGAGATGGTCACGGCAGTTGCAGGTTCCTCTGCAAGGGCTGTTATCCCAGGTAAAGCCCCCTCAGACAGTGAGGAGGACGCTTCTTCTCCTGCTATAATTCAGGAAGAAGCATTGGTGGACGCACTAGTTGTGGCAGTGCAAGAAACCTTAAAACTTGAGGCTTTACCGGCAGAGGCAACTGAAACAGAGAGGCCTTTCGGTACTAATAAGCCCATCAAGATGGCGAAGGCTTTTCCGGTACCTAAATGTTTTGGTAATCAGATTAAAGAAGAATGGGAGCATTCTAAACGTACCTTTACTATTTCCAAGCGTATTGCTAGACGCTATCCGTTGAGGAATCCATCATTAAGAAATGGACGGTACCACCAGTCGTGGATCCGCCTATTTCCAGGCTGAATAAAGCCACGGTTATTCCAGTGGAGGACACTTCGTCCTTTAAGGATCCGGTGGATCGAAAGATAGAAGCAGAGTCCCGCACTATCTTTTCTCTGATAGGGTCAGCTTTTAGACCAGTAATTGTTATTGGTCTAGTTTCCCAGACACTTACGGAATGGGCGGAAATGGTACGCCAAGATCTTAGGGGAAAAGATATTCCCCAGGAGACATCTGATTTGATGGAACAGATCATACAAGGGCTACGGTTTATCTGTGACGCAGCCTTGGACACAACTCCCTTATTAGGGCATGCATCTAAGTTAGCAGTAATCCTCAGACGTGTGCTGTGGTTAAAATGCTGGTCAGCTGACCTAGGTTCCAAGAAGACCTTGACCAATCTCCCTTTTCAGGGGAATCGTCTATTTGGGGCCAACCTAGATGAAATCATTAAGGATGCCACTGGGGGCAAGAGCACTTTCTTGCCACAGGCTGCAAAAGCTAAGGGACCTCGCAACAAGCGAGGACCTTTCTTTACCGCCCATAAAGGGCGCCCGGCTGGTACTAGCGGGAAAGGCAAGACTCCTCCAGGAGGATTCAAGAAGGGCTGGTCGGACAAGCAGAGGACCAACCCAGCCAAACCCGAAGCAAAGGAGTACACAGCCTGAAGGTGCGCCCCCACCCGGTTTCAGGGTGGGGGGACGTTTTCACCGGTATTCAGGACATCAGATCGAGCATCAACCACTACTACCGGTGCGATTCTTCCCTTCCAACATTTAAGTACCACAGGAAGCGGTAGTTACCGTTCCCTGAATAGATCTTTTCCTTTACCCTTTCCTAAGATTAGTCCCGATACCTCACAGGAATCGGATCTGGTTGACCAGATAGGCCAAGTAGCCTCTAGTCGGGTGACTTCGGTCCCTGAGGTTCAACCAGAAAAGATCACCCTTCCTGATAACTATCAGGTATCTGATAAATGTGTGGGAACAGAAAACGACCAGACTTTCTCGGATAGTCGGGGCCAGATAGCTCTAGGGACGCCTGGTTCAGATCCAATCAGCGCCAGTGGTCCTAGAAATTCTAGGCTGGCCTCCTCAAGCCGGCCTGGCCGACTTGGACATGCTAGTCGCAGACGTTCCGTGGGAACTTCGTCTCAGGGAGTGTCTGTGGTCTCTAGGACCAAGTTACCTTCGTGCTTTACAGTCGCTGGTTTTAATGGCCTGGCCATTGAGACCCAAGTACTGAAGGACAGAGGTTTGTCTACTTCTGTCATTCCTACCCTTATTAAAGCAAGGAAAGCGACTTCCAGCAAAGTCTATTATCACACATGGAAGACTTATATTGCGTGGTGCGAATCTTTAGGATTTCCTCCACGTACCTATTCGGTGTCTCGAATATTGGCCTTTTTGCAACAAGGGGTTGAGCAGAAGCTAGCCTTGAGCACCATCAAGGGTCAAGTTTCAGCATTAGCAATCTTCTTTCAGAAGCCGTTAGCTACCAAATCCTTGGTGCGGAATTTCATCCAGGGGGTGCGGCACCTGGCTCCTCCAGTCCGCGCGCCCTTACCGCCCTGGGATCTTAATTTGGTTTTGTCGGTTCTACAGAAACCTCCTTTTGAAAACATCAGGGAGATTCCCTTGCTTACTTTATCCCAGAAGGTGGCCTTCTTGGTGGCTATTACTTCTGCTCGCAGGGTGTCAGAACTGGCTGCATTATCATGCCAGTCACCATACCTAGTGATTCATAGGGATAAGGTAGTACTTCATCCTAAGCCATCTTTTCTTCCTAAGGTGGTTTCAGATTTTCATCTGAATGAAGATATTGTACTACCTTCCTTGTGTCCTCAGCCCAAGCATCATCGGGAACATGCGTTGCATTCCTTAGATGTGGTTCGGGCAATCAGGGTATACCTGAAAGCTACGGAATCATCCCGTAAGACGGATTCACTTTTTGTGATCACGGATGGCCCCAGAAAGGGTTTGCCTGCATCTGCCGCAACCATTGCCAAATGGATTAGACAGACGGTGGTACAGGCTTATTCTATTAAGGGTCAGAGTCCTCCGTTCCCTGTTAGGGCGCACTCCACTCGAGCGCTCAGTACTTCCTGGGCCTTTCGCCATCAGGCGTCAGTGGTCCAGGTATGTAAGGCGGCCACCTGGTCGTCGGTACATACCTTTACAAAATTCTATAAAATTGATGTGACGGCATCGGCGGATGCCTCATTTGGCCGCAAGGTTTTGCAGGCCGCAATTTGAGGAGACCGGTGGTCTACCTCGAGGGTTTTTTTCTGTTTGAAAATTTTTTTGTTGAGTCTCATCATTAAGGATGAGCATTGTAAACTTCTAGTTGGCACCGGTTGGGCCTTCTAGATTGGGATTTGATTTCCATTTTCCCACCCCTCAGTTGTGATACTGCTCTGGGACGTCCCGAAGGTGGTGTATCACCGAGGACTACGTCTGTCGATGAGCGCTAGAGAAAAATGGATTTTTGTAAAATCTTACCGTAAAATCCTTTTCTCTTAGCTCATCGACAGACGTAGTCCCCGCCCCTCTGTTTTGGAGTTGGGTTGGGTTAAATTCTCTAAGCACTGCTTTTTCACATAACTGATTTGCTGAGGCAGAGAGAGAGAGGATATATCCTCTGGGACTGCCCCTAGGGTGTGGCCAGAGCTTTTTAATTTCCTGTCTAGTCCTGCTCCTGCGGAGGTAACATAACCCGAAGGTGGTGTATCACCGAGGACTACGTCTGTCGATGAGCTAAGAGAAAAGGATTTTACGGTAAGATTTTACAAAAATCCATTTATATATATATATATATATATATATATATATATATATATATATATATATATATATGTACACAGTATCTCACAAAAGTGAGTACACCACTCACATTTTTGTAAATATTGTTTTATATCTTTTCATGTGACATCACTGAAGAAATTACACTTTGCTACAATGTAAAGTAGTGAGTGTACAGCTTGTATAACAGTGTAAATTTGTTGTCCCCTCAAAATAACTCAACACACAGCCAATAATATCTAAACCGCTGGCAACTAAAGTGACTACACCCCTAAGTGAAAGTGTCCAAATTGGGCCCAATTAGCCATTTTCCCTCCCCGGTGTCATGTGACTCCTTAGTGTTACAAGGTCTCAGGTGTGAATGGGAAGCAGGTGTGTTAAATTTGGTGTTATCGCTCTCACTCTCACATACTGGTCACTGGAAGTTCAACATGGCACCTCATGGCAAAGAACTTTCTGAGGATCTGAAAAAAAATAGTTGCTCTACATAAATATGGCCTAGACTATAAGAAGATTGTCAAGACCCTGAAATTGAGCTGCAGCATGGTGGCCAAGACCATAGCATGGTTTAACAGGACAGGTTCCACTCAGAACAGGCCTCGCCATGGTCGACCAAAGAACATGTATATTGACTATGAATATAGATTTTTATCCTATATGTTGAACGTCATTATTCAATCGACTAGTGGGCCCTTTCATGGAAAGCTGCACATTTATTATATAGTTCCAGGCATAGACCCTCCCTTAATGATGATATATAGCTCTTCTATGCAACATGAAAAAAAAAACAAAGATGGAAAGAAAGAAGGTCTCCAAAAATGTATGACCCCTTTTTGGAGACCTTCTTTCCTTCCATCTTTGTTTTCATATATATATATATATATATATATATATATATATATATATACGTATATATATATATAAACATACATACATACACTAGATTACTAAAAGTATTGGGACGCCTGCTTTTACACGCACAACTTTAATACCAGCCCAGTCTTAGTCGGTAGGGTTCAATATTGAGTTAGCCCACCCTTTGCAGCTATAACTGCTTCAACTCTTCTGGGAAGGATGTCCACAAGGTTTAGGAGTGTGTCTATGGAAATGTTTCACAATTCTTCCAGAAGTGCATTTGTGAGGTAAGGCACTGATGTTGGACAAGAAGGCCTGGCTCGCCGTCTGCACTCTAAGTCATCCCAAAGGTGCTCTGTCAAGTTGAGGTCAGGACTCTGTACAGGCCAGTCGAAGTTCCTCCACCCCAAACTCGCTCATCTATGTCTTTATGGACCTGGCTTTGTGCACTGGTGCGCAGTCATGTTGGAACAGGAAGGGCCAAAACAACAAAGTTCGGAGCATGAAATTGTCCAAAATGTCTTGGTAGACAGAGTTACCTTCACTGCAACTAAGAGGCCACGCCCAACCCCTGAAAAACAACCCCACACTGTAAGCTCCCCTCTACCAAATTATTTGGACCACCACCCGACCCAAACCTCATAGAGCACCTTTGGGATGAATTAGAGAGACTGCGAGCCATACCACCACATATTTATGGTGTGATCAGGTCTTGTTAAAAACAATAGTGCTAACAATTCTACTTTGTATGACCATGATATGTGTTGAGTCCAATGCCAACTACTTAAAGGTATCCAAGGTCTTTGTTTCTTTTTCTTGCATGAAGAGCAACAAAGTAGGTCCAAAGTCTGCATGGAAACAGACATATTTTCTACAAGCCAGTTATTTTGATTTATTATCACCCCAGATGTAAGAAGGGGCCTGTGTTAAAGGGCATTAGGCTTGTGCTAATGGTATCAATTTGAGATGTTTCTGAGATCATTTCAAATCCATTGAAATTTTGTACTCTCATAGATTAGTATGGGAACAATGTTTCCCCATGGCTCTAACGGCTAGTACAAGTGAACAAATTTATTTTTGCACTTGTCATTACAATCGCCCTCTGCAGGGATTTGCATCTATCTCTATTAAAATCAATTATTGCTAATACCAAAATACTGTATGGTTCCTTAATTTGATAAATATAGCACAGTACACTATTCCTTAAATGCAAACGAATGAATGCAAACAAGTAAGTAAAATGTCAAACGTATATCACAATCATAGGCTCAGGGTGCTTACATGTATGGCTGTGGGATTCACAAACCATCATACATGAATAAGTGAGCATGTTACTATAGACTGTTCCTGCAGGGCTCAAAGGGCTGTGACCTTTAATTGTCCAAATTGTCCACATGTGTAGTTCCAAACAAGAAACATGGGTAATTAGATCCATAGCTTATGCAGGTGTAGCACCCTGCAAATAGGTGCTAGGTAAAACTATAGTGGGCCTTGTCTGCCTAACAGCAGTGCTGTGATTTATCTAGTCAGGGTGTCAGGGCTTCCAGATGTGCCTGCTGAGGGGAGAAGTATCCCCACTGGCTCCTGTGAGAGGCTTCTCATAGGGCAGTGTGGGAAACCCAATCAGGGGACACATCCCAGCTTGTAACTACCCCAGAAGGCAGATTATGCTGCAAGGGATTCTGTGAGTGGATATAGGTTTGGGGGGAAGTGCGTGGCAAGGAGTCTTTGGCAGGAGCAGAGTCCCAGGAAGCAGAGTGCGGCTGTCTCTCCTCCTGTCTGAGGAAGGTGGATATCTTGGGGTGTCGCCTGAGAATCCAGAGAGTGCTGAGTTGAGGGGGATCCGGTGTGCCGAGAGCCTGCAGAGAGAGAGAGGGGTCCAGTCCCAGGAAAGCCTACACAGGTCATGAGAACTGCGGATTGCCCCTGGGAGGCTGCCTAGAGTCAGAGGGGACCACTTCACAAGAGGTTCGGGGATCCAAGGTCAGCTAGCTGTAAAGGGGGTACCTAGGTTGAGGACCCTGAAGTATAAAGTGGGTACATAGTCAGTGGACCCTGAAGAGTTCAAGGAGCAAAAAGGGGGCGTCTGCAGTCTGGGCCCTGAGGTGTGTTGCGTGTGCCAGTTGCAGTGATAGTTATTTGGAGTTCTACAGAATACTACCTCAAGCTGGGCCAGGTGGGGGAAAGTATTCAAAGACTTACACAGTGAAGCAGTGTCAGGAGTTCTACAGTTCTACAGTTCTCAGTCTTGGATCTACTGGACTATAGGTCGGGGATTCAGCACTTCCTCTGTTTTACAGAGTGTTCTCAGAGTCAGCGAGCATTGGCTGGCGCTGGCTAGCACTGGCTAGCATCAAGGAAGCTCCAACGGGCATTTTTCCAGGATCAAAGTCCCAATTGTAATTAGTTCAAGCCTAAAGGAGTATCCCACTCATTCCCTTCTCCCATCCCCTTAATTCACAAAAACCACAAACAAAGATGCCGGAGTTGTCACTGTATCAATTGTCACACCTGGGGATTCAGCGCACATGGGCTGGAGAGGATTTCGGTACTAATGGCAGACCCACATCAGGCCGCAGGCCTGAAAACCTTGCTACACAAGCTTTGGGTAGATATAGCTATAGGTCTGGGTCTAAAGTGAAGCCCCAAAGTTATTACAGTGCTGGAGTTTTCTGTGGGCAACTCCAAACAAGGTTGCAAAATTCCTAAAAATAGTATTTGCCTAATAATACAATTTTTAACATCAATGCACCTCATACAGTGGGGGAAAAAATGATTGGATCCTCTGCAGTCCCTTGCATATTTTGTAAGTTTGCCCACTTACAAAAAAATGAAGGGTCTATCATTTTTATCATAGATGTATTTTAAGTGATAGAGAAATGTTATACATTGAGTACTCCCCTTTCCCCCAATTTGTTCAAGAAACAGGGATGGAGGTACATAGCCCTAGCCAGGCGTAACCTCATTTAAAGTCCCAACTTTTTTCGTTGTCTGTGTCTATAGTGATTTAGGGATGGAAGTGCCTGCTTGGTTGGTTTCATGGCTTACACATTACCATATTTCATATTTTTATTCAGTGGCTCCACATCATGCGATTTAATTGATTATAAGTGTCATCATCTCCTGTATCATGGCCAACATTTTATTAATAATTTTTGGATCATTGCTTAATACCAATTTTAAGTACTCCATACATTAGGGATTCTTTGGATTGTTCTCTGTGTGACAATTGGTCTGTTCCCCGGGAGCTGCGATGCGTGCTGCGTGTCCTCCCTCTCCTCCTCTGCTTCTTAGCGTAGGGGACAGGGTGGGCGGTCTCACCACGCATCGGCGCCACGCCTCCCGCCGACGCATGACGTCTTTTTGGCGCCATCTCGCCGACGAGGTTCTGTTCCACCTGTGTACATAAGCCAGCCCGCGGGACGGTAACGCCTTACGGCTGTTGCCCTTCCCGTGGTGCATTAGGCTTTTACACGATCGTGACGCTGGGCTCACCTTGCTAGGCGGCTCTTGGACTCTCACGCAATATTTCACATGGTAATCTAGTTCTTATTGGTGCACCTCACTTCTGGTGTCTTTCACTTTTTCTTTTTCCAACTTTCTCCTTATCTGCTCTTCACTGGCTTACAATATCACCATCAGCTTGGCTTTCTTCACAATTATTCTTAAGGACTTTTTATCTTCTGTTTACACGTGACTTATGGACAATGGTATTCACCAATTCCTCCCTCACCTATCTATGGCATACTTGTCTGGTGTTTTCACGGTCCACTCGCTTACACCCTTGTCACACACACTTATAGTTTCCTTTCCTTGTTCATCATACTCCAGTTATGAGTAATATGACGCCCTTTAACATATACAACTATCTTTATTGATGTTTACCATTATACCCAGATGTATAGACTACATATATATTTCTCTTTACAGATACTGTATATGTTCACCACTATGGGCTAGCCTTATCTCATATCCTGACACGCCTTCACCATGATCCACATATGTTGTTCCTGCCCGCCTGCCGGTGCGCCCTCAGCTCCCATGGGGGACATGCAGTGTCCACATAGTCTCAGTACCAATTTAGTATCATTACGTAAGTGATTGGGGCAAAAATGGGGGTAAATTTTTTTTCCCCCGTTTCCCTCTCCTACCTTTTCTCCTCATTCTAATTGGCATTCATTAACATGATCCTTATTACTTATGCATATATATTATTATTATTTCTTAGAATTTTACAAAATATCGACTCCTGATGAAGTGGCAATGTGCGTCCACGAAACGCGTCGAGTCCATGATGTTTTCTATATAATCAGATACTTTATTACCTGGAATTACTACATTCTATGTTATGTACAAATTCAATATATACAATTTTGGAATCTGCTCTGATGTCTGTCTATATTATGAATTTGGAGGTGCTATACCAATTGTCATTACCTGTTTTACATATACTTACTGTATGTTGTTTACACTGCAATGTCCATTCATTTCTATAGATATGTACCCATGCTCTATTGGATATTTATATTGTATTGTTGATGACCTGCATCATTAAAATCAAGTTTTTCTTTTACTATGTTGTTGGACCCACTTTTACAATCATTCTAGCCATATTACCTATCCCAACCATTGGTATGCACTTCATTTAAAGTCCCAACTGCCCCCTTCTTTTTATCCTTGTCCCTATATTTAGGGTTACTTAGGCATTGGCTCTGTGTATTACATTATTACTATGTTGTGAAAGGATTCACACATATTTTATATTATGCTATATTACCCTGCCGATAGCCTCATTACGTTTCAGTCATACTCCCCTTTCCCCCAATTTGTTCAAGAAACAGGGATGGAGGTACATAGCCCTAGCCAGGCGTAACCTCATTTAAAGTCCCAACTTTTTTCGTTGTCTGTGTCTATAGTGATTTAGGGATGGAAGTGCCTGCTTGGTTGGTTTCATGGCTTACACATTACCATATTTCATATTTTTATTCAGTGGCTCCACATCATGCGATTTAATTGATTATAAGTGTCATCATCTCCTGTATCATGGCCAACATTTTATTAATAATTTTTGGATCATTGCTTAATACCAATTTTAAGTACTCCATACATTAGGGATTCTTTGGATTGTTCTCTGTGTGACAATTGGTCTGTTCCCCGGGAGCTGCGATGCGTGCTGCGTGTCCTCCCTCTCCTCCTCTGCTTCTTAGCGTAGGGGACAGGGTGGGCGGTCTCACCACGCATCGGCGCCACGCCTCCCGCCGACGCATGACGTCTTTTTGGCGCCATCTCGCCGACGAGGTTCTGTTCCACCTGTGTACATAAGCCAGCCCGCGGGACGGTAACGCCTTACGGCTGTTGCCCTTCCCGTGGTGCATTAGGCTTTTACACGATCGTGACGCTGGGCTCACCTTGCTAGGCGGCTCTTGGACTCTCACGCAATATTTCACATGGTAATCTAGTTCTTATTGGTGCACCTCACTTCTGGTGTCTTTCACTTTTTCCTTTTCCAACTTTCTCCTTATCTGCTCTTCACTGGCTTACAATATCACCATCAGCTTGGCTTTCTTCACAATTATTCTTAAGGACTTTTTATCTTCTGTTTACACGTGACTTATGGACAATGGTATTCACCAATTCCTCCCTCACCTATCTATGGCATACTTGTCTGGTGTTTTCACGGTCCACTCGCTTACACCCTTGTCACACACACTTATAGTTTCCTTTCCTTGTTCATCATACTCCAGTTATGAGTAATATGACGCCCTTTAACATATACAACTATCTTTATTGATGTTTACCATTATACCCAGATGTATAGACTACATATATATTTCTCTTTACAGATACTGTATATGTTCACCACTATGGGCTAGCCTTATCTCATATCCTGACACGCCTTCACCATGATCCACATATGTTGTTCCTGCCCGCCTGCCGGTGCGCCCTCAGCTCCCATGGGGGACATGCAGTGTCCACATAGTCTCAGTACCAATTTAGTATCATTACGTAAGTGATTGGGGCAAAAATGGGGGTAAATTTTTTTTCCCCCGTTTCCCTCTCCTACCTTTTCTCCTCATTCTAATTGGCATTCATTAACATGATCCTTATTACTTATGCATATATATTATTATTATTTCTTAGAATTTTACAAAATATCGACTCCTGATGAAGTGGCAATGTGCGTCCACGAAACGCGTCGAGTCCATGATGTTTTCTATATAATCAGATACTTTATTACCTGGAATTACTACATTCTATGTTATGTACAAATTCAATATATACAATTTTGGAATCTGCTCTGATGTCTGTCTATATTATGAATTTGGAGGTGCTATACCAATTGTCATTACCTGTTTTACATATACTTACTGTATGTTGTTTACACTGCAATGTCCATCCATTTCTATAGATATGTACCCATGCTCTATTGGATATTTATATTGTATTGTTGATGACCTGCATCATTAAAATCAAGTTTTTCTTTTACTATGTTGTTGGACCCACTTTTACAATCATTCTAGCCATATTACCTATCCCAACCATTGGTATGCACTTCATTTAAAGTCCCAACTGCCCCCTTCTTTTTATCCTTGTCCCTATATTTAGGGTTACTTAGGCATTGGCTCTGTGTATTACATTATTACTATGTTGTGAAAGGATTCACACATATTTTATATTATGCTATATTACCCTGCCGATAGCCTCATTACGTTTCAGTCATACTCCCCTTTCCCCCAATTTATTCAAGAAACAGGGATGGAGGTACATAGCCCTAGCCAGGCGTAACCTCATTTAAAGTCCCAACTTTTTTCGTTGTCTGTGTCTATAGTGATTTAGGGATGGAAGTGCCTGCTTGGTTGGTTTCATGGCTTACACATTACCATATTTCATATTTTTATTCAGTGGCTCCACATCATGCGATTTAATTGATTATAAGTGTCATCATCTCCTGTATCATGGCCAACATTTTATTAATAATTTTTGGATCATTGCTTAATACCAATTTTAAGTACTCCATACATTAGGGATTCTTTGGATTGTTCTCTGTGTGACAATTGGTCTGTTCCCCGGGAGCTGCGATGCGTGCTGCGTGTCCTCCCTCTCCTCCTCTGCTTCTTAGCGTAGGGGACAGGGTGGGCGGTCTCACCACGCATCGGCGCCACGCCTCCCGCCGACGCATGACGTCTTTTTGGCGCCATCTCGCCGACGAGGTTCTGTTCCACCTGTGTACATAAGCCAGCCCGCGGGACGGTAACGCCTTACGGCTGTTGCCCTTCCCGTGGTGCATTAGGCTTTTACACGATCGTGACGCTGGGCTCACCTTGCTAGGCGGCTCTTGGACTCTCACGCAATATTTCACATGGTAATCTAGTTCTTATTGGTGCACCTCACTTCTGGTGTCTTTCACTTTTTCTTTTTCCAACTTTCTCCTTATCTGCTCTTCACTGGCTTACAATATCACCATCAGCTTGGCTTTCTTCACAATTATTCTTAAGGACTTTTTATCTTCTGTTTACACGTGACTTATGGACAATGGTATTCACCAATTCCTCCCTCACCTATCTATGGCATACTTGTCTGGTGTTTTCACGGTCCACTCGCTTACACCCTTGTCACACACACTTATAGTTTCCTTTCCTTGTTCATCATACTCCAGTTATGAGTAATATGACGCCCTTTAACATATACAACTATCTTTATTGATGTTTACCATTATACCCAGATGTATAGACTACATATATATTTCTCTTTACAGATACTGTATATGTTCACCACTATGGGCTAGCCTTATCTCATATCCTGACACGCCTTCACCATGATCCACATATGTTGTTCCTGCCCGCCTGCCGGTGCGCCCTCAGCTCCCATGGGGGACATGCAGTGTCCACATAGTCTCAGTACCAATTTAGTATCATTACGTAAGTGATTGGGGCAAAAATGGGGGTAAATTTTTTTCCCCCGTTTCCCTCTCCTACCTTTTCTCCTCATTCTAATTGGCATTCATTAACATGATCCTTATTACTTATGCATATATATTATTATTATTTCTTAGAATTTTACAAAATATCGACTCCTGATGAAGTGGCAATGTGCGTCCACGAAACGCGTCGAGTCCATGATGTTTTCTATATAATCAGATACTTTATTACCTGGAATTACTACATTCTATGTTATGTACAAATTCAATATATACAATTTTGGAATCTGCTCTGATGTCTGTCTATATTATGAATTTGGAGGTGCTATACCAATTGTCATTACCTGTTTTACATATACTTACTGTATGTTGTTTACACTGCAATGTCCATCCATTTCTATAGATATGTACCCATGCTCTATTGGATATTTATATTGTATTGTTGATGACCTGCATCATTAAAATCAAGTTTTTCTTTTACTATGTTGTTGGACCCACTTTTACAATCATTCTAGCCATATTACCTATCCCAACCATTGGTATGCACTTCATTTAAAGTCCCAACTGCCCCCTTCTTTTTATCCTTGTCCCTATATTTAGGGTTACTTAGGCATTGGCTCTGTGTATTACATTATTACTATGTTGTGAAAGGATTCACACATATTTTATATTATGCTATATTACCCTGCCGATAGCCTCATTACGTTTCAGTCATACTCCCCTTTCCCCCAATTTGTTCAAGAAACAGGGATGGAGGTACATAGCCCTAGCCAGGCGTAACCTCATTTAAAGTCCCAACTTTTTTCGTTGTCTGTGTCTATAGTGATTTAGGGATGGAAGTGCCTGCTTGGTTGGTTTCATGGCTTACACATTACCATATTTCATATTTTTATTCAGTGGCTCCACATCATGCGATTTAATTGATTATAAGTGTCATCATCTCCTGTATCATGGCCAACATTTTATTAATAATTTTTGGATCATTGCTTAATACCAATTTTAAGTACTCCATACATTAGGGATTCTTTGGATTGTTCTCTGTGTGACAATTGGTCTGTTCCCCGGGAGCTGCGATGCGTGCTGCGTGTCCTCCCTCTCCTCCTCTGCTTCTTAGCGTAGGGGACAGGGTGGGCGGTCTCACCACGCATCGGCGCCACGCCTCCCGCCGACGCATGACGTCTTTTTGGCGCCATCTCGCCGACGAGGTTCTGTTCCACCTGTGTACATAAGCCAGCCCGCGGGACGGTAACGCCTTACGGCTGTTGCCCTTCCCGTGGTGCATTAGGCTTTTACACGATCGTGACGCTGGGCTCACCTTGCTAGGCGGCTCTTGGACTCTCACGCAATATTTCACATGGTAATCTAGTTCTTATTGGTGCACCTCACTTCTGGTGTCTTTCACTTTTTCTTTTTCCAACTTTCTCCTTATCTGCTCTTCACTGGCTTACAATATCACCATCAGCTTGGCTTTCTTCACAATTATTCTTAAGGACTTTTTATCTTCTGTTTACACGTGACTTATGGACAATGGTATTCACCAATTCCTCCCTCACCTATCTATGGCATACTTGTCTGGTGTTTTCACGGTCCACTCGCTTACACCCTTGTCACACACACTTATAGTTTCCTTTCCTTGTTCATCATACTCCAGTTATGAGTAATATGACGCCCTTTAACATATACAACTATCTTTATTGATGTTTACCATTATACCCAGATGTATAGACTACATATATATTTCTCTTTACAGATACTGTATATGTTCACCACTATGGGCTAGCCTTATCTCATATCCTGACACGCCTTCACCATGATCCACATATGTTGTTCCTGCCCGCCTGCCGGTGCGCCCTCAGCTCCCATGGGGGACATGCAGTGTCCACATAGTCTCAGTACCAATTTAGTATCATTACGTAAGTGATTGGGGCAAAAATGGGGGTAAATTTTTTTTCCCCCGTTTCCCTCTCCTACCTTTTCTCCTCATTCTAATTGGCATTCATTAACATGATCCTTATTACTTATGCATATATATTATTATTATTTCTTAGAATTTTACAAAATATCGACTCCTGATGAAGTGGCAATGTGCGTCCACGAAACGCGTCGAGTCCATGATGTTTTCTATATAATCAGATACTTTATTACCTGGAATTACTACATTCTATGTTATGTACAAATTCAATATATACAATTTTGGAATCTGCTCTGATGTCTGTCTATATTATGAATTTGGAGGTGCTATACCAATTGTCATTACCTGTTTTACATATACTTACTGTATGTTGTTTACACTGCAATGTCCATCCATTTCTATAGATATGTACCCATGCTCTATTGGATATTTATATTGTATTGTTGATGACCTGCATCATTAAAATCAAGTTTTTCTTTTACTATGTTGTTGGACCCACTTTTACAATCATTCTAGCCATATTACCTATCCCAACCATTGGTATGCACTTCATTTAAAGTCCCAACTGCCCCCTTCTTTTTATCCTTGTCCCTATATTTAGGGTTACTTAGGCATTGGCTCTGTGTATTACATTATTACTATGTTGTGAAAGGATTCACACATATTTTATATTATGCTATATTACCCTGCCGATAGCCTCATTACGTTTCAGTCATACTCCCCTTTCCCCCAATTTATTCAAGAAACAGGGATGGAGGTACATAGCCCTAGCCAGGCGTAACCTCATTTAAAGTCCCAACTTTTTTCGTTGTCTGTGTCTATAGTGATTTAGGGATGGAAGTGCCTGCTTGGTTGGTTTCATGGCTTACACATTACCATATTTCATATTTTTATTCAGTGGCTCCACATCATGCGATTTAATTGATTATAAGTGTCATCATCTCCTGTATCATGGCCAACATTTTATTAATAATTTTTGGATCATTGCTTAATACCAATTTTAAGTACTCCATACATTAGGGATTCTTTGGATTGTTCTCTGTGTGACAATTGGTCTGTTCCCCGGGAGCTGCGATGCGTGCTGCGTGTCCTCCCTCTCCTCCTCTGCTTCTTAGCGTAGGGGACAGGGTGGGCGGTCTCACCACGCATCGGCGCCACGCCTCCCGCCGACGCATGACGTCTTTTTGGCGCCATCTCGCCGACGAGGTTCTGTTCCACCTGTGTACATAAGCCAGCCCGCGGGACGGTAACGCCTTACGGCTGTTGCCCTTCCCGTGGTGCATTAGGCTTTTACACGATCGTGACGCTGGGCTCACCTTGCTAGGCGGCTCTTGGACTCTCACGCAATATTTCACATGGTAATCTAGTTCTTATTGGTGCACCTCACTTCTGGTGTCTTTCACTTTTTCTTTTTCCAACTTTCTCCTTATCTGCTCTTCACTGGCTTACAATATCACCATCAGCTTGGCTTTCTTCACAATTATTCTTAAGGACTTTTTATCTTCTGTTTACACGTGACTTATGGACAATGGTATTCACCAATTCCTCCCTCACCTATCTATGGCATACTTGTCTGGTGTTTTCACGGTCCACTCGCTTACACCCTTGTCACACACACTTATAGTTTCCTTTCCTTGTTCATCATACTCCAGTTATGAGTAATATGACGCCCTTTAACATATACAACTATCTTTATTGATGTTTACCATTATACCCAGATGTATAGACTACATATATATTTCTCTTTACAGATACTGTATATGTTCACCACTATGGGCTAGCCTTATCTCATATCCTGACACGCCTTCACCATGATCCACATATGTTGTTCCTGCCCGCCTGCCGGTGCGCCCTCAGCTCCCATGGGGGACATGCAGTGTCCACATAGTCTCAGTACCAATTTAGTATCATTACGTAAGTGATTGGGGCAAAAATGGGGGTAAATTTTTTTTCCCCCGTTTCCCTCTCCTACCTTTTCTCCTCATTCTAATTGGCATTCATTAACATGATCCTTATTACTTATGCATATATATTATTATTATTTCTTAGAATTTTACAAAATATCGACTCCTGATGAAGTGGCAATGTGCGTCCACGAAACGCGTCGAGTCCATGATGTTTTCTATATAATCAGATACTTTATTACCTGGAATTACTACATTCTATGTTATGTACAAATTCAATATATACAATTTTGGAATCTGCTCTGATGTCTGTCTATATTATGAATTTGGAGGTGCTATACCAATTGTCATTACCTGTTTTACATATACTTACTGTATGTTGTTTACACTGCAATGTCCATTCATTTCTATAGATATGTACCCATGCTCTATTGGATATTTATATTGTATTGTTGATGACCTGCATCATTAAAATCAAGTTTTTCTTTTACTATGTTGTTGGACCCACTTTTACAATCATTCTAGCCATATTACCTATCCCAACCATTGGTATGCACTTCATTTAAAGTCCCAACTGCCCCCTTCTTTTTATCCTTGTCCCTATATTTAGGGTTACTTAGGCATTGGCTCTGTGTATTACATTATTACTATGTTGTGAAAGGATTCACACATATTTTATATTATGCTATATTACCCTGCCGATAGCCTCATTACGTTTCAGTCATACTCCCCTTTCCCCCAATTTGTTCAAGAAACAGGGATGGAGGTACATAGCCCTAGCCAGGCGTAACCTCATTTAAAGTCCCAACTTTTTTCGTTGTCTGTGTCTATAGTGATTTAGGGATGGAAGTGCCTGCTTGGTTGGTTTCATGGCTTACACATTACCATATTTCATATTTTTATTCAGTGGCTCCACATCATGCGATTTAATTGATTATAAGTGTCATCATCTCCTGTATCATGGCCAACATTTTATTAATAATTTTTGGATCATTGCTTAATACCAATTTTAAGTACTCCATACATTAGGGATTCTTTGGATTGTTCTCTGTGTGACAATTGGTCTGTTCCCCGGGAGCTGCGATGCGTGCTGCGTGTCCTCCCTCTCCTCCTCTGCTTCTTAGCGTAGGGGACAGGGTGGGCGGTCTCACCACGCATCGGCGCCACGCCTCCCGCCGACGCATGACGTCTTTTTGGCGCCATCTCGCCGACGAGGTTCTGTTCCACCTGTGTACATAAGCCAGCCCGCGGGACGGTAACGCCTTACGGCTGTTGCCCTTCCCGTGGTGCATTAGGCTTTTACACGATCGTGACGCTGGGCTCACCTTGCTAGGCGGCTCTTGGACTCTCACGCAATATTTCACATGGTAATCTAGTTCTTATTGGTGCACCTCACTTCTGGTGTCTTTCACTTTTTCCTTTTCCAACTTTCTCCTTATCTGCTCTTCACTGGCTTACAATATCACCATCAGCTTGGCTTTCTTCACAATTATTCTTAAGGACTTTTTATCTTCTGTTTACACGTGACTTATGGACAATGGTATTCACCAATTCCTCCCTCACCTATCTATGGCATACTTGTCTGGTGTTTTCACGGTCCACTCGCTTACACCCTTGTCACACACACTTATAGTTTCCTTTCCTTGTTCATCATACTCCAGTTATGAGTAATATGACGCCCTTTAACATATACAACTATCTTTATTGATGTTTACCATTATACCCAGATGTATAGACTACATATATATTTCTCTTTACAGATACTGTATATGTTCACCACTATGGGCTAGCCTTATCTCATATCCTGACACGCCTTCACCATGATCCACATATGTTGTTCCTGCCCGCCTGCCGGTGCGCCCTCAGCTCCCATGGGGGACATGCAGTGTCCACATAGTCTCAGTACCAATTTAGTATCATTACGTAAGTGATTGGGGCAAAAATGGGGGTAAATTTTTTTTCCCCCGTTTCCCTCTCCTACCTTTTCTCCTCATTCTAATTGGCATTCATTAACATGATCCTTATTACTTATGCATATATATTATTATTATTTCTTAGAATTTTACAAAATATCGACTCCTGATGAAGTGGCAATGTGCGTCCACGAAACGCGTCGAGTCCATGATGTTTTCTATATAATCAGATACTTTATTACCTGGAATTACTACATTCTATGTTATGTACAAATTCAATATATACAATTTTGGAATCTGCTCTGATGTCTGTCTATATTATGAATTTGGAGGTGCTATACCAATTGTCATTACCTGTTTTACATATACTTACTGTATGTTGTTTACACTGCAATGTCCATCCATTTCTATAGATATGTACCCATGCTCTATTGGATATTTATATTGTATTGTTGATGACCTGCATCATTAAAATCAAGTTTTTCTTTTACTATGTTGTTGGACCCACTTTTACAATCATTCTAGCCATATTACCTATCCCAACCATTGGTATGCACTTCATTTAAAGTCCCAACTGCCCCCTTCTTTTTATCCTTGTCCCTATATTTAGGGTTACTTAGGCATTGGCTCTGTGTATTACATTATTACTATGTTGTGAAAGGATTCACACATATTTTATATTATGCTATATTACCCTGCCGATAGCCTCATTACGTTTCAGTCATACTCCCCTTTCCCCCAATTTATTCAAGAAACAGGGATGGAGGTACATAGCCCTAGCCAGGCGTAACCTCATTTAAAGTCCCAACTTTTTTCGTTGTCTGTGTCTATAGTGATTTAGGGATGGAAGTGCCTGCTTGGTTGGTTTCATGGCTTACACATTACCATATTTCATATTTTTATTCAGTGGCTCCACATCATGCGATTTAATTGATTATAAGTGTCATCATCTCCTGTATCATGGCCAACATTTTATTAATAATTTTTGGATCATTGCTTAATACCAATTTTAAGTACTCCATACATTAGGGATTCTTTGGATTGTTCTCTGTGTGACAATTGGTCTGTTCCCCGGGAGCTGCGATGCGTGCTGCGTGTCCTCCCTCTCCTCCTCTGCTTCTTAGCGTAGGGGACAGGGTGGGCGGTCTCACCACGCATCGGCGCCACGCCTCCCGCCGACGCATGACGTCTTTTTGGCGCCATCTCGCCGACGAGGTTCTGTTCCACCTGTGTACATAAGCCAGCCCGCGGGACGGTAACGCCTTACGGCTGTTGCCCTTCCCGTGGTGCATTAGGCTTTTACACGATCGTGACGCTGGGCTCACCTTGCTAGGCGGCTCTTGGACTCTCACGCAATATTTCACATGGTAATCTAGTTCTTATTGGTGCACCTCACTTCTGGTGTCTTTCACTTTTTCTTTTTCCAACTTTCTCCTTATCTGCTCTTCACTGGCTTACAATATCACCATCAGCTTGGCTTTCTTCACAATTATTCTTAAGGACTTTTTATCTTCTGTTTACACGTGACTTATGGACAATGGTATTCACCAATTCCTCCCTCACCTATCTATGGCATACTTGTCTGGTGTTTTCACGGTCCACTCGCTTACACCCTTGTCACACACACTTATAGTTTCCTTTCCTTGTTCATCATACTCCAGTTATGAGTAATATGACGCCCTTTAACATATACAACTATCTTTATTGATGTTTACCATTATACCCAGATGTATAGACTACATATATATTTCTCTTTACAGATACTGTATATGTTCACCACTATGGGCTAGCCTTATCTCATATCCTGACACGCCTTCACCATGATCCACATATGTTGTTCCTGCCCGCCTGCCGGTGCGCCCTCAGCTCCCATGGGGGACATGCAGTGTCCACATAGTCTCAGTACCAATTTAGTATCATTACGTAAGTGATTGGGGCAAAAATGGGGGTAAATTTTTTTCCCCCGTTTCCCTCTCCTACCTTTTCTCCTCATTCTAATTGGCATTCATTAACATGATCCTTATTACTTATGCATATATATTATTATTATTTCTTAGAATTTTACAAAATATCGACTCCTGATGAAGTGGCAATGTGCGTCCACGAAACGCGTCGAGTCCATGATGTTTTCTATATAATCAGATACTTTATTACCTGGAATTACTACATTCTATGTTATGTACAAATTCAATATATACAATTTTGGAATCTGCTCTGATGTCTGTCTATATTATGAATTTGGAGGTGCTATACCAATTGTCATTACCTGTTTTACATATACTTACTGTATGTTGTTTACACTGCAATGTCCATCCATTTCTATAGATATGTACCCATGCTCTATTGGATATTTATATTGTATTGTTGATGACCTGCATCATTAAAATCAAGTTTTTCTTTTACTATGTTGTTGGACCCACTTTTACAATCATTCTAGCCATATTACCTATCCCAACCATTGGTATGCACTTCATTTAAAGTCCCAACTGCCCCCTTCTTTTTATCCTTGTCCCTATATTTAGGGTTACTTAGGCATTGGCTCTGTGTATTACATTATTACTATGTTGTGAAAGGATTCACACATATTTTATATTATGCTATATTACCCTGCCGATAGCCTCATTACGTTTCAGTCATACTCCCCTTTCCCCCAATTTGTTCAAGAAACAGGGATGGAGGTACATAGCCCTAGCCAGGCGTAACCTCATTTAAAGTCCCAACTTTTTTCGTTGTCTGTGTCTATAGTGATTTAGGGATGGAAGTGCCTGCTTGGTTGGTTTCATGGCTTACACATTACCATATTTCATATTTTTATTCAGTGGCTCCACATCATGCGATTTAATTGATTATAAGTGTCATCATCTCCTGTATCATGGCCAACATTTTATTAATAATTTTTGGATCATTGCTTAATACCAATTTTAAGTACTCCATACATTAGGGATTCTTTGGATTGTTCTCTGTGTGACAATTGGTCTGTTCCCCGGGAGCTGCGATGCGTGCTGCGTGTCCTCCCTCTCCTCCTCTGCTTCTTAGCGTAGGGGACAGGGTGGGCGGTCTCACCACGCATCGGCGCCACGCCTCCCGCCGACGCATGACGTCTTTTTGGCGCCATCTCGCCGACGAGGTTCTGTTCCACCTGTGTACATAAGCCAGCCCGCGGGACGGTAACGCCTTACGGCTGTTGCCCTTCCCGTGGTGCATTAGGCTTTTACACGATCGTGACGCTGGGCTCACCTTGCTAGGCGGCTCTTGGACTCTCACGCAATATTTCACATGGTAATCTAGTTCTTATTGGTGCACCTCACTTCTGGTGTCTTTCACTTTTTCTTTTTCCAACTTTCTCCTTATCTGCTCTTCACTGGCTTACAATATCACCATCAGCTTGGCTTTCTTCACAATTATTCTTAAGGACTTTTTATCTTCTGTTTACACGTGACTTATGGACAATGGTATTCACCAATTCCTCCCTCACCTATCTATGGCATACTTGTCTGGTGTTTTCACGGTCCACTCGCTTACACCCTTGTCACACACACTTATAGTTTCCTTTCCTTGTTCATCATACTCCAGTTATGAGTAATATGACGCCCTTTAACATATACAACTATCTTTATTGATGTTTACCATTATACCCAGATGTATAGACTACATATATATTTCTCTTTACAGATACTGTATATGTTCACCACTATGGGCTAGCCTTATCTCATATCCTGACACGCCTTCACCATGATCCACATATGTTGTTCCTGCCCGCCTGCCGGTGCGCCCTCAGCTCCCATGGGGGACATGCAGTGTCCACATAGTCTCAGTACCAATTTAGTATCATTACGTAAGTGATTGGGGCAAAAATGGGGGTAAATTTTTTTTCCCCCGTTTCCCTCTCCTACCTTTTCTCCTCATTCTAATTGGCATTCATTAACATGATCCTTATTACTTATGCATATATATTATTATTATTTCTTAGAATTTTACAAAATATCGACTCCTGATGAAGTGGCAATGTGCGTCCACGAAACGCGTCGAGTCCATGATGTTTTCTATATAATCAGATACTTTATTACCTGGAATTACTACATTCTATGTTATGTACAAATTCAATATATACAATTTTGGAATCTGCTCTGATGTCTGTCTATATTATGAATTTGGAGGTGCTATACCAATTGTCATTACCTGTTTTACATATACTTACTGTATGTTGTTTACACTGCAATGTCCATCCATTTCTATAGATATGTACCCATGCTCTATTGGATATTTATATTGTATTGTTGATGACCTGCATCATTAAAATCAAGTTTTTCTTTTACTATGTTGTTGGACCCACTTTTACAATCATTCTAGCCATATTACCTATCCCAACCATTGGTATGCACTTCATTTAAAGTCCCAACTGCCCCCTTCTTTTTATCCTTGTCCCTATATTTAGGGTTACTTAGGCATTGGCTCTGTGTATTACATTATTACTATGTTGTGAAAGGATTCACACATATTTTATATTATGCTATATTACCCTGCCGATAGCCTCATTACGTTTCAGTCATACTCCCCTTTCCCCCAATTTGTTCAAGAAACAGGGATGGAGGTACATAGCCCTAGCCAGGCGTAACCTCATTTAAAGTCCCAACTTTTTTCGTTGTCTGTGTCTATAGTGATTTAGGGATGGAAGTGCCTGCTTGGTTGGTTTCATGGCTTACACATTACCATATTTCATATTTTTATTCAGTGGCTCCACATCATGCGATTTAATTGATTATAAGTGTCATCATCTCCTGTATCATGGCCAACATTTTATTAATAATTTTTGGATCATTGCTTAATACCAATTTTAAGTACTCCATACATTAGGGATTCTTTGGATTGTTCTCTGTGTGACAATTGGTCTGTTCCCCGGGAGCTGCGATGCGTGCTGCGTGTCCTCCCTCTCCTCCTCTGCTTCTTAGCGTAGGGGACAGGGTGGGCGGTCTCACCACGCATCGGCGCCACGCCTCCCGCCGACGCATGACGTCTTTTTGGCGCCATCTCGCCGACGAGGTTCTGTTCCACCTGTGTACATAAGCCAGCCCGCGGGACGGTAACGCCTTACGGCTGTTGCCCTTCCCGTGGTGCATTAGGCTTTTACACGATCGTGACGCTGGGCTCACCTTGCTAGGCGGCTCTTGGACTCTCACGCAATATTTCACATGGTAATCTAGTTCTTATTGGTGCACCTCACTTCTGGTGTCTTTCACTTTTTCTTTTTCCAACTTTCTCCTTATCTGCTCTTCACTGGCTTACAATATCACCATCAGCTTGGCTTTCTTCACAATTATTCTTAAGGACTTTTTATCTTCTGTTTACACGTGACTTATGGACAATGGTATTCACCAATTCCTCCCTCACCTATCTATGGCATACTTGTCTGGTGTTTTC